>NC_143400.1:57333677-57644427 GCF_052110815.1 Crocodylus siamensis | reverse complement strand
TGTGCCATCAAAGAAATCAAGAATAACAAGGACACTGGACCAGATAGCTTACCTTCTGAAATCTACCAAGCTGGGGGTGAGACTCCACAGATTTATTGTACATATTTTTGGGAAAAGAAAGAGATCCCATAGGATCTGAGGAATACTGACATCATGACTATCTTCAATAAAGGAGATAACTCTATGTGTGGGAATTATCTAGGTATCTTCCTCCTTTCATGCATGTGCACCCCATGAAATTGGTCATGCACCCCCTCAGATTGGCCACCTCTCTCACAGCCCTGCTGCCGTAGGCACCTGCAGGTGGTCACTGCTCACCACATCACCTCCCTACGCTGCCAACACTGATGGCAGCATCTGTGGACAGCCACCAATCACCACTCGGTGCTCACCACCTCCCCCCCAATGCTGATACCACCATGGCTGCCTGCGGGCAGTCCCTGCTCAGCCCACCCTCACCTCTGACATCACCATGGCCACCTGCAGGGAGTCCCTGCTTGCTGCTGCCATGCCCCTCCTGCTGCCACCACCATCACCACCGCCACCACCTGCGGGTGATTGCCGTGCCCCACCAGCCTTGGGAGGCATGAGGTGTTCATGGCGGGTGACCTACTGTTTTCAGCACAAGAGCCTGGAGAGGTAACCCTTATGATGCCTCTGAAAAATCCTCCACGTCTAATGAGAAGTTCATCACACAAATGCCAGCAGTTTTCCTGAAGCAAGTGTACCAGCATTGAGATGATGATCTTCAAGCACCAACTTCACTGGACCAGACATTGTGTGCAGGTGCCTGACTCAACTCCCAAAACAAATTCTCTGCTCTCAGCTTAGTAATGACCTGAGCTCTCATGGTGGCCAAAGGAAGTGCTACAAGGATACATTAAAGGCATACCTCAGAAAATGGATGTTGATGTTAAGGCTTGGGAGGAGTTGGCTGCTGTGCTGACTGACTCCAAAGGTGCTGCAACCTCTTCCAAGTGGCTGACCATTTTGAGGTAAATTGTCTTACCCTCAAAGCAGAGAAGACAGAGAGGAGGAAGGGAAAGAAGAGAAATCCTGACCTACTGCCTACCCTCCCCTGTGGAAAGATCTGCAGCTTCTGTGGATAGGCCTGTGGCTCAAGAATTAGACTCTTAAGTCACCTCAAGACCCATCAATGAGCCATGCTAAAGATCAACCTCAAATTGAAGGACTGTCGATGATGAAGAATCCTGCTTCACCATAATGTATAACCTACTGCGTGGCAATAACAGTAGAATTTCTGCTCAGGCAGCCATGTGGGAGTCAGTTGACTTCATGGGTCATTATAATTTACCTGATTCCTTCTAAGCACTTCATTGCTTCACAACCCTTTCTCCTTTCTAATGGTCTTCACTGATTCCACTAATCAAACATTCTGCTGTCTGTTAGCAGCTTCTGGAAATGTAGCGTCTCTCTCACAGCCCTGTAGACTGTTTTTAACTCTAGCTAGAAACATGGACTGGTACGGAAATGTTAATTTGGGTGCATGTTAACTCGGGTGGAAAAATACACTTCAATGAAGCATTGGCTGCACTGCCAAGATGCTCAGGAAGGCTTGATTTCATTTTATGAATCTGAAAGACAGATAGACACAAAATTCTAACGACTACAGGGCTAATGAAACAACAATGATTATTTTGCCTAGTTTGTTGTATTTTAATACTAATTTATATGTGGGGCCTGGTTTAAATCACAGGCCCAGCTCATGGTGTGGCATCTCCTTTAAACTTGGAGTTCTCCCTTTGCACCCCGCACTACTGATCGTTAGAGGGGCCCGTCAGCCTGCCACTTGCTCATGATGGCTGGGAGGCAAAAACTGTGGTTATATATATGTTGTGGTTTTTTCCTCCTGCTGCTTGCTGCTCACCAGACAGGAATCAAAAACCACGACATATTTAATACCATGGTTTTCACCTCCCAACCATCAGGAATGAGTGGCGAGTGGAGGGGCCAACAGGGCCTACCACAACTAAGCCAGCAATTTAAACCAGGCCTATTTAAAGCCAGTTCACACACATTCTACTTTTTTTTTGTTGTCTTTGATCTGAATCAGAATATTATAGCCCTGGGCCCAACCTTACTAATAAATCTTCTAATTTCTTTTTAACTGGGAAAAAACTTAGGTTATATGCCATGATGCACCACAGTATCTACACTTCCTTTTTAAACTCCTATATCCACCCATATGTTAACAACTGTCCTAGAAATCCTGTCCTGCCCTCTTTGTAGCCACTTATAAAACTGCACTGGCTGAATCTGAGACTCCTAGCAGAGTAATGGTGCAGCTTCACTTGGTTTCCCTTGTCCCTATATTAGCAAAACTTTCTATTGATGCCAAAAGGAGGGAATCAGCACACTGAAAAATAGACAGATTATATAGGGACGTGCCAGCCTTTAGTTCAGCAACTTGTCTTATAGTGGTTTATATGATAAATAAAAATCCCATTCCCTCTTAACATGTATAGTATTTACCCTACTGCAAGAAGAAAACAGCAGGAAAAAAAAAATTAAAGTATTAAGGTTTTAAGGAAGAAATGTGTCCAGGAGAGATGGGTGGATTGAATTACTTCCATTGTTCCTAAGTTAGGAGGCTGAATTCATTATTTGTAAACTGAGTTGAGATCATGGATGTTGAGTGCCTTAAGATGCTTCCCTACACATAGTATCTGAACCAACCATTTAAGCTAACGTTTCAGTCAACCCACAAGTGGGTGGATGAGAAGAGAGTGCTTCTAGTCACTGAGAGAAGCTCTCAAAAGGAGTCATACTGTAAAGAACCAGCATGGAGTGAGGAACAGGGCAGGTAGCAGACAGGAAATCAGCTGGCAGCAATGATCTGTTGTTCCAGCTCTCAGCCAGGGAATGGAAATGCAGGAACAGACTAAGAAGACATCAGAAGGCAGAGCTCCTGCTGAGGAAGTAGGAGTCAGGACAGTGTTTGTCTCAACTCCAGTCCCACAGTAGATAGCTGTGAAAAATAAGAGAAAGGGATGACACTTCAGAAGAGTTCAGTGCTTGGCAAGCCCACTGAAAACACTAAACACCCACTTTAAAAAATCTGGTCACTTATTTAGGTGCTTTTATGAGTGATTAGCTCTCTTGAAATTCAGCCTTATACTAACTAATACACTAATCTAAACATATGTAAAATTAAGTATACTGATTGTACACACAAGTGGTTTCAGGGATAGGGGAATAAGCAAAGCTACAGAGATTTCCCTGAAGTTAGCACACAAGTTAGCACAAGGCAGTAGGACTGTGTGAAACACCATTGTTTCATTTCGACATCTGTTTCACTGTTTCAAAGGGACAGTGTTTCGTTTTGTCATTTCATTGTGTTTCGAAGCAATGTCCCGTTTCATTTCATCAAAACTATTGCACAGTTATGACGCTTTCCAACTTTTCACCCATAGGCTATAATGGGGAATCATGAAAATGCCTAAAACTTTGCCACTTCTTAACGGATTTGGATGAAAATTGCAGGGTTGGTAGCACCTTCTGAGGAATCCTGCCAAGCTTCAAGGAGATAGGTGTAGAGGTTTCTGGGAAACTGTACCTCAAACAGTTCAAAGCAAAATGTGTGACACATGCCGGCAGTGGCAGCTTGCTCTCATCTGGTTCACAGATCCCAGGGTCTTCACCCCTGGGAGGGCTGTGGGGCTGTGCTGAACCCACTCAGTGGCTGCCCCAGGTGGCAGAGGCAGCCCCCTCTCATCCAGCACAGAGACCCGGGGGCTCACACCCCCAGGAGTCCAGCACAGCTGGCATCCCTCCTGGGGGTGCGAGCCCCCAGAGCTGCACCCAAAATGAGAGGAGGTGCCTCTGCCACCTGGGACCAGTGCTGGGTGCAGGCTGAGCCCAGTACCAGAAAAGATTGTTGCTGCCACCTGTCCCAGGCAGCAGCAGCAGCCTCCTCTTATCCGGCATGCAGATCCAGGTGCTCGCACCCCCAGGAGGAGTCAGGCACAGCCCGGTAGCCCTTCCAGGGGTGTTACCCCCAGATCTGCTCCCTGCATGAGAGGAGGCTGCCTCTGCCATCTGGGACAGGTGCTGGGTGTGAGCTGTGCCCAGGTGGCAGCAGCAGACTCCTCTCATCTATTGCACAGATCTGGGGACTTACACCCAGATAGGATCAGTGCATGGACAACCTTTCCTTATTGTGTATACTTAAACCTAACTGGGAAACCAAATTTCAGTTCCACAAAACAACTGAGGTTTTAGAAATCTTTTCATATAGATGTTGACAAGAAGAAGCATCAGCAACATCCTTCAGGGTTTGGAGCATTGAGCAAGAAAGGTGCACTCAGGAACATCCCTGGTGTGGTTCACTTGCTGCTTTGTAGACATAACTTTGGTGTTTGCAGCTGCAAGGTAGTATCTGTGGTGAACAGGCACCATGGATCCTGGATGCTTTGGGCTCTCCAACAGTTTTACAGGTAGACTGTGGAAAAGCCCAACAGACAAGCTGGCAGGAAACCTGCCTCATTTCCAAAGGAATTCTGTCTGGATTTTGTTTAAAATTCACAAAAATAACTGCACTATTTCTATGAAACGTTCAATTTCAATGAAATTTCAAATTACAATAAAAAATAGGCATTATATTTTTTTGAGACAGCTCTAGTTACACTGGTTCTCTCTCCTATGTGTATCTTCGAAGAATTAGCATAACTCCATTAGTTGTCATCTAGCCAAGCTATAAATAGCTCAGTTTTCTGCATTCTTATATATTCCTCCTCATGTCAGCCATGTCTATTATTTGCGAAAAATATATAGTGGCAATGCCAACTCATAATTATTCATATTTGCAAGTCATTTGCAAACTGTATCACAGTACTATACCTATTCACTGTGAATGACTTTCCTTTGACTTTCAGGGCAGACTCAAGCTTTCTTATTTTGTTTTGCATTCAAAAGAGGACCATTTCTACAGTAATCTTGGGCTGGTTATTTTTTATGAACCAAATCCATCTTTTAGTACAACTGAATGCAATTTTTAAGGGAAAACTGGGCTTTTTGGAGTATCAATCTGACCTTGCACTAAAAACACTGTAAATTTGTTTTTCACATTTTTTTAAAAGTTAAGAATGCTACTTTGCTGAAATTTCTGTAAAATTCTGCAAAAGGGGTCTTGATACATGTGAAAAAATTCCTGCCACAATGCTAAAAAATAAAATTTGCAATCTAGCCTATTAGAGCTCACTGTTTCCTTCAGCAGTCAGGATGTATTTTCTTTTATGGTACTTCCTGCTGACAAAACACACAGGAACTTTGGTCCACATCCTCCACTAGTGCAAATTGGCCAGTTTATTCCAGTTGAGAATTTGCCCCTCCATTGATAGGCATGAAGCTGTGCACAGTTGAACTAGCCTGAGTAGTTTTTTTTAAAAACCTATTCAGTTCTTTACTTCAGGATTCCTCATAAAAATCCTCAATCATTATAGTTAATTTCATTTTCTTTTAGAATCTATTACTACAAAACTTACTGCAAAGTTTTCAGTTGTCTGCAGGTCTGGAACTTGGGAAGAAATAATATAATTGAGTGTGGACCTGCAATGGTAAAGTCAAAGGTAGCTCTGCCATTCATCTCAGTTTGTGTAGAATCAGACTTATTCTTCATTATCAAGGCTGACAGCACAAACCATTATTTGTGTGATTAACTCACAATAGTATGAGTAACAATGGGAACTGAGGTAATGATCACCTTCTAGAAGGTTATGCCACAGAATAGAAGGTCTGGCCAAAAATTGTTGCAGTAGGCTAAAACACTGACCTTTAGTTACAAGATAATTGATGGGTTTCAGAAAGAAAGATGCTCATCACAGATGTAATCATGCTCACAAAAACCACAGTGGATAATTCAAGATAATTAATGCTTTATGGAAAAGAGACATGGGAATAATCTACCACAGCAATTGCATCACATGAAGTGAAAGACATTGATAGGCAAACTTCTAAACAAATGAGGCCTACAGATTCTAGCACCTAATCTTTTATTGCATCCCTTCCTTAAACATGAAAAAAATAATATTTCAGCACAATTTTCTCACATATGGAACACTAAAAAAGATGAAAATGTTTGTATTAGGAGTAAAAATAAGAACAAAAATTCCGAATATTTGAAACCCTCTTTTACCTTCCACTTGTTCCTTATGCTATTTTTCTTTTATTTGGCACAATTGAGAGATTTGTAAGACTGTCAAAGTTAAAAAATATGGAAGTCATCTTTTATATTTTTCTACTACAAAAAATGATATTGTCAATTTCATAATCACTAGTTTTAAAAGTAAAGTCCAGGAATTTTGTACAGTTGTGCTGATTCTTTCAATGCTAATGAAGAATGATTTTTTTTCATTCAGTCTTAGATCAGCTTCATAAAAAAAGCATTTCTACTTGGAAAATACAGGATAAGTCTCTTCATAGAAAGTCGGATCTTATTTGGGATTTAGCATTTAACTTGATAGTGTTAGCAAACTCCCAAGTCAGTTATAAACCAGTATTTATATATTTACAATGTTACAAAGTAAACTTTTTTTTGGTTGGTTGATACTTCTTACCAACTAAAGGGATAAATAGTTTTCATTTTGTATGAGAAAGTGTTTACTCCTGACATTTATTTTTTAAAGTTGGGCAGACAGTTCCATTCAAACTGAAATACACAAAAACACTCTGCAGTATCCAGCTGCTCTCCTTTTGTTAAGGAACTGTCAGCATCCCCAATGAAAGCCTCTGTTTAAAGAGTTAAAAAAAAAAAAATTCATAAAAAGCTGCTCTGGGCTGAAACTTCGCACACTAGGGTCACAAGGTTTTCCCCCCATCATTTTCTTAAAATGTCAAGTTTGACTTATCCAGAAGTGTTAGTTCCTGTCAAAAATACAATGAAGAAGGTATGATAAGATTTCAGATTTTAATATAAAATATTATTTCTTTTACATATATTATACTTTGAACTGTGGACCCCTAAACAGTAGCTAGATTTTTTTTGTAATGTAATGGATGAGAAGTTTACACTTAAACATCAGATAATAACGGATTATCCAACATCCCAAATCAGTCTCCAGCACTGATTTACATGACTCATTGAGATTACTTTAAATAGTAAGGATCACACATATTACTCAGGGCTGGAGGACTGTGCGGCTTGCTGTATAGCACTACACATACTGCAGCGTATAATTTGTATCATCTTAACAGATCAATACAGTGGACTGCCATGTTACATTTTAATAGCACAGAAGTAGCCATTAGGTTATTGTGTTTCAGTTCCATGACTTGTTGATTGATGAGTTCATGATACCCATTAGTGCAAAACATCAAAGCTATTATGATGTATTTTGTGTCAATAATTTGTGGTGCACAGTAAAGACTAAAATTTAATACCATGCATTGTTGTCATGATTTATGCTCAATGGCTAAAAATTAATGGATTGATTCAATGCCTAGGCTAGACACATTGTAAAAGTAACATGCAGCAATGCCTGAAGTAAATGATTATCAATGGCTTGTAAATCCAGTCCTAACTCTAACTATTAGAACCTACAGATAGCTCTCTATTCATATTCAATCCTTTCGTATTTAACAACTAAGAATATACTGTAAGTGCATCATATTCTCTTGCTTTGGAATCACACCGAGTTACTGGGACCATGACATATCCCCCACATTCTTCTGCCACGCCTTGATGGGAAGTATGTCTGGGAGGATGGATGTTCTGGTGTGACGGCTGTATGTGTTGTAGGGCTTGCTACCACTGCCCTGAGCTAATCTGCCTGCAGGCGGTGACAGGGTGGACTTCAGCTTTGAAACACCTGGTCTGCCAGGAAGTTGGTCTTATGTTTTCTTGTCTGCCATGACTTTGATGAAATATATTCCCAGGAGGTACTGCCCATGGTGATCCTGCCTGGTCTCAATCCCTGTTACTTGATTAGGTATACCCTTCCAGGGCTGGTCTTGGCCTGTACTCAACTATCAAAAGAAAAGGCAAAAAAACCAAAGAAAACACTTGCTCTCAGCCTCCTTGTCAGGCTCTGTCCATGTCCCCTTTTACCAGGCTCTCAAAATCCCAATCACAACGATCAAGAAAATCCCTTAACCCAGTCTTTGTTATGTGCTGGCCTACCCTGCACCCCTATGAACTTTCACAGTCTACTTGGGGTCTCCCTCATGTGCAGGAAGGCTCTACTTGCAACTGTAGTTTTCCCTCAGGCCCTCCACTGGATCCTCTGTTGAAAACTCCACTCTGGAGATTATCACAGACCTTGTGGACTCCCTCTCTCCAGATCCTCAGCTGCAGCTCTGATCCGGAGATTACCACCAGCCACGTGTGTGTAGGCCTCCTCCTGCCTCCTGCTCAGGGTCACTCCGGCTGTGTTCCTCTGGCAAGTTCCGCAGCCCTTGCCTGCCAGGACGCTCAGCTGCTCCTCTCTTCCTGCAGCCTGCAGGGGACTGACCTCTCTCCGGGGCTGGAAATACATTTGGGCAGCCTCCCTCCTCCAATCCTGAGCAAGATGCTCCTCTGGAAGTGTGGTGGGTATTTTCCTTCCCTTCCAGTCTCCAGCTGCAGCCCTGCTGGGCCTCCATGTTGTGAGTTATGTCTCACTCCTTCACATCTGGCTTTGTGGCCAAACTGATCCCATCACAGATCTTCTGTAGGGCTCCAACCTCCGCTACACCCTACCCCTTTAGTCTCAGGTGGATAGTCACTGTGCTCCATGGGTGGTAAGCAGAGACTGCCCTGGTCCATCTCTCACCATCTTCAGCTCACAGCAGTTCTCTCTCTATCATCAGTTCATTCATTCTAGGAATATGCTTTTCATAGCAAAAACTTATTATTTCTCCAAAGTCCCTTGGAGATATTCCCATGTAGGTCTCCATCCTTTGACCCTAACTTTCTAAATTGTCCCCTCTTTGAGAATCCAGCCCTGCTTCTTTCTTAACTATAACTCAAATTTTTGGGGAAGGATTTTCTCCTTTTCTTGCTCCCCTCTTAGTATTTGTCTCCAGTAGGAATGAATTAAATCAACAACAAAACCCTCTTAACCATGGCTTTCAACCCAGTTATTACTTTACAGACCAACATTCACAAATACATCCCTCAGAACCCTTCTCCCTCCTCTTAGGTAGTTTCTGCCATAGACTCCACGCCTCTGCTTTGTTCCCCTCACCAGCAGTGCAGGTTAACCCTCTTCTTTAGGCCAGCTGCCTCAGTTTCCCTCTCACTTCCCTCTCTTCCTGGTAGGCTGGCTTGTTTTCTCTCTCTCTCCTTATCTCTCCTTCACTCAGCTGGGGTATACCAACAATTTCCCATGGGATTCTCCTTCCCTAGAATCCCAGCTTGGGTTCCTGCAGGGGCAATTCTCTGTATCACTCCCCACTGTCCCAATTTACTTATCACCTAGGAGGGATGATCCTCATTTGGGGTTGTCCTGTTCCTAGAAGCTCCTGAGGATATGTAAGGTTTTGCTTTTTAGGTCTCCCCTTCTGCAAGCTCTGGTGTTTTTCACCTGGGAATGCTGAACACCAAGCTTCCCTTAGCATCCTCCTTTTAAACTGTCACTTGCCATAGGCCAGTCAGGGCCAGTTCCCCAGAGTGCAGGTTCCTGCGCTCCCAGAGTTGCTAGCAGCTGTACTCCTCCAGACACTGAAGCTGTGCCACACATCTGGACCAGGACAGGTAAATTCCCCTGCCTGCAGGGCTGTTTCTCTGGGAGAGTGGCAGGGGCCAGGACCCTGTCCCTATGACAATACCAAAAGATTCTGATAGGATTTGTGTACTCTTGGCATAATTGAGTACATTAAGAGATGAGTCTCAGTTTTAGCTCAGAATCCTTATAATTTTTTTTTTCATATTTCATTTAGATCCTAAGGGGAAAACTTAGAGGTGAGTTTCTACTTGGCCTACAATAATGTAGAAAAGTATGTAGACTCTTTGCACCCGTATTTTCAGGTAAAAGAACTTGCTAAGAATATAAGAATGGCTAGTTATTGGGCAAGACCATAGGTCCATCATGCCCAGTATCCTGTGTCACACATTCCAGTTCACACAGCAGCCCTCTGCTGCACCACCCCCCACTTTGGAGCAAGATCCTTCTGTTGTTCCTCACAGTCCACCATGGTCTTTACCACTGTGAATAATTTTATGTCATCTGCAAATTTGCCCACCTCGCTACTTATCCCTTTTTTCAGATCATGTATTAATACATTAAGCAGCATTGGTCCCAACACAGATCCCTGGAGGACCTGGCTCTTTACTTCATTCCATCCCAAAAACTGACCATTTATATGCACTTCGTTTTTTATCTTTAAGCCAATGTCTCACCCACAAGTGGAACTTCCCTGTAATTCCAGAACTACCTAATTTCATTAAAAGGTTTGATGGGGGAGTTTGTCAACAGCTTTTTGGAAGTCCAGGCATACTATGTCAACTGGCTTACCCTGATCCACCTGCTTATTGACATTCTACTCTAACAAGCTTATGAGGCATGAATTCCCTTCACCAAAACCATGCTTGTATATTTTACGGTAAACCTAAAAAGTCAAATTCTGATATATATGAAAGGGTTAAATCTTAAATACAAATTTCATTTATCTAAAGTAAAGTAGAAATACAGATTCTAATAACTGCAGACATTTCAAGACTTAAAGGGTTTTATCAGGTGTCAATATGTGGCCAGAAATATTTGCCTATGGTGTGCATAAGAAAATCGTTTGCTTGTTGATAAGAAAACTGCCCTTTGAAAATTCCATTGTTGACTACAGTCTGATGTCCTGGATCTGATAGCATCTAGTGTCACTTTCATCAAGTCTATATAATGAACAGTTGTAGGATAATGCATCCTAGACTAGATTTAGTGAATGCCTTATGTATAGTTTGTAACAGAATGGTTTAACTCCATTTACTAGACTGTCATCAATGTTCATATAACTATTTTATTTTGTTAACATTCTACTAAGGTCCTGGCTTCAGTAACATCTTGTGGCAATAAGTTCCATAAGTTAATGTGGTATTGCTTAAAAATATCTTTGTATTAACAGTGTTACCTGTTTTAATGTTGAATATCCTTGCATGCCCTTTCCTTTTTTTGTATACATGAAAGTATAAGTAGGAGCACTCAATTTCTTCTAACTAGAAAAGTTCCTTATGACTCTTGTTTTTCTGGCTAAAGCATACATATTTTGCAGTAGAAGTTAAATTCTAAGTTATTCACCCAATTACATCATTTGTCAAATGACAAATATATCTAGTTAATGACCCTTTTCATTAGCTTCAACTGTTCTCCTACTTTCTCCTAACATATTTAGGGATTCACACAGGAAACGTCTCCATACTAAATAGCTCCAAGAGACAATGGAATCCCAAAAGGATTTGGAATGGTGACTTTTCTTTTGAAAATGTAATCCGTTGCCTTAAGGGAGAGAAATATGATCACAAGCTATTTCTACTAGAGATAGTCAATCCAAAATTAGTTCTAGTAAGATTCAACATGGATATGAATCCAAACAAAATAAGTTACAATAAAAATAACAAAAAATATTGTAAATAAGTCACAATCAAATAAATGGCAAACCAATATTACTACTAAAAGAAAAACAATAGGTTTAAACAGTTATTGTACAAAATTGGGAAAAATAGGTAAACCTTGATTTTTTTTTAAAATTTAGCAACTTTGGAGTTCAAGCCCATCCATTTTTGCATGAATATTCTTCATAATCTCCCATGATACAAAGACAAAAGTGAAGATTTAAGTTCAGTTTCAACTGTCCACTGGAAAGCTTGGGTCAGGCTGCTACAATTTAAGATTTGTCACTGTATGGGATAAATTAACTGTTCCTTATAGCTCTAATCATGATGTATACAACACAATTTTGGCCATGGCTATTTCCTCTCTGTCAGACTTCCATCCATTGTTACTGTGGGACTCCCTGTGCATGAGTGGATTGATTTCTTGACATTCTGTCAGTGCCACTTCTCCCTGCGTGACCACTGATCTGATTAGAAAAAGAAATTTGCCTTGGTGAAAGGCATGTGTTCCATTTCCTGCCCTTGGCAGCAATAAGCTCTGCAGGGTTCCCCCTTTAGCTAGTGTTCAGCAAATCTCCTTCCCTCCCCACCCCCAAACCCTCTCCAACATGGAATGGTTGAAAAGGAAAAGTTTGTAAAATAAACAAACAGCCTAAGAAACTAATAGGGGCAGGGAGTTACTCTCTATCCTTAATTCCTTTTCTACTCCTTTAGGAATATGGCAGCTTAGATTAGCTTGATTTTAATATTTTTCAGCCCAGGATGACACACAATAACAAAATGATAATGGTGTGAGATGCAGGGATACAATATATTCCCATGCTGTGATTTTAAGCAACACAGTACATGAAAAGCAACACTCACCTAATTTCCCCACACTTAGCCTTTGAAGAGCAGTCTGAAGAAAAGTGGATCAAGCTGAATGACAAGTATTGAGGAAAGACTGCACACTGAAAAATTGCCTGACTATTGGTGCCAATAAGCTCTTCACTGTAGAAGCCTGCAAAGGTGTGACAGGGGACCTTCCTAGGGCTAAATCTCAAAGTAGCCCACCCACCTGCCTAGAGCAGTATGCCCTGATATGCCTGCCACATCTTGAATGTTACTCTGATATATTAAGTGGGAGGCTGCCCATTCACTACTGAGATGCCAGGGGGTGCTATCCATGGCTCTGAACCTCCCTTACACCATGGTTCATGCCTCACAGACGTCATCCAGATTGGTATTGCTCCCTGGTCTGCAGCTGAAGCAAACTCAGTCCTTTGTTGGCCTCTTCCACACACACTCACCCACGCTGACCTCCTCTTACAGGGGCCTCTAGCATACCGACCACTGCTGGGCCACTCCCTACTGCCCTTGCTCCCCTTAAGTGACCATTTTGGGCCTTCAGGCTTTGCTATTCATACCTCCGGCACTACCTGCAGTAGCCTTGGATCCTGGTATGTCACCTATTCTACATGGTGTCACTTTGTGCCGACACTGGGCTGCTTTTGCCCCTAGCCCCCCACTATGCAAGTAATCTCCTGTACTCGAGTTTGGGGTTACCCCATGTAGTGTCCTTCAAGCTGCCCTCTGCAACCCTACCTAGTACACCCCCCAGTGCAGCCCCTCAAGCCACCCTCTGCAGCTCTACTCTGCACCCCACTAGCACAGTCCTTCAGGTGCCCCAAATTACAACCTACCCTGTGTGGGACCTCACCACAACACCACTCCCCTCTGGACCTCCAGGATCTCACACCCCGGTGTGGCTCAGGTTCCTCTTTATTCATGTGCTTGGCCCACACTACTCTTCACGCTCTCATAATTGCCCACAAGATAGTGGGGACCGGGTTTAAGGTGCCCCTACCCACTTTTCACCAGGGAGGGGGTAACTGGTCTGGTATTTCTTGAGGGCTGTCCTACCATAGACAGTCCCACCAGACCCCCTCTTTCCTGGCAGGGTGAAGTTTCAAGTCATGCTCAGAACCAGGAGCCTTCTGCCATCCACATAGCTCCTTGCCATTACCTCCAAGATGTTCCTTGAGCAGTAGCTCAGCCAGACGATGTTACTCCCTCGGCAATTGGCAGCAAACTGCTGCCCCGGCTTGCGTGAGCTGGGTCCTGGCTGCCCTAATCAACCACCTGCCAGCTGCCTGCCTCCAGCCCTAAAAGTGGTTGGAGGCATCCAAACGTACACTACCACTAAAGGCCTCTTACAAACAATGAAAATTTGGCCATATTATTAAGGAGGAGTATATATAAGCATGCCCATGTAATAGGCACATGTATAGACCAGATCAGAAAGGCTAAATCATAAACTGAGATTAAGCTAGTAAGGGAAATAAAAAGTAACAAGAAACATTCTAGAATTAAGTTAGAAATGTGAAGAGGAAAGAGGAAAGTGCAAGAAATCATGGGGAACTGGTGTCTCTTGAATTTGGGGGCACCTGATTGCTGAGCAGTGGGGTCCCTCAGCAGCTGATCGCCAAGCCCAGAAACACTGGCACTGAAACTGTAAGTGCTGGCGGTGAAACCAGAAGTGCCACCAGGAGACGGCTTGCCACTGTGGGGGGGGCACATTGAGCACCTTCTGACACCAGTGGTTGTGTTACCGGTGCGGACGGCCCTGTTTGGGGAGCATGTGCCCTCCCTATGCATCGCCTGTACAAGAAAATGCTAACCAGTGAGGAAGAAAAGCTAAAAATGGACCAAACTGAGCCAAATGAGACACCTCTTAGAGAACTCAGAGGTAGCTAGAGAAATTCCAGACATTGGCTATTATCTTTAAGAACATGTAGGCATCAAATAAAATACCAGATAACTGAAAAGAGGCAAATAAACTCCCCACATTTCAATAAAGAGGGGGTGGGGAAGAGTGCAATGGAGATTCTAGGCAGTTAAATGCTGGCTAATCTAACTTTCTATAACTGGAGAGGCACTGGAGCACACCATCAAAGAATAAATTTCTAAGCACCTAGAAGCTAACATTGTAACAAGTAACAGCTACATTAATTTGTCCAAACCAAATCATGACTCACCAAACTGCTTACCTTCTGTGACAAATTGGCCTGCTGTGTGGATGAGGAGGAGCTGGGGGTATGCTGTGCCCCATCTTTAGTAAGATATTTGACACGTCTACAGAATTCTTACATGTAAGCTAAGAAAATATGGCCTAGACTATACTTTTATACAATGGGCATATTGAATGGTTGGATAATTGCACTCAAACAGTAATCCCCTTCCTGCACCTCATTACACAGGTCTCTCAGTGCCCACCCTCATTTTCTCAACTACAGGTATCCCTGCTGTGCAGGAACCCCTTACACCCCAGGCTGCATTGTGCTCTGCTGTGCTGTCCTGCCCCTGGGGTGAGGCATAAAGCAGACAGGCTATAGGAGGAAGGGGTACCCCAGAGTCTCCAGCTGCTGCACTAGAGTGATGGGGAGAGTGGTAGCTGCGTAGGAGCTTGGGGGCTGAATGGTAAACCTCTATGTGCCACATTGGGCCTACAGGCCACAATTTGGACACCCCGTCCTACCACCATTCATGATCAGGAGGTTGGAATTTATGGATAAAGCCAAGTTGAGGGTGACAAACATTTTAGAAGACACAGATTGGATCCAAAATTCCTGGATAAATTGGAACAGCCATCCAAAAAATAGAGGGAATTTCAGTAATGACAAATACAAATAGTACAGTTAGGAAAGAAGAATAAAATGCACAGACATAGACTAGGGGACAATTGGCAAGGCTTCAATACTGCAGCAAAAGATTTGCAGATTATAGTATATAACAAGTTGTATGTAAGTCAATAATATTCAGGTCTGGGCACCACACTTCAAGCATGGTGAGGCAAATTGAAGAAAGCGTAGCGAACAGCAACAAAAGTGGCTAGAAATTTAGAAAACATACCATATGAGAGAAAGCTACAAGACCACAAGAACAAGGATTATGTATTGTAAAGAAGAGATGGCTGATAACAGGCTTCAAATACAAAAAGAGTTATAATAAAGAGAATGGTGATCAATTGTTCTCTGGATCCATAGAGAACAGGTCAAAAAGCAATGGTCTTAAAGTGCAACAAAGGACATCCATTTTAGAGATTAGGAAAAATTGCTGACTATAAGAATAGCTAACCACTAGTATAGATTACCTAGAGAGGTTTTGGAATCTCTGTCACTGGAAATGTTCAAGTGTCAGTGAGACAAATATTTGACTGGGATTGTTTAGACAGGTTGGACTAGATGAGGTCTTGAGGTTTCTTCCAGCTGTATTTTTTTTCTGTGACTTTATTTCTAAAAGACAATTAAACAATATTTCAAGCTTATGCCTTGGCAGCAGTGTTTGTGCTGAATTAAATAATCCTAAAAGGCTTAAAGACTTCCAGGATGAATGGCGAACTAAGAAAAAAAAGCAATTCCACTTTGATAGCATTACAATGTCAGGTATTTCTTTTAATCTCTTCAAGAAAGAGGTTTGCAGATAGTAACTGCAGAGAACACATCTTCTTTGTCAGAACAGATTTGGGTTTTTTTGGTTCTAGAATCAGTAAAACTTGCCTTATTCAAATGTGAATTCCTTTTGACTGTAACAGGGGCTACTTCAGCAAGTAATGTGAATTTGACTCTGTATAGTAAGGCATTTACCATCTGTATGTTGAAAACGTGCCACAAACAAAAAGGAAGGCATGTGAAATACGGAGAAATAAAGACAGAATTCTCTGTTCACTGATTAGACTTGAGACTTATTTAGAGAGGGGGAAAAAACAAGGTGACTGTTTTTGTACAATCTTCATTAGACTATGCTTTGTCAAATACTGTTTAAACCATACAGTTTGTAGGCCTGGGTTCCATCTATATAAAACATTGCAGGCATGTGTTGAGCCCTTTATTCTAACTGGTGAACAGTAAGCACAACTTGTACAATCAGTGATACTGTCCCCAAAATCAACTGACTCATATCAATAGCCTCACATTCACCCTCAGACTAAGAGTGAAAAAAACTGAAGGAACAGTAATAGGGAGTGCAATATACAATTTTTTTCCCCCTTTGGTCTTCTAGATATAAGCAAATGATAATATTTATTATGTCCATATGGATATACAGAATTTTATATAATTATATTATCTATTCTTTATTACGCATACTATTTATATATATATGTACATAAGGAAGTACATAATGAGTATAGAGATATAACAAAGAAAGTAAACAACACATTTGAATACTAGGTCTGTTTCTGATCTCACACTGGATAAAACCCACTAAAGAAATATACTGTTGTAAAACTGGTATGTGAAATCAGATTTAAATCTCCTGCCACCTCTGTTCTTCTTCCTCCTGGAATAGTGGTGATCAACTTTTTGACCCCCTGGGACAGATGAGTGGCACTGTAATTGGGCCTCATGTTGACCTGTACACCCAATATAGCATGGAGATCTGCTCCCTGTGGGATAAGGGTTCAGCACCCCTCTCCTAGAAGAACTGGCAATGAAAAGGAAAGTTTTTCTTTACTTTCTAGTCTAGTACTCACTAGTAAAAAAAAAAAAATAGATTCAATTCACCAACTGATAGCAGACCTGATTATGGCTGACTGGAGACCAGAATTCTCATTCTGCAGGGAATTCCATCTGGGGAAAAAATGTAATTCTTCCCCAGAATATAACCCTGACATTCTCCATGGAACAGAGATTCCTGAGTATTATTTAAAAAGGATAAACACTACAGACAACCCCTGCTTAATGCAGTTTCACTTACCTTGGTTTCACTATAGTACTCATTTAAAATACCTATCTGGTTTCACTTAATACTCAGCACATTTCATTATAACCCTCAGCATGGGAGTGGGGAGAAACAGTGAGTGGCACCTAGCAGGGGTCCAGGGTGGGTGGCAGGAGCCCAAGGGTCCGCTATGACATGTGGTGCTGGAGCGGACGGGGAGGAGTGGTAGCAGCAAGAAGGGGTGGGTGGAGGGCCAGGCAGTGTGAGTGTGGAGCCCATGCTGGTGGGGCCCAGGGCAGGGTGGCAGGAGCACAGGGTCTGCTCTGGCACGTGGTGCTGGAGTGGCTGGCAGGTGGGGAGGAACAGCAGCAAGAAGAGGTGGACAGGGGGAACGAGTGCAGGGCCTAGGCTGGTGGGGCAGCAGGAGCCTGGGGCCCAAGGCCAGGCCTGGCAGGAGTGCAGGGCCTGGGCCTGTGCAAGCCAGTGCTCAAAGACATGTGCACAGTGCCCCATGCCCCAGCCCACAGGGAAACCAAGCCTGCAGAGCACCCCTGCCTACCTCCAGGGCTGCAGCCTGTGACCCATTCCACTGTGGTCATGCACTTGAAGTAAAAAAAACTCTCTCTCGGTTCGTTTTCTTTGGAGGCTCATTGAATAACAAATCCTTAGGCACACATTGTTGGTGAGACAAAAGGTATATATTTGCAAATAGGGTCAGAGGGAGAAGACAAAAGATCAAAACCCTCTGCCCCTGAGTACAATCATTAGCAGGCTTTTATCCCCTCTTTTCTGGCACGTGTACAGAAACAGGAACTCTTACAACTCATTTCCGGTTCATACAAACATGCATGAGAATACGTCAGATCATGCATCCCATGTGTATTATAATTAACTACTTAAGTATGCGGGGCGGATAGGTTTAATATGTATTAGGTTATTGCGCTTGCCCAGAAAGCACTGGAGGTTATGGAGGGTTTAACTTCAAGGCTAAAATGGCAATTATTCTTATCTTAGCCTAAAAACCGTGGGAGCCATCAAGGAAAGTGTGATTTAGTGTAACAAAGAGATAGTAAATTTGCAGAACAAAGAGAGCTCTTGGAGTTTTTCCTTCAGTTTCTAACCCCCCCTTCCCTCTCTCATTAAGGAGACAAGGAGGGCTGGCAAAGGACAACACTATTGATAGGAGCTAACAGCTATTGATAATGCATTTTTAATAATATTTCTAACACACTCACTCGTGGGGCACAGACACCGTCCTGAGCCTGCAGCGATCTGGCAATAGTGGCTAGTCCCAGTGCCCGGTACCCTGGAGGGAGCCCTTGCTGTGTAGAGTGGGGTACAGGCACTGGTGGATAGGTGGCCTTGCTGTCTCCCCTGCACTGACCACAGACCCGCTGCCTTCTCATCATAAATCCCTGTGGGTGACGAAGCTGGGGCTGTGTACAGTTGCACCAGTGGCCAGCAGGTGCGAGCCGGCAGGGGCCATCACGGCAGCAGAACAACGAGGCCAGGAGGAGCTGATGCTTTCCCTGGCAGAGCCTGTGCAGTGCCTTGCCAGGAGCAGCAGGGCCAGTGCCAGCAGAAGCATAGGGCCTGGGCTGGCAGGGCCCAGGGTGGGGCCGCAGGAGTGGGGGTCTGGGTCAGCACGTGGTGTGGAACCAATTATATTTATGTACATTAAATCCTATGGGGAAATGGGTTTTGCTTAACGCTGTTTTGCTGAGTGCTCAGTTTTTCCAGAATGAATTTTGACTTTCTGCAATTAAATTGATAAGTTTTCCCAAGATGCGAGACACTGGGAAACTCTAGTTCCAAGCAGCCTTCTGCACTGATGGAGGCTCCCATGGTTTCCACGCTTCCTGTCATGAAACTAGATGCTTAGAAAACCCTGAAAACCTCAGCTCAAGCCAGGATTCCCAAGTTTCCTTTCATGTGGCCTGGAGGTTCTGAACACATAAGCATGAACTGGGGCTTCTGGAGCAGCAAGCAGAAGGATTCCGTTTTGTCAAATCAATAGCCTGCTGATGGAAAAAGATAAAAAGTTTCATCAGGAAATTACCTGACAGCTCAACTTAAGAATTTTATTGTTCTCCATGTGGGTTCAATGATGCAATCACTAGGCCAGACATTCAGTATACTGCACATTGATCTTGCAACATAAAATGTACTTTAAAATGTATTTTTCACTGTGTTTTAATTAACACAATTTTGGTTGTATAAGGGAGAGACAAGCAGCATTATGGTTTTATTACTTCCCTATCACAAGCAGCATGTTGAATGCATAGGGCACAGGACTGGTTCTATTCCAATTACTCTGGCACTGACTTGCTGCATTTCCTTGGACCATTCATTTTTCTATGCCTCTTCCCTCTTGGGCCAGATGTCTGCCTCATCTAAGATCACATGCCTTTTGGACCAGCCATTTTCTCATGCTGCTATGAATGGCAATTGACAACACTGACAGATATTAACTGGGGCCTGTGGGCACTTATATAGCACAAATAATAATTCTTATTTTGTAACCAATGTATCTGAATAAAGTAGGTAGCATGGGCTGATTCTGAATCATTAGGAATTAGTCTTATTAGATTTCACTGTCTTCACTCCATTAGCTGGTATTTTACTTGGAAACTGAAAAAAGTACATGCCACAAATTAGTGCAAAATAGACTTTCCAAAGACAAAGAAATCAAGGGAGTTTTATTTTGATTCCACACTAGTATAAATCACTGATTTTAGATCATTACATTACACTAGTGCAAATTCAACGTGAGCTCTGAATGTTAAACAAGCACTGATTTGTTCAAATCCGTATTTGCAAAAAAAAAAAGCATTACTGGTTTTCTGTGCTCTACTGAAGGATTACCCAGTGCATGAGTTAGGCCTTACCAAAAACTCACACGATGAGTCACTGAAAAGTAGTACTTCCTCCTCCCTTGTGCAGAGACTTGTTGGTACATTCTTCTCTCTTACCAAACAGAGGCTTGAAAGCCAGTGCCTGGGATTTTATTCAACTGTTATTTGGTCCTTCATCTCACTTCCCTCAGTTTGCAAGGTTTTAAACTGAACTCTGGGAACAACTCCCATAGCTTGGGTCAGCTGCTGTGCTGAGAGCACTAAATGACAATTAGAGGAGGAAAAGGAAGAAATCCGGGGATGAAAAGTAGTGGCGGAAAAATGCGGAGGGCTTATACCTTAAAAATGCAATAAATTTAAACATTAACAATGCAAAGAGGTCTTTCAGTCTCTCAGTGAACAAGAGTATTCTCATTTAGAGCTAATAAGAACTACACGTACATTCCCCTGCAGAAAGAGTAGTGAACTGACCACAGGTGCCTATACACATGCAGTGAGGCTACTCCGATGCATTGTAATTACAGCGTGTCAGAGCAGACTCAATTAATTGAGTTTGCTGGAGCATGCATCAGCATTCCCACATTGAAAAACGGCAGTGGGGTACTTTAACTACAGTTGCATTTTTCAGTGCAGAGATGCTTGTATACCTGATTCTCTGGACAGTTTAATTACAGCAGCTCTGAGAGATGCTTTAACTAAAGCACCCTACCCCTCACTCCTGTAGCACGTGTATAAATTTCTGTTTTCTTTCCAAGGTGTGTAAACTAAAAGAGCTTGCAAAGTTAAGGATGAATTATATTGATTCAACTACATTAATAACAGTACTGGCTGACAATGGGATTTCACCCACAGGCAAAATCCTGCTACACCTAAATTATTTGTCATAACTAGTTGCTCTCTGAAGGCATGAAAATTGCTTACTAAAAGCAAGATATATTGTGCCAAAGCATTTATATTTTGTTAAATGCCTGCAAACTTTAAATTATATTCCAATGGACTATTATATTAGTAGTCAAGAAATATTATAATTCAGAGCTGAGAGGTACAAAAGAGTTGGATGATGGACAGCTGAAACCTATCAGCAGCTAAAATACAAAGGCTGGGTGGAGGGAGGCCCTTTCTAGTTGCTTGTTTTCTGGTTTTGAAATGTAAAATATACAGTCCAATGTGCATTTTTTTTTTTTGCTTTATCAATGAGTTATTTCAGCTTGCTACTTCCCTAATCATAAGGCTGTTACTTCAAGGTCAAAGATTCCTCTTATGTCCATTGGTGCAAATGCAGAGCAATTCTGTTGACTTGAACAAACTTAATCCATTCTACATCAGTAGAGAGCAAAGATTTTCCATAAAAGCCAAGTCAAGCATCTATTGAAATTAATGGGAGCTTTCCTACTAGGAGTTGGAATGGACCCTCAAACAATTGCAACAACATATGGGAGGATTCAACATTACTTTTGAATTGTTAGTAATAAAGTACAGATGACAAAGCAATTCTCCCACAAGCAGCATGTGGTTAAGACAAGGATCTGATGCATCAAGATGATGTGGGATAAGCAATGACTAACTACCATAGTTATCTTAATTCAGCAACCCTTGCTGTTTAGAGGTTTGGATTCTTTTAATCAGGAATCAGAGCGGTCACAGTGGTTTAGTCTGTTTACAGTTTGTAACATCTGAACAGCTTATGTGGTACAATGCTGGGCTGAGCTCAGCATATAGCCATGCTTCTCTCTCAAAACATTATGAACTCCTGTTTCTAGAAACTCAAAATGAAACCCATCCAGTGGCAAAATGGCAGCTAAAACAGTGAGTAAAAAACTCATGCAGTGATAAGGTGATTTTTTTCTCATAACTATCATTGGCTTCTGTAATTAATCATGAGGTAGAAGCTATAATGTGTGCTACTTGACAATGTATAATATAATATTTGTACCACAGAACCTTATGATAGAAGTATGTAAATGTTATTTGAGATCCCAGGTGAATAACTAATGGAAAAGAAGGTAGAAGAGTTGGCTGGGGGAAAGTACAGTTTAGGAAGCATGGGGTCTTGTGGCAGAAGATAGGAAGAGACTGCAAGCAGCAGGATCTAGAGCAGATGTTAGAGTAGAAAAGCATGGGGTGAGAGATTAGTAATCGGGGGGCATAGCCACATGGGAACTGCAGTTAGGAACATGGGGTGCTGACAGATGCTATGTTTTGTCATGTGATCAGCCACTGAAAGTGCTCTACAGCTGTGCGCTGACAGAAATACACAGCTGCACAGTGCTTTAAAAATGCCCTATGATGTCACAATCTAAACCTTCATTATATGAGGGTTCAGATGAAGACACTTAGAAGTGGAGCACCTTCACTAACATCTGTTAGCATGTACCAGGAGCAGAGCTGAGCTGACACAGTCCAGCCTTGCTCCTGGTATGGTCCACAGAATGGGAGGGAAGAAGAGAGGGGAGTGAGTTTAGTCTGGGGTTTGGTCAGCCAGCCCTGGAGGGCAGGACAGATGGACTGGAGCCTGTCCAAGGTGGGGCCTCCAATCCACACCCCCCCACACATACACCAGAGTAGGGTAGAGAAACCCCAGAGTGGACCTTTCTCCCCAGCTTTCCCTCCCTCCCATCCTGAGACAGCATGACAGCTTGGAGGTGAGGGCAGGGCTAGGGGACAGACACTGAAGACATGAAGCCTCTCTCCCCAGATGAGCTCCAAAGTAGAACTCAATCACCCACCCTTCTGATCCAACAGCCAATGTCTGTTGGGTCAGTTTAACACATGGAGCTGTTTGTGAATTGCCATGAGTTAGACTGGGGAGCTGCACATCTGTCAGCATCCATGTTGTAGGCACCACATTATTATAATGGTTGAAATACTGGCCAAGTGGAGCACCTGGGGAGAGAGGGAAATGGCAGCACTCAGGGTATGTCTGCAGCTTGTGTAGACATGTTCAAGCAAGCTTTAAGTTATGTGGTAGTATAGCCATTGAAGAAGCAGCTCAGCGCATACTAGGGAGCTTTGCATTCTCTCTACTTCTTGCATACACTGAGCATGCTGCCATGTACTCAGCCTAGTTTGTTTAAAATCAGCTTACTTTACATTGCACTGATGTCCTCTAAGATAGTGATGCTGGAAAAGCTGAATTCAGAAAGTTGGAAAACCTGGCTCAGAAACTGAAATCTATGGATGGGGCTGGATGAAGAGAAGCTGTAATTATGTAGGATCCAAGGAAAAAGCAGGAGGTAAGGCAGGTGTATAGAAGAGACTAGAAAGTAGAAGGGCTGGTGTATACTGAAACTCTTTCAATACCGTATACTTTAGAAAGATATAACGGAGCTATATCAACTTGTGCTCAGTGAAAGGCATTTTCCTGAGCTCTTCATTTTCAAATGGTTTTTCAAAGATGCACAACTAAACATCATAGGTCAGATCCTCAGTCAAGTTAAATAAATGATGCTTTACTTAAGCTAAAGGAACTAGACCCTCATACCTACCAAGCAAGTTTTTCAAATCTAGGTTTATGTCAAAATTCTGAAGTATAATCAGAATTTACAAAAAGCTGAAGTTAAAAAGGCTTTCCAAGAGTTAGGTAGCTATGCATAGATGCAACAATTGATTGCATTCCTGCAGAAATGCCCCTAATAACTCTTTAGAAAGAGTTATGGCATTTTTCCACTAATTGTAGAAATAACTAATGGGTGCCTGCAGCATGTGTTATTTATCTCCATGCCAATTTTAAGAGATTTTGGTTTGGAAAAACTATAAGGCGTTTTTACTCTAGAGTAGAGGCTCTGTATGAGTTAAAAATAAAATAGCCATAGCAAATGCAAAAAAAGAATAAAAGAAAAGAAAATAGGAATATGTATGATAGGACTGTAGTGTTGTTCAAGAGTCAGTGAACCTGCTCTCCAGTGAACAAAAGATTAGATTCACTTCAGCTTTCCCTCTGCTTATAGAGGTTCTCAGAAAAGGATTATAGGAGCATTTTGGTGAGTGGGAGATTGCACATAAAGGATCACAGAGCTGAAATGAACTGAAACGATGAGTATACTTTGGATATAGTAATATATTTGATCTGTTCTTTCTGTTTATCCTGGATGTGAGAAGCCTTGCTAACTGTTTTATTTTCAGGTCCACCATTCTATGTCCGATTGCTTTCTTTCTTTTAATACAATTCAAGACCTTGATTGTAGAAACATCAAATATGCCTCTTCTGCAACTGAAAGTTCTAACAAAACTTCCCCATACTTCCAGGCTTTTAATTTTCATCATCCTCCAAGGACCACACACTAGATACACTAGACCTTAGAACTAGGCAGAAAATTGTTCTCTCACTCTATAGAAGTGTGAGTTTAAAAAAGGTAAAAAAAAAAATTTTTTAAAGTACCTCTTCTGCATCAGGATAAAGCCTCTAAAGGAGAGAGAGATAAACCATACCTGTATTATCTGATGGTCAGAGCACAACCTGGGATATGGGAGACCCAGGCTGAAGCAGCTACCCACATCCCAACTAAGTGCTCTGAGCACTAGGCTAGTGGTTACTTTGGGTGAGTCTTTCCCAATCTCAAATGGTTTCTGTATCTTAGTTGGGTGAGATGTTAAACATGCTTTCAGGCAATATATGTCCTTCAGGTGTTGAAAAAAAACAGATACAACCTAAGGCCATCCCTGTATCTTAGGTCTTAGCCCATGTACTTCAAATTTCCACTGGCATAATCAAGGATTTGGCCACATGAATAGACTTGGATGAACAATCTTGATGTGAACAATATGAAGCTGAATCTTTCTGGTAGTCCTTCCTGTCTTTCTAGGGCACTCATTTAAGTAACTTTGTGAAATAGGCTATTGCCCATTATTGGCTGGCATTTAAGTCTTCAGAATGCTCATTTCTTCTTATGAGACAATAAAATATTTCCTTTGCAACAGCAGGTAAGCAGTGAAGGCATCTTAAAATATCTGACCCCGAGTGGTAGTTGCTTAATAGTCTTTAAAGTTGCAAACAATATCATTTCCCCCCTGTTACCAGGATGTTGTAAAATGTCCTAATTAGTCTTTATAATAATGCTGACACTTCTGCAGCACATAAAAGAAGACTTTTAATTTGTGAAAGCCTGGTTGTCTTGATTTTTACCTTTAATTAGGCCATAAGAGCCAGCTCCATGAAACTGCAGACTAACTTTCTATTAATTTGGCTGTTAACTCACATGTGAGGTATCAGTTGAGGGTACATGTTAGATTTGTGAGACTCCTTTTTTAAAGAGTATTCTCATATTTGGAATGGATTTTAAAACATATTGTTTAATGGATTATTTAACCCTCTAATGAGGTAGAAAGAAATATTAAAGACAAATTTTAAAAGCCAGGCATAAGACAAAGCTAAGGCAAAGGACAATTTTTTTTATCTGTTTGAGAAGGATCAATGACAGCCTAGGTTTTGGAACTGGCTTTGTGATGTTTAGATTTTATATTGGCATAATAACTGTGCACAGTAGGGTATTGTACCTATTTATGAAATTCATTTTAAAATGAAATAAGCACAGTGAAAAATACAGCAAACTCAGATGTCCCAGTGGTAATATAAATAGTTTTGAAAGTGAACAAGTTTTCACTAGTAAAATTACATTTTATCAGACGGAATATGCAATGCTAATAGCAAACGGTTAGTGCAAAAGTTTGTAGAAAAGACTGATGGAAATTAGAATCTTAGAATGGTCTGTTATATGGAAAAGATTATGAGCACTACATCTTAGTATTGAATAAATATTATGGGCTGGAAGATGATTTTAATTCCAATTCTAAGCTTGCTTAGTTATGCTGATTCAGAAGCAGACCAAGAGGAGAGAAATGCCCAACCCCATCCAAGACAATTCACTTCCCCTCTTTTCCAGCTCATTTTAGAAGCAGATAGAATGAAGGTTACATTCTTACATCACTCACATTCATGAGATGATGATTAATAGTTTTGAGGCTGATAGCTTATCTTCTGGCTGAAGCCAATAATAAGCTTACATAAGACAAAAAAGGCTTCTTGTGTATCCATATAGCATATAGGGGGAAAATATTCTTCTACTTGACTTCATACTAAGAGCCGTCTTACACGGTAAGTTTAGGCAGCTTCTGGACCTCTTAACGCCTGGACTGGCTGCACATTAACACCTTTTAAGTGGTTAGAAGCACACATTATTTGGTTTAGAGTTATGCCACTCCAGGGCAGGATTATGGTCAATCTGCCTCATTTTGTTATTGTTCCATTACCATGTGGCCACTTCCAACAGCTATTCTACCTAAACTGAAGTACTCCAGTATCCCAGAATGCTCTGAGGGACCCGACCTTTTTTTTTCCCCAGAATGCCTGGTGGCTATAGCATCTCCCACTGCTGCCTAGACCGGCTCTACTCCCATCAGTGGTGGCACAGGGGGCAAGCACCACCTGAGCGCCAACAAAAAAAGGATTGGGCTGCTCAGAGCTTAAGTTTAGAGTGAGCATGTCTCAGGGGCGCAGCCCCGGAGTTCTCTGGGCTCACTGAAGCTGACATGGTGGCTCTGTGCTGAGAACAGGGCTGTCAGGGTTTAAGCCTGTTGTCCCTTTTCTCAGTCTGGAGCTGCTGTGTCAGTTTCAGCAAGAAAAGCTGCTTCCTCGGTCTCTCTGGCCTTGCTGAAACTGACATGGTGGTGGGCCTGCTCTTTGCCAGGTGGGAACAGTGAGTTTCTCCTAGTTAAATCCCTGCTCACCAAAGCTCTAGTGGCAAGTCACAGCTGTACTGGTGAAGGACAGTCAAAGCAGGTTTTTCACCTTAACAAGTGACTGCTGGACTAAGCCAAACGACACTAAGCTGACAAACATTTGTTTGGCTTACAGAGCACATCTAACAAGGCACTCACACAGCTAACTATATCTCTCTGCTTATGGATAGTCCTTTCACAACATCTGATAAAATGATCTTTGGCTAACAAAAGCTTTATATATAGATATATACACTTAGAATAATCTATGAGATATGAATCTATCCTATGTTAATTTTATGCTGTTAAATCTTTTTCACTGCCATCCCATTAACTAAGGTTCAGGATTATCCCACAGATCTTTTATGATTTGGGTGTTATGCTACAACTGCTATGCTAAGCAGTTAAGTTTTTAAAATAAAAACCTCTCATAAAATTCCACCCTTTTCTCCCACTCCTGCCTTGTCAACTTTTGAAGAAATCTTTGTCCACGCTTGTTAAAGAGGTCTAAATCTATGCCTAGGAACACACATCACATTTATCACAGGGCAGCTTGTGTTTGTGTTTTTCCTGTAATGGGAAAGTCCCAGGATAGGTGTGTACACACATCACCCTTCAAACTGGGGTTTAACAAGTGGTTGACTGCTGCTTTCCATTAGGACAAGTGTGACATCTGCTTGTAGACTATGAAATACTAGCGATGCTCAGCACCTTGGAAAGCTGGCAAGATTGCCAACTGTCCAGAAATTTATGGACACATCATAAATAACCAAGTTAAAAATGCGTAGCTGTAAACCCTGTAAGAAAATTCTTCCATCTATGAATCACAAAGTAAAAACAACTCTGCAAAATCAACTCTGTATAAGCATGTTGGTGATCAAATCACTGTCATCAGAAAATGAGCTGGAGGCATTGCTGAAGCACAGACTGGAAACAGTAGTCCCATCTACTGTCTGAGCAGAAGCACAGCACCCCAATGGTAGCTCTTCTCAGCACATTGTGGCTCCTTCCCCAACCCCCTTCCCCAGCCATGTGTTGCTGGTGGTGTTGCCTCCCAGCTGCCTATAACAGTGTTTGGGCAGCAGTGGTCTTCCTTGGGTAATGGGGCTGGTGAAGTTAAGGCAGGAGGGTGGGCTTTAGAGGCAGCATAGTGCAGGTTGCAACTGTGAGCACCAGAGCGTGGGGATGAGTAGTGATTCTGGGGGTGGAAGCAGCGTGGTATAAAATCATTGCTGGAGTCATAAAATTGCCAATCCAAGACTTTTGTTTTAACTGATACCATACAGTTACCCTGAGGAACTCATTTTCACATTATATTTATAGGTTTGGCTAGTAGCACTGAAAAAGCCAGGAATGTCACGGAAAAAGTATTATGCAATTATGTAATTAAATTCTGTATTATAATATAATACATGCATGCAAAGGAAAGGGGTGAAAAATAAGGTTGCATAGACAATCTTTTTTCAGGCATTTGCTAATTTCTGAGTGCTTGACTCCACAATGCCTTTTAACATTGTTTGTTAGTACTATGCAGCAAATAGCTTAGTTAAACCTCAAAAACTCAAGGATTAGATATAAATAAAAACATTTCAATTATATCAGATGGAATACGGTTGCAAGGGCTATCTGATCATTGGCTGTACTCATAAAAGATTTCAGTCCCCTTCTTCCTCACTCCCCTCCTCCCTCTATACACAACTGTACTATGGTAGGGTTTACAGAAACATTTAAGCCTTTTGACATAACACAAGGAGGCACAGACCAGCAAATTCATTTATCCCAGTATGATACTTCTCCTGGACCAAGTCCTGATATCCATATTAACAGTCAGGTTTGTGCCCACTGATAGAGAAAAACAGAGAACCAGGAAATTCTTTGAGGTTTCTCCTTATGGATTTTGCTTGGATTCATCCATTATGAAGAAATAATTTTCCATTCTTCAGAAGAAACTGGAGGCTAGGTCACAAATCTCATGGGTCTCAAGACTGATTAGTATATTGGATACCTGCTTAAACCACTGTGGAAGGTTTTGCCTCTATAAACGTGTAAGGGCTCCTCAGCTCTGCCACAGGACAATGCCCCTGGGAAAGTGGTTGCCCTAATGCAGAGGGGACTCTACTGCCTACATTAAACACAGCCTTTCTGTGTTTTGCTGTGTATACTTGGGAAAATGTGGGAGAATATTCCAGCCCTGCCTTTTTCTGTGGATTCACATCTTCATCACCAGATATCTCTCCTATGTCAGATCATAAAGGTACCTGATTTCATTTTCACAGAGGGAGAGGAAGAATCATGTATTGTGAGTTCATTTCCATGAGTAGAACCTTAAGGAACAAACAGGGCTAGAACTGCTGTTAAGAACTGAAGAACAATTGCAGAAGCTTCCCCTTTATTGGTATTTGCTGGTTATTGCCTAGGATATGCTTTTTATGTCTGTACAGTTGGTCCAAAAGTCAAGAGAGAAAGTTTAGGTTTTTAATAATTGAAGAAAGCACTTATCTAGTTGATAACACCTAATAAAAAATTTAAAAGCTTCATAATGATTGCCTATTTACTCCAAGTGGAAAAAAAGATAGGGGATTAAATATAAATAAGTTAGAATAACAAAAAAGCTATATTCAAAATCTGATTTTCATCATAATATAAAACACTAGCAATATTTGGCCACACATCATCCTCTATAAAGATTAATATTCAACTGCATAAAGTATAGAATGGAGAATCATGTCAAAACTAATATTATGCATTTTATGTGAATCTATGATACTGGCTTACCCTGAGGATTGCATACAGTACTGGCTATCCCAGTTTAAGGTTATTACTGAACGTGTGTAGGATCAGAGAAGAACAGCAAAACTGATCAAAAACCACAAAAAATTCTTATATGAAAATTGGTTGGGAAGCCTGGCATTGCTTACTTTGGACAGGAGATTACTAATATTGGACATGGTAGCAGAATTAAAAGTAAATATAAATAATGAATAACATAGGGAAAGTAGTTAGAAAAACAAATTCATAACACAAGACCAAGGGAACACTCAGTTACATGGAAAGGTAGAAAAGTCAAAAGGGATAAAATAAAAAACTTCATTATACCTGTGGAACTAAGCTGTGGAACTCACTACCGCAAAAATCACTAAATTCAAAAGCAAACCATTAAAAAAATAAATGTAATATTTTTACATAGCAAGTATGAATATCCAGTGTCATCATAATTACTGACAGTAAGTATTGACTTATGTGAAAATACATAGTTCTATATATGCTCACCATGCTAGCTAGCAAACCTAAGGGATGGTTTTAGCAATCAATAAATCCGAGATTATTTGTGTTACATCACATAAAGAGTCTCCGTCTATCCTAGTGACTCTATTGTAGTTGCTGCAGTAGCATTTTCCCTGATGCACTGTTTGGGTCAGCTTTCTGAAGCCTCTTCACAAGTCAGTGTTCAAACTTGACACATCCTATCTTTATAAAATATAGGAGTAAATCCTGTTGATACAACCCAAACCCAGCCTAGTTGCATTATTTCATTTGGAGCTTATCCAGACCCTCACATGAAAGAAAGAATACACATGCCTGAGGTCAACAACAAACTGTGGCCTTGTTTTCTCTACAGGGACACAGATTTATACTGGCTACAGCCATCCAATAACTTTTAAAGCAGACTAATAAACTGCATACCTGCATGAGAGAAAAGGAGAATGGATAGCTGTGCAGTAGTTTAGGTTACTGTGCAGTAATCAAAAATCACTGAGCAGTACAGGTGCACATCTACACAGTAACTAAGTCGACTTAAGCTGACTTGGGTGTAAATTTGATACCTGCATGATGCCAGTACAAAATTTACGCCAAATTAGTTCCTGCACAGTACTGCCTTACTGTGCAGTAACACTGTGTGTGTGGAATGACTTGGGATTAACTGTAGGGACTTGGGACTCCACACACGCAGTGTTACTGCACTTTAATGGTTGTTCATGTAGATGCTGGCCTAAAAATCCATTTACTGTGCAGTAAATTACTGCACAGTAAATACCCATATAGACTCACCCACTGAGGGCTTGGTTTCCTCCTTCTCCCCTCATTCAGTTGTGGATGAGATGGTTGTGAATCATTTGTGGCATCATGAAGGGGAGGTGGGGGAGGGGCAAGGGCACAGCATTCTAAATCTCTTGCAGTATTTCTTGAGGGAGCAACTTTTTTTCCATCCTGTTTTTCCTTCATCAGGAACTGAAGTATCGTGTTTTAAAACAGACCAAGGAGACAGAAACATACTTGGCTCTCCATAGGCATGGTAGTTCATTTACAGCTAGTCATGATGCATTAAATGTAATGTAAATGTTTTTTTAAAAACAAAAAACAGCTACAAACTACAGATAAAAAGGCCTCTACAGAGCCTGAGTTCCTGCTTTGTCTCACCCCTTATTTGAAATAATGTACATTGGTGATTTGGGTTTTTGTTATTTACAGTAACAAAACTGGGGCTCTTTTGTGTAGGGTGCTGTACATATGCCAATTCAAACCCTTTGAGACAAAGACTTTTTATTATGCGAACAAAGATTTTATCCTCATTTCACGGGCTGGATCTGAGACCCAGGCATTATGGCTGGGATCTGCAGTGACCTACAGAAATTAGAGTCTAAATCCACTAAGAGGTTCTTATAAGTAATGAACTATAATGCTCCTAGCACAGAATCCAAAACCCAGAGTTAGGTGCGTTAGATTGCACTGAATGTTGATAGTTAAGTGCTTGAAATGAGTGCCCAAAAATAAATTAATGAATTAACTAATAAATTAAAATATAATCTGAGGTCACATCCAGACATGCATGCACATTTAATTCTCTGGGGACCACTAGTACTGGTGTACCTTGTGCTGCTGCTAGTTGTCCCCAGAGAATACCTGTGCCATGTGCTCACTGGCACTCAGCAGGTTATCCTGAGTCGGGTAGGGGAGACAGGAGCCAGCACTGGGCTGGCCCCAGCAGCATTACCTGAGGTCCTGGGGGCCTCTAGGGGCTGCAGCAGTTGTAATTCTGCTGCCTAGAGCCTGGTGAGCAACAGAGTGTGGCTCTGGCTGGCCAGGCTCTGGCTTTGGGTGGCACATGTGGCTGCCATGTGCACAGCTCCATTTTTTTTCTCTGCAGTTTTGACCCCTAGATATCCAGGGGTCAAAAAACCCTCCACACTGCTCCCTTGGAGCACAGAGAACAACAGAATGGCACCACGTGGCTCCACTCATCTGGATGTGGTCTGAGTGTGAAGGCATCCAGAGCTAATCCATAGTTCTCTAAATGCAGGAACGTGACCTATGTCAGAGCAGTCAGAGCCCCACGCACATGGTCCTGCCTGGAATCCTCTCCTGAGGGTAGGTACCTACAACAGTTATTTGAAAGAACTGAGCAAGGCTCCCTGTTTTTCTTTTAAAATGGGGCTACTGAAGTAGGTAGCCTGCCTCTTACAAAATAGACCACTTACCCAAGATGTGGGAAGCCTTGATTCAAAGGGCCCCTCCGCTTCAGGGTGTTCTAACTTCTTTAACTTCCCTACTGAGTGCCCAGACTATGAAACTATTTGGTGTAATGGATAAAGAATACACCCCACCTCTCCTGTTGAAGTTGTGCCACTGCACAGAAAGAATGAAAGATTGATTGGGCTAGAAAGAAAGAGGGGGAGAAGAAGAAGGGGCATGGCTCTAATTTAGTAATTCGGGCACTCAAATGGGAGGAGTATCCTGGGTTCTGCTCCCAGATTGATTTGGGGGTGTTTTCTTATCTAATGAATTTTAAACAGAAAATACTTTTCCTACCTGAATGCTATAAATCACTAGATTATTACAGAGAAGGTGGAAATCTGCTCTGGAAGCTGCATTTTTTTAAGCAGTATTTTATGAGAAGTCCAGTTAAATTAGTGTGTATTGGGATGACATGAGTATGTTGCATGAGAGAAAAATCACATCAAGTACGGGTCATTAATCCTTACAAATTACATCAAAAGACTTTTCTTGCACAATGGTGGTGCCCTAAACTCTTGCCAAACCCACTCCTACAGCCCAGACTGAGAAGGCAATAAAATAATTAATTAATGACAAACAGCTGGGTAGAGGTATCAACAATAACAAAAGTGTATTAAACAACAACACCACAGTAATCAACAATACTCACAATTATATACAAGTACCAATAATACATTATCAACACTATCCCCAGTTACCCAAAATGGCACTGGAGAGCAATTATGAGCTCTTCCCCTGCCACAGCTGCAGGCAGCACCACTTACATGAACACCAGAGGAGATTTTGGTCCCCCAGGCCCTTACTCTACACACAATCAACCAAGGAGATATTAGTCTCATCTAGACCCTCACTTCACACACAAATAACAGCACACAATGGAGGAGGTATTGACCAACACATGGGTCCTCACCCACTCTCAATCTGCAAGGAATAGCTGTTGGCCTCCCAGGCCCTCTAGCTCTCACCCACAATAGCATGTACCTGATGCAGACACTCCTGAGTCACAGCCAGCTGCTCCTCCAGCCACACATGATTTAAGCCCATCTGAACAACACTTGAGCCTCATTCAAACACACAACACTGGACTTTTGGATTTTTATATTAATCCATCACACCATTTCTGTCAATCATCATGAAGGCCAATCATACCTTCTGGTGTTCCATCAATCACTCTTTGATCCAATCAAATCCACACAAGTATCTATCAAAGTATCAATTACCTTAGAGAGCAGGCTGCAGCACTTTTGCACCAAAATGTTTTACTCTCTGGACACACTGGGCATGCTCGACCACTCTATGTAGGTCATTCCAGTGTAACAGTGAGAGTGTCAGTAAGTCCAGAATGCTCTGACCTACTCAAACAGTGTAACTTATGCAACTTCCTTACAAAAACTAACTAAACAGTCCAGGAGACACTATGGCTTCTCAGCCAACAAGTGCACCTATAGGATTTTGCATTTTAGAGGATTAAAGTACCCCTTCATCCAGTTTCTGGCTTTAGCTGTCTGCCCAGAGAATCATGGAGTCATAGAAAAATGGGGCTGGAAGGGACCTCCAGAGGTCATCTAGTCCAATACCTTGCCTGAGGTCCAAACCATCCCATACAACCATAATGTAAACTCTACATAAGACTACCCTCAATCCTGAGACAACATAGACCTAATACCCAACCTGCCAGAAGTAAAGCAGGGAAACTGTAACAGCCAATGTCCTGCTTCTATAACATTTTGTCAATTGATACTCAAGAAGTCTTGGGGAGATGGCAATGCCCCCAGCTATAGAGGAAGGCAATCCCACCCCCCCCACCGAAACACACACACACACTCCATACCAATCTGATCATTCCTTCCTGACCCCAAATATGGTGATCAGTCTGATCATGAGTGGAGGGTCAAGACACCGTAAACTAGCAGAAGAATTGGCACTCCAGTTGAAGTCCCAGCCTTGGCTTTAGCCAACAGCCAGTTCCTCTAGGGAGGCTTAAAAACACCCTGCAGAAGAAGAAGAAGGGGAGGGAAGAAGTGTATAGCAGAAGAAGCAGGGGAGGGAAGACTAGGTGGGAGCAGCAAGGAAGGGAATAAAATGGTAGAATTATGCCCTAGTATAATTATGCCATGGTAGAAAATAGGCATAACTACTTCCAGACAAGTCCCAACCAGTGGCTGCCCAATCTTTTCTTGAATACCTCCAGGGATAAAGAGTCCATAACTTCCCTAGGCAGTCTATACCACTGCCTCACTACTCTAACAGTGAAGACGTTTTTTTCTGGATATCCAATCAAAATTTATTTTGCTGCAACTTCCATCCATTGGAATGCATCCTCCTCTCCGCAGCAAAAATAAAGGTGTTTTCCCTCTTCTTCATGGCAGCCTTCAGGTATTTGAAGATTCCTGTCATGTCCCCTCTTAAGCATTTTTTCCACAAGCTGAACGTGCCTAGCTCCTTCAGCTTCTCCTTGTATGGTTTACCCTTGATCATCTTTGTTGCCAACCTTTAGACCCTCTCTAAGTTCACCACATCCTTTTTAAAATGTGGAGCTCTCAGTTCCTTGAGGACCCTGGGATATAGCTCATCCAGTACATTAATTAATTCAGAACAAACAAAAGCTCTTTGACCATCTCTTTTGTTACCTCCTCTCTTAGCTTGAACCTTCCTTATTCAGATGATCCCTATTAGGTGTCTGGCAGTTTAATTTTTTTGGGAAGACTGAGGCAACGTAGCTGTTGATTAGCTCAACCTTCTTTGTATCTTTGGTTAAGAGTTCCTCCTGGCTGGTTAACAGATGACACACAGCTTCTTTGGTCCTTCTTTTCTGGCCAACATAGTTATAGAACCTTTTCTATATGTGCTTTGGTTCATGCACAGAAACATAACAACAAGTTCCTAGGGAACTTTCAGGTAAAAAAAAATCAAGGTGCCTAATGAGTTTAGTCACTTCCAGGCATAGGTGGCCCCTAAATAGGGATTTTTGGACTGTAGTTTTCAACTTTCACATCTAAAGGCCACCCAAGTCCTATTTCAGGTTTCAGAGTCCTTTTTTTGTACCAGGCTGTAGGTGACTAGTTCTCAGTAAGTCAGTTGCCTTCAGGCCTCTTGGCAAATCCCAACCTGTATGACTTGCCCATTAGCATACAAAGGTACTTGCCTCCATTTACAGTTCTTTGCTTTGTAAACTTAATATCCCTTGTTTATTTTATAGGATTCTTTGTTAAAGCACATACATTTTAGAGTAATAAAAATTATTCTATATTCCTGTGAAAATCTATTAGTTTCATCTATATTAAGTTCTATATTTTTTTCCATAATGAGAGTGACTAATGGAACTCATAGGGACATAGGGATGTAAAGCACAAGACTGAAGAAAGCAAAAAGGAAAAGAAAAGATGGAGAGACTTTTCATACATATGTGAGAGAGGTGATAGAACTGCTGTTAAGGAAACCACACAGCAAATGAACCTCCTTTGTTTGTGGAAGCTACAACTTTCTTCTGCATACTTATGATTCACTGCATATCACAGTATGGAACAAACCACATATACACAAGGAAGCTTGATCTTACTATACTACTGGCTACTTTCCTGCAAAACCTCTTCCTTTTGCAAATTCTTTAGATCATTTCAATAACCTCCACTATTCCCTGCTAGGGAAAAATAGCTGCACTCCTCAGTGTGAAAACACTGAGAATCACGCAGCAGCTTTGACTTTAGTGAACATTTCATTTTCAGTGCCAAGAAAACAATAGCTAAATGCTGGTCTTAGCCACCATAGAGACATACCTGCCAAACTGATCTGATGACAATGGAAACAGGAACTGAAACAAATAACTTTGCTGCTGAAAAGTTCCTTTCTTTAAGTTAAGAAAACACTGACAGTCCTTTGCTTGTAACTAAAATACCTCTAATTTAAGTGGGTCCTCAGGACAAATACTGTTCTCACTGAACTCAAACAGGGTTTGTCAGGGACTTCAATAAGAGGCTTGAACCTTAACGATTTCATCATTATAATACTGCTCTATTTTGCAAATCAAAACCCACAACCAATCAACAAAACATTAACAAAAGGAAGCCTCGGAAGTCATTGCTTTTGCTCACACATTGTCTACGGGAAATTAAATGTCTTTCTCTAGTTTCAATTTCTGCTGTTAGGAGAGTTGTGCTGAACTGTATTTCAGCACATTCTGTTAAATCAATCACACTGTAAAATGCATTAACACTACATAGCCAGAACTTACTTTTTCATGGAATATTAGAGTTGTGACGACAAGAAGCAACCAAAGCAATGACATTGACATCTGAAGTGACACTCCAAACTCAGCTCATTCTATGGCATTTTAGGGTACATATTTTATATTTAGGCCTTACACCACATGCATCACAATGGTTCCTTCAATAGAGTACCAAGCAACACAACGAGTATGTCACATGGGTTCATTCCTAGCTGCTTATTCCTAGGCAAGGAAATCACTTACAGAATGAAAAAATAAATAAATTGCATGTTAGGTATAATAGGCATTTTTTTAGAAAGCTAATTCAAAGTTGAAGAAAATGCTTTGCACCTGGAGTGAAATATGATGGTTGGTGATGGTGACAGTGCTTGTGATTCTCAGCTAGTCATAACTCAGAATTTCCATTGTATGAAGAATTCTGACATTTTAGAAAGAACTGTCATTCCAGTTCAGAACAAGAAGTAGAAATTCTGAAATATCCTATGAAAAGGAAATTTCAAAAAGTATTTGTTTGCAAAGAATCAACATATTAATTTTGGATTTCTTCCCTAAATAAAATAGATCAGCTGGCTCCCTGTTCTGACCTAAGTCTTTGGTGAATTACTTGATCTGCTCTGAAGAAGTCAGGAACAGTCATAAGGGGCATGTCCAGATCAGTGCAGACATTTTTTTCCCAGAGGACAAGTAGCAGTGGCATACCTTGTGCCACTGGTACTTGTCCCTGGGGAATGCCTGTGCCATGTGTGCTCTAGCACATGGGAAGTTATTCTGGGTGGGATAGAGGAGGCCTTAGCAGCCTTACCAGGGGTCCAGAGGGCTTCCTGGGGCTGCAGCTACAGCAGGAAACTTGGCTGGCAGCTGGAGAATGGCTCTGGCAGGCCAGCCTCTGGTTTTGGGCAGTGTGCACTGCTACCACATGCCCACCGCACAGCACTTTTTTTTGCCATTGATTTTTTTCACCCCAGGATCTCTCGTGGTCAAGTCCCGCATGCTGCACATTAGGGCTGTGCGAAAAACCACCATTCTGTTTCAACTTGCATTTCGATGTTTTGACAGAACAGTGTTTCATTTTGAATTTTGTTTTGATTCGAAACCACCGATCTGTTTCATTTCATCGAAACAGTTTTGCTTTTTCAATGTTTCGCCCATAAACTATAATGGAGAAGCTCAAAACAGGCTACAACTTTGTCATTTCTGGCCTGATATAGATTAAACTTGCAGGAATGGTAGCCCCTTCAGGAGGCATGAAGCCTGCCACGTTTCAAGGAGATAGATGCAGGTGTTTCAGGGAAACAGCACCTCAAAGTCTTGAAAGCAAAACTCATGTCACGTGTATGTGTTAAGGCACAGTGGGTTCAAAACTGCAGATATGCTAGCCCCTGCATAGCATGGCATGGGAGCCACAAAGCCTGCCAGCTGTCAAGGAGATAGGTGCAGGGGGAGTCTGGGTTCTGGGGCCCTGCACCTCTAGCTGCTGACAGGCAAAACCTGTGACATGGGTGGGTGATACTGTGTGCTAAGGTGCACCCTCACTCAACTGACACCAAGGCAGAAAGCAGGGCAGTTCAAACAATGCTGCCTTTTATGCAGTTTTTCCATTCCTCCCTCAAAGCACTGGGATTGGAAGAGACCTCAGGAAAGGATGACAGTCACTGGCCAGCTACACTGTCAATAATGAGAGCACTCCTTCCCCCCTAGTCCCCTCCCTCTCCTTTCTTTACTTTCTGTTTCCCTGCAGGCAAGCCCAGCTTGAGCTTCGAAACGTTTTGAAATTTTCAAAATGTTTCGGCTTGCCTCATTTTGTTTCAAGGCTGTTTCAAAGCTCTCTGTTTTGTTTTGATTTGAGCTCAAAACAAGTCAAAACGGCATCAAAATGAAACTGCCAGCGAAACTGTGCACAGCCCTACTGCACATGTCTCTGCTCATTTTGATGTGGCCTAGGAGTCCCACAATTAGACAACTTGCCTGGTTTCCACAAAAAAAAAATCTTCACAACTGAGTTTCCCCTCATAATATTTTGATTTTGTAGAACTGCTATTTTCGGATAGAAACTATATCTGTCAGAATTTTTTCTGTCCAGCTCTTGTTTCCAAGTCATCTGAGAGTTTGTTCTATAATATAGGACCAGCTCCTGAAAAGAGCTGATTCTCCTACACAGATAGGCTTTGTCTTTGTTACAGATCATTCTGTTATTTCTGAAGAACAGCAGTGGGAACCACAGACATTAAAAAAAAAACCTTACTTCTTTAATAGATGCAAGCTAAGCTGATAAAAGTAGAGCTGGTCACTGTTTAGTATTACTAGCTCTGGAAAAATGAGACTTCAGGTTTTGGTTTTGTCATAGTTGGGACATAGGAGAGAGCCTTTAACTTTTTTATGAAATGAAACATTTTGAAACACTTTATTTTGAATATATTGGGAAAACTATCATTCACATCATGGGATCAGAATCTCAGCCTCTATATATTTGTGATAATATTTATGAATTATATTGTCATATTCTTTTGCTTGAGACTTGTATTGTGGTAAGAAATTGGGTCTAAGAACCCTCCTAAATATCAACACTGTAGCTTAAGTGTAATGGAAGTATGGGAGTTTATAACGCTGCCAAATAAATAATGAATTGAATGTCAAAATAAAGAAACTTTTAAAAAGGTTTTTACTGTATTAGATTTTGCACCTGTTGCATGACAGGCAGAAAACCCTGACCCATTCTGTTGGAGCATTTTTTAATATGCACACAGGAATAAAACCTCCAGCTCAAAGGCAACAAAATGGCCTACCTAATTTAAGAAAACAGCACATTCTGATTGCTGTGGTTAAAGGGCTTACCAACCCTGTTTCAGGACCTATAACTCCACTAAATCTCTATTCTTTACAACTAAACTTAAATATTTTTGTTTAATGAATTAAAATATTCATAATGTATACATAGATTAACTCATTATTGCACACATGGAAAAAGCTCAAAATGTTTAGCTGTACAAGATATTATTTTATGTTTGTCCAGTACAAGAGTGATTAGATTGAAACAGACAGGTCCAAGTTACTTATGTAAATGATTGCCTGAATAGTGAAAAGTTCAGAGACCTACTTTGGTAAAGCACCAAAGGTCTGTGTCCCCAAGGTGCTTAAGTACAGGCTGAACTTCAAGCATTTCAATAGCCCCATTGAAGACAATTAAATTAGCCACGTGTTTAAAATTAGGTATGTGTACCTTGCTGATACTGTGGGGTAATTGCCTATACGGCTGCAAACAGACATTGCATTTATCCAAGCATAAACCATTCTATCCCAGGACAAAGTGTAATTGTACTGATGTCTATTTTCTCAGGATAAAATCTACCAAAGTTTCCCAGATGAGAGGTAGCAAGTTTATCCCAGGATATGGCAAAGTATGTCTGTAGAGTTATTTTGGGATTGCATCATTGAATCAGTGGCAGAAAAGCAGCACTTCATTCAGCCATTCACTAAACCCAGGTTAGAAGTCAGGTAGGTGGACAAGCTAATTCTGAGATACCTTTGTTCCAGGACAAACACAGGTCCAATTTATCCAGCCATGAATGCTGGCTTCTTGATAATGCAGGGGGAGCCCTAAGGCATAACTCGATCTAATGCATGATCCCACAGTTGTGTGGCATGGCAGAAGGCATGATTTTGTGGATCACACATTAGATCCAAACACCCCTCCACTTGCACATGTAAAGTGGGCCTTAGAGAATAAAAGCCAGCACAAAATTAAGTTCTCAGTCTACTTTTTTTTAAACAAGAATAAAATTGGTTTATATATGCAGCAGCCTTCTTTTCAAGTTTCTGCCAATCATGATGCCAAAGCAAAGTTTGGGTAGAAAATGGTGCTGAGGTCTATGGACAGGTAGATGGATGAGGAATAAAGTGTCACTGACAGCAGGAGTGAAAATTATGAAGATAAAAATGGAGAAAATGGAAACCTATAGTCAGAATTCAAAATGTTGTGTCAAATTATTTTTCAGTTAAATGGTATTCATTCATTTTAGGATTTATAAATGTTCAGTTGCATGAAGAATCAGACCAGTGAGAAGAAAACAATCTGAAGATAAATCAAGCAGACTTGAGCCCCTATATGGCAGTATACAACACTGTTACAGTGCAGCTTTAACTTTTAAAGCAGTTCACATCTGTATGCTAGTGTGAATTTGAAAGGGGGCTTTTGTCAATCAGAAGGGGCTTTTGCCAAATATAAGTTGAGAGGAAAAGGCTGAGAGGAATCTCAAAGGTCTAGCGTGCATTTCTGATGCTTTCACACTTACTTACTTGGGATTTGAGAAAAGCTGAGCCTTTCAAGACTACAGAATATCAATCTAAAAGTTCCTTATTGCAAATGTTTTTCATTACATCCACCACCACATATGACTGTAATGCAGCATAAATTGGGGGAGGGGTTAACATACAGTGTCTCAAGTAATACTGGCAACTTTCATTCTTTCTCTTCCTTTCAGTCACTATCTTTCAAAGTTGTTTGTGAAAAACAGAGACACCCACCACCCAAGTAGCCCACAGCCTGGTAGTTAGGATGGTCAACTGGGAGACTGACCTGCTGCAGTCCATACACCCATGAACTTTTAACTAGAATATATGAAGCAGACCAGGTTCAAAGTATACCAGGAGGAACAAAAGTCCTACATTCTTGCAGCCTCTTCCATCCCACCTGCAGCCTGACACTCCAGCCAACTGCCTGTCAGTAAGTTAGGTAATTAGTATCACTCAAACACCTTCCTGCCCCACTTTCAAAGATGGGGGGAACACTCAAAATAAAAATGAAAAGAGATTTTTTTCAGTGATATATTCTCAAGTGGCTTGTGAAAGCCACAAAAAATCCTCAGCCTGTTCTTGGGCTTTCTTTGCAATCTCTCTAGACAATAAGGTCTCAAGATGCTAAGAATTCAAAATTCAAGGAAAGAGCAGATCAGCTAGATCTATCTTGTAAATGCATGAGTCATGTTCAGCTATTTGTATAACTCCATACTATCTTCATTAAAGTGCTTCCTGTTCATATCACACAACTCAGCTGTTCCTGTCTTTTATTAGATTTTGTCCTTTTCCACAATCTTTCAATTTATCTGAGCAGAATGCATTATAAATAAAATTGTTGACTCAAAATCATAGGAATTTTAACCATACAAAAATTAAATGCTGGATATTAATCTAGTTGTTTGTACTATTCAGGTAAAAAGCCAATATTATGATAGACTATTTAAATAGAGTCTGCAGGTGACACACTGCAGGTTAGAAGTTTGGTTTCAATTTATTGTTTGTAAAATAGATATTATTAATTTACTATATGGACATTTGTGATAATTAGTGCTCTATTATAGGTTTTTAAGTGACTACAGTAATAGTGTAGTAATGCCAGCAATAGCATTGTAGGATGGTGGCTTAACAGTCAGTATGTCTTTCATTTCAATAATCTTGTTAACATTCTTCAAGATTACCCTAACTTGATTAGAAATAAAATGGGAATAAAAATAAGTGGTACAAGCTGAAGTTGGTATTGTAAAAACTCTGGCAAATGTGCAAAACTTGAGAAGTAATTTATTTTTTTAAGTCCAACAAAGACAAACTTACGTGAACAAATTGAGGGATTTTAATTAAAAGCAGAGGATCAGGATGGGTTCTAAGCATTTTCCAGGATCAAATGACCCCTAAAAGAGAAAGAGAAATCCCTGTGTGGATAAAAAATGTTTACAGTATAAATGAGAAAAAATAAATTTCAAATAACAAATTTAAGAAATTAAAATTGTGAAGGCCACTTAAAAAAGATTTTATATGAGAAACTCTGGAAATTATATACACAGTGATATCTGACACTTTATTTGTACAAAGACAGTTCCTTTTTCTCTCAGTTGCATGTATTCCTAACCTTCCATTTCCTGCCTTTTAGTGACTACAGTAGCTTGGTATCCATAGTTATATTCACTTTGGGTGATCACCATTTGCATTACAGTAGCTCCAGTTGAGACTAAAGCCAATGTGGTAGGTGCTGTATATGCACAAAGTAGGAGAAAATGTGTAATCCTCCCTTCAACTTCAATAGGATTTCACCTGTATGCCCTGTTCTGAAGAGTTTACAATATAAAATCTTGATTCTGTTCAAAGATAGCCTTATAATTGTTCTTTTCAATACAGTAAGAATTCCATATACTTATGAACCAAAAGTCAGTAGGTATTTCACCTAATTAAAGAGGGGTGCTTCCTTTTGCCTGTTTTGACTGTTTAAACTAAAAAAAAATTTTGAGATGAGGAATATGTTACAAAGTATGTCTAAAGAACTTAACATGGTGAGGTCCTAATTAAGATTGTGTTGATACTAAAAGCTTGTGCCAATTCAACCAATAACAAACTAGATGCCAGGAAAGAAATTTCTGAATTTCCAGGACTTTGCAGGAAAGAGAAGAAATCACTACCACCCTGGGGCAGAATGTGCATTGAAATGTTCAGGCTCCAAGCTCTTAAAGCTAAGACAAGGGACTGAGCTGCAACCTCCTTCAGATCCTCAGCTATACAGAAAGTCACTCCTAGCCCAGCACCCTTCATCTGCAGAAGCTTAGGGCACCATTTATCATCACTGCTAAAATAAATTTCAAAGTACAAGCCCTAACAGTGGAAAATACCCTTTCTGCAAACTGCCTCTTAAGTGCTTCACTGAGGGAAGTTCTCTTGACATGAAACAAAACAACAAAATCCCCATTGCAATCACTGTGCAGGACATGAGAAAGTGTACGTATATTACAGGCCCTGTAGACTTTTCACTATATCTGCCTCACCAGCAGAAAAGCACAATTCTGACTTTCAGGAACCGCTTCTGCTCTGACCAGAAGGCAAATTTCCTGTTGACTTTAATAGTTATATTCCAGAACAATGTACCCAAGGACCCATAGACTCTATCTACAAGACAGATGCATACAGTTGAACTACAGCCCTTGTCTGTATAATCAAGGAAAGTGAACTGTAAGCTTTCATGACATAAAAAACACAACTGAAATAGATCAAGAGCTGCTCAAGCTTATGTGAATCAATAAATTAATTAATCCTGGCTCTAATTTTCCCTCCCTATTTCCCAATAAGAAAAAAAAATACAACAGATTCAAGGCAGGCTTATTCCAGTGCTTAACTAATTAAGAGTTCTAATTAGTGCTTAATGGCAATCATGATTATAATTATATCACTGCAAATCTATGGAGGTTGCTACGTAAGCTGGATCCCTGCTTATTTTTATCCCTAGAACTCAAATCAGTATCAACTAGAACTTGACAGCATCATTTCATGAAAAGTGACCAGTCATTGCTAATTTCTTTGATAGGCTGGGGAAAGCACTTTGAATTGGGAAAAAAAGGATGGATGGTGAAGGGTAAGATAACTACTGAAAAAGAGCACTGATTGGAGGATCCATGCTGTTGAAATTAATAAAACTAAGCCACTTCTTGTCCATTATTTAACCTTTGATTTGACATAGTCAAATATAAATGTGCCCAACGATCTAGGTCCACAGAGAGTGAAAAACTAGAATGACTCTACAATAGGACCTGCTAAAGCCCCAAATTTGTATATGCCTTTCCTCTGAACTAGGGAAAGGTTAGTGCACTCTTTTGAGAGACCCATCCACAAATGCTTCTGGATCTAAAACAAAACTATTTTCAGTGCCCTGGCCACATAATTAATGGAACTAACAAAATGTCTGTGCAACTCTGTCACATTGATTAATATCCAGGCACAAGTCATCTTCCCAAACAGCTGGAAAAAGCTTTAGGAATACATTCTGAGAAGGATGTCTTCACCTCGAGATGCCAACAGAGAAACACTGCAGCAACTATGTTAGCCTTATTTGTGAAGTAGTCTATCTAGTGCACTAACTTGGCCATCACATGGGAACGGAGAGGAAAGGTGAGGAATCCATGTGGCCCATGCCCTCTTGTCCAGGGATTATATGGACCATTATCTAGATTATTTAGAGTATGTACACAGTCCTACCAAAGAGTGGTATTTTACCAGTTATGCTGCCTTGCAACCAAAGAAAGAGAGGCTGGATTTGACCCATTATCATTTTGATCTACAATAGGCTAGACAAACTGAAATCAGGGCACAGCAACAAATAAACTCTTTGGTTTTGGATAGAAAGCTTGGAAATCTAAACCAACATCTTCTGGACTTGCTGAGCAGTATTTAGAACAAGCCTGACATGGGCAAAAGGGGTTATTAAGACAGCTATGAGGTTCTTGCATGAATCGGTCTTGGTTCCTACAGATAAAGTACTTCATTAAACCTTGGTTCTTCACCCAGATATGCTGTGCATGTGACCTTTGGTGAGTAATCTCACCTCACATCTCTGTTCTCTCATCTATAAAATAGAAGCAGAAGTCATCACAAGGACCTACTTTCACATATTTTACCTTTAGGACCTGAAAACATATTTTAAAATTCACAGAGTGTATTATGCCAGTTAATGACACCATATTATTTGATGATGGTTCCTTTCAAGTATTCAACAATCATGTGTTTGATATGTCAGATTTGTAATACTACTTTAGTGAAATCCCACACACATGAGTATGCATTGAAAGGTTTCTGAGTTATCTAGAAAATGTTGAGGACCACAAAAATTGCTAAACATTTTTCATATATTAATTTGTTGTGTTGTGTCTACTCTGAAACTTTCACAATTTTGAAATGGTAGTGTTGAGGTGATGTCATTGCCATAAGGGTTCTGGAAATATGCAAAAGGCAAGAGTTCTTGTGGGTATTATCTTTTATTGGAGCAACTGCATGGTTGGAATAGACACAGGTAGGGACTTACTGAATTCATGGAGGAAGTGGGGTGCGCTGTGGCTCCTTTATTCTTGCAGGAATAAAAGACATCCCCCCCCCACACTGATTGGTGCAGCACCCCCATTTACAGCTTGCTTCTGATCAGCAAGGAGGCAAACATTGGGTTTTAAATATGGCGCCATTTTTGCCTCTCGCCACTGATTGGCTGTGAGGCCCTGGATGGCCCTGCTGTTTGCTGCTGACTGGTGGGGAGGCAAAAACTGTGCCATGTTTAAAACTGTGATTTTAGCTTCTCTGCTGGTCAGGAGGGAGTGGCAGGGTCCTCTGCTAATCAGCAGCAGGTGGGGGGGGGGGCGAGGGAAATATGTGCGCAAGGGAACATGCAAGATTAAAGGAGCCGCTGCACCTTCTACCTCTGCCATAAATTTGGTAGATCCCTAGATATAGTCAACCTTTCAGGTATCACAGTAACTTCCTAAGGCCTCTGGGGGAGAAGTGGACACAGCAGTATTAAGTAGCAGATGGAACAAAAAGCTTGTATAAGTTCAGAACTTTTACCTTCTCCTCATGTTCATTGACCTAACCAAAGACTTTGACATGATGAACCAAGAAGCCCTCTGGGAAATCATGAAGAAGTACGGATGCCCTGGAAAATTCATAAATATGGTTCAACAGTTCCACAGTGGCATGATGGCATGCATCCTTGTGAATGGCATATGTTCTGACCCCTTCCTAGTCACAAGTGGCATCAAGCAGGGCTGTGTGCTCACACCTACCCTCTTCAGCATGGTATTCTTTGCTATGTTGTTTGATGCCTTTCAAGATGATGACCTTGGCATGGGGATCAGGTACCATTTTGACAGACACATGGTCAAGCTGCACAGGTTCTGAGCAAGCCAAATTCCAGACAGCCATGATTCGCAACTTCTCTGACAATTGTTCATTTTGCACAGGCTCACAGGCTGAAATGCAATGGTTCATGAACCTACTCTTATCAGCTTGTGATAACGTTGGACTCACTATTAACATAAAAAAATGGAAGTGATGTTTCAACCTGCATCTGGAACAACACCCTAGGAGCCACACATCTTAGTTAAAGGCCAACAAATGTCAATGGTCGACAAGTTTGTTTATCTTGGCAGCACACTCTCCCATGATGTCCACATCAATTATTCATACATTCATAGATGCTAGGGTCAGAAAGGAACTCAACAGAACATCGAGTCTGGCCCCCCATCCTGGGCAGGAAAGAGTGCTGGGATCAGATGACCCCAGCCAGGTGCCTATCCAGCCTTCTTTTAAAGACCCCCAAGGTAGGGGTGAGCACTACCTCCCTTGGAAGCCCATTCCAAATTCTGGCCACCTTTACCATAAATATTTTTTTTCGCAATGTCTAGCCTAAATCTGCTCTCTGTCAGTTTGTGATCATTGTTCCTTGTTACCTCAAGAGGTACCCTTGTGAACAGAGCATCTCTGATTCCTTGCTGTGCCTCCCTAATTAATTTGTAGGCAGCCCCAAGATCCCCTCTCAGTCTTTTCTTGTGGACGCTGAAGAGGTCCAGGTTCCTCAGTCTCTCCTCATAGGGCTTGGCCTGCAAACCCTTAACTATACAAGTGTCCCTCCTCTGGACCCTCTCAAGGTTATCCACATCCTTCTGAAAGTGTGGCACCCAAAACTGGACACAAGACTCCAACTGCAATCTGACCAATGCCACATAGAGGTGAAGTATCACCTCCTTGGTTCTATTTGTCATGTATCTGCTGATGCATGATAAAGTGCAATTAGCTTTGCTGATGATTTCATCACACTGACGACACATGTTCATCTTAGAGTCCACTATGACTCAGAGATCGCTTTCCACTTCTCTGCTGCTGAGAGGGTTATTTCCCAGCCAGTAGGTGTGCTGGATATTTTTATGCCCTATGTTCAGCACTCCGCATTTGTCCTTGTTGAACTGCATCCTATTGTGTACTGCCCTCTTTTCTAATTTGTCCAGGTCTGCCTGCAATCATTCTCTAACCTTTAGAGTGTTTACTTCACCCCACAATTTAGTATCATCTGCAAACTTGAACAAAGTATACTTCACATGCATATCCAAGTCACTGATGAAGACATCAGAGAGTACAGGTCCAAGGACCGAGCTCTGCAGGACCCCACTGCCCACACCCTTCCAGGTTGATACTGACCCATCTAGTACCACTCTCTAGGTGCAACCCCCAAGCCAATATGCCACCCACCTCACTGTACAATCATCTAAGTCACAGCTTCTTAATTTATTTATGAGAATGGGATGAGATACCATATCAAAGGCCCTCCTAAAATCCAAGTAAACAACATCCACCTCTCCTCCTGCATCCAAGCATTTTGTGACTTGGTCATAAAATGAAACCAGGTTAGTCAGGCATGATCTACTTGCTACAAGTCCACGCTAGTTGCCTTGTTGCATTATTTTTCCCACTGGACTCATACAAATATGATCCTTAATAATCTTTTCAAAGCCTTTTCCAAGGATGGAGGTAAGACTGACTGGCTTATAATTACTCAAATCTTCCTTCCTCCCCTTCTTGAAAATGGAGACCACATTGTCCCTTTTCCAGTTCTCCGGAACCTGACTTGAGCACCATGAGCAGTCAAACATCTGTGCCAGCAGTCCTGCTATGACTCTGGCCAATTCTTTCAGTACTCTCAGATGCAGCTCATCCGGACGTGCTGACTTGAACACATCCGGTCCATCCAAGTGACTCTGCACCAAGTCAGCACCAACCATTGGTAGACTGGTGTCCCTCTGATGTCCATCTAAATACCCTTTAGAAGACTTATCTTGACCCTTGTTCAGGAACACTGAGGCAAAAACTCATTGAAAAGCTCAGCCTTGTCCCCCATGTCTGTCACCGATTGCTCCTGCTTCTTCAGTAGGGGCCCTATGCTGCCCTACACCTTCCTTTTGCTCCCTACATACCTAAAAAAAGACTTTTTGTTGTCTTTAATTTATGTTGCCAGCCCCAGGTCTGTAGTTGCTTTGGCCTCTTTCTAACTGCCTCCCTGTAAGTGCGGGCCAAGTAGGTATACTCTTTCTTGGTAGCTTCCCCTCGCTTCCACTGTCTATATTTCTCTTTTTTAGGCTCCCCTGGATTTCTTTGTTTAGTCTTGGAAGTTTTTTGGCCCTGTTCCCCACTTTTCCCTTGCAATGGGATCATCTGCATTGATGATGAAGTCAATGTGAGACTAGCGAAAGCTATCATGACCTTTGGCAGACTCTGCAAGTCAGTCTAGGACTACAGAGGCATCAGAATATTGATGAAACTGAAGGTATACAAAGCCGTCTTTCTCCTGACCCTCCTTTGTGCCCGGAAAACTTGGACTATTTACCAGCATCATGTCAAGAAACTAAACCACTTCCACCTGTGTTGCCCGAAAAAGATACTGAAGATCAAAGAGCAGGGCAAGATTCTGGACACGAAGGTGCTTAGATCAGCTCTCCCCAACATTCATACTCTACTAAAACTGGCACATCTAAGATGGGCCAGCCACCTTTCAAGAATTCCTGACATTTGCCTGCCAAAGAAAATCTACAGCAAACTGCCAAATGTAGTATGCTTTTGCGGTGCACCAAAGAATCGGTACAAGGACACCCTAAGGCGTCCCTAAAAAGTTTTAGCATTGACCTGGAGTTATGGAAACAAATCATTCATGACCATCCATCCTGGAGGTCATCAATCCAGAATGGAACACTGTCCTTCAAACAGCAACGCACAGCAGAAGCAATGAAGAAACGCGTGGCCAAGAAAACAAAAACTTCTCATACCCTTCTCATTGCTTTCCTGTCCCTGCTGCAGCAGATTGTTCAAGGCAAAGATTGGGCTTATAAGTCACCTATGTACCCACACAACCTAGTCTCCCCCCCCACTTTCCTCTTTCTCTTTTCTCCTTTCTCCTTTCTCCTTTTTTATTTCTCCCTCCCTGTGTCTTTCCCATTTCTTTTCTCTCCCACTCCCCTCCCCCAGATGTGAAAGATGAATCTTTGCCTGTGAAGGATGAATCTTCAGCATTAGTTTCCCCTACAATATTTAAATATTTGCTCCCATTTTGCAAAAAAAGTTCTCAGCCTGAAGTGCAACATTTTTGTTATAATATTATGAATAGCTAGGTTCATCCATAACAGTAATCCCATTTTCTATAGTGACTAAAGCCCTGCTTTTACAATTAATTGGACACATAAGCAATTTTATGCATGCTAATCATTTAATAGAAATTCCCACAAATTGAAGTCTTTGAAAGAATGGTGCCTAAAATAAAACTATCACAAATGAAATCTCAGTTAATATATAGCAGGGTTTCAACAAAGATTTATATTAAGGGTATGTGTAGGCATTATATTTCAATTAACTTAACCAGGGTTAGGTGCATCTAAGTGCCAATCTATACACATGTTCAGGAAGGTTAAAAATGGCCAGCCTGATCATCCATTTTTTATAAAAAAATATTCCTTGAGAGGTTTGATTCTGTTTACTCATAGGCCTACACCTACACCAAGTAAAACATGTTATAAAACTTTCAAATATTATGGTCAGGTTTTTGGCTTCAGCTCTGGTTACTGTTGGGTACCACAACAGTAATATAAACTTAGCATGGCTGAGACTACCCAGACATTTAAAAGCAGGTCTGACACCTATAACACAGATACACAACATAAACACTTCAGAAGCTCGTATTATTTAATAATAATAATAATAATAATAATAAAAATACCTAGCACATACATAGTATATTACATCTGCAAAGCACCTTACAAACATTAATTATAACCACATAGAACAAATTAATTTGCTAATGAATTAATCACAGAAAGTATTATGCAAGCTGCTTAAAATTGCTGCCACAATTAAGTAATTAGTTTATTACAATATTAACAATCAGTCAAATTTAACACAGCATAATTTAATCCATATAATTTAATCCATACTTTAAAAGAAAATAATAGGTAAGAGTTAAATCTAAAATGTAGATTTGCTTCTGAACATAACTTAAACAAGTTATGTTCAGATTCTGTTCTCACATAATGCTTTGCACCCTACAAAAAGATGAATAGCTTACATGCATGGACTTGAATGGAATATATAGATTATCATCTTCAAAATTACTGTATTTTGATCTCCGTTAATCTTTCCATGAGGTGCATTTTAAAGATTCTTTTTTTTTTTGCCTATTAGGAACATTATCATTCTTTTTAATATTTTTCTACTTCCAAATAAATACCGTACACAGCTGAAACTGTTATTACTACACACTGAAAATAAGACCAAACACTACCAGTAACAAACTAGTGACCAATTGCTGGCAAAATGTGTATTCACAAATTCAATCTATTTCTAAAGCATCAATGAATAGCTCTCTAGAAAGTTCACAGCAGTATTTTGTTGCTGTTTCATATTAGAAAATCGTAACTGAAACTGATTTTTTGTTTTTTTCAGGGGGGTTGTTTGTTTTTGTTGAGCACAAGCTTCAAATAATATTTTTCTGTCCTTTTTTGGCTAAAATTAAGTTTTTATTTCAGGTTCATGACATTAATCTTATTCCTCTGAATTCTTCACTTCTGGAAAATTCAGATCAAAAGTTTCAAATATTTTATCCAGTATTCTGCTGGATATGGTAATAAGCACCATTAATAAAATAATATTTTCAATAGTGAGCACTAAAATGGGTCTTTAAGAAAATTAAATTAAAATTTTCTTCTTGCCATAATGAACTTTAGTTAGAAACTTGTGAAGGGAGGTGTTGGATAACTTCTAATTTCTCTTTACAAATTAAAAACATAAAAAACTGGAAGAGGGAGACCTTTTTTACTCTCATCATTTCTGAGGGGGAAAAATCACGGAAAATGTGCAGTTTTTCACAAAAAAGCATATCACTTTTTATCACCTGTAATGCCCACTACTACTTATAAGAGCCTCACTGAGACAACACGATATTTAGGGGAAATGAACACCAAATTATTAAGGCCATTCATGCTGAGTGCCCAAAACAAGAAGCACCTGATTCTAGTAGGTTCTTTAAACATTACTGGTCTCAGCATCTGCAAATCATAGGAAGAAGGCATTCAGACAGGAAGATATTTAAAGGAACGTGGTGGTAACAGCAAGAATGGTTCTTGCTGAGGCAGAGGACTAGGTCAGGTAAGCGCCCATTGTGACCCTTCCTGAACAACAAGGCAACCAGATCTCCAGTGTTTCTCCCCTGTTCTATAGAGGCTTTCTAAACAGGTAAGTAGAATGAACCAGTCTCCTTCCCAGAGCACAACCCATGAACTCTGTGTTCACTGGAGGTTGCAACAGAAAAAGCAATATGAAGGAAAGGGAACACACCAAGGAGTTTTTCTATGCCCCAGATCTTTCCAACAGGTAAGAGTTTACTTTTTCATGTATGTAATATGCATTTAAAAAAACCCCCAAACAAAAATCCTGTGTTTGAAACCTTTTTTTCTTTGGAAAACTGTTGCTCAAAATCTATAATGGAAAGGTGCCTTGATCCATCTCTTCAATCTACATGTCAACTTTATTAATGAATTAATAATTCAGTGTGTTTTCTCCTTCAGCTCAAATGTCAGTCAGGAAATTGATGTAAACCAGTCTAAAATAATTCTGTTCTCATGTAGAGCAATTACTTCCAAAACTGTTCCTGCAGAACCTATGATCAAATATCAAACAGATACTGTATAATTAAGCAGTGAGGCACAACAGGGAGCATAATATGGGTCTCAGTGCTTTATTAAGCATGAGACTGAAGGCTGAGACTGTCAAAGCAGACAGAAATGCATTATTACATTGCACAGCCTGTAGCATAAAGTAATGTTCTTTAGGTAACATCCTACACCTGTTGAGATTTTGCTGCATGTACCACATCAACCTCCGCTTTCTTCTTTACCTGGCTCATCCTTTCTAGCCTGACAGCTTTGCTTCCTCCTGATCCAGCGTGTTTGATTCCCAGTTGTCGATCTCTGGGATACTTGTCAGCTCTGATGCTGACATCACATAACACAAGAAGAGTTTGAAGTAACAGGTTTTTGGAAAGTTTAGTTAAAGTTTGGGCCTGTAACTCACCAGGAACATAGCGTTTGCTGATAGTGTCCTGAATACCAAAAAAACACCACATTATAATGTCAGTTCTAGCAATGTGTACCACCATTTAAGAGCCTTACTTAGAGCTAGTAATACAAGGACAAGCCATTTGAGGACCTTTCTGGCTAGTGAATGTTGCATTTTACACTCCCTAGCAAACAAATTCAAGCAGTCAGGGTAGAATTAGTAGTGAGAAGAGTTTATTTTGCTGACCCCAAGCAGGTGCTTACAGGTACTAACTACAAGGATCAGAAATGGCTAGTGTAGTCCTACCTCCTTCAGAAATGAGCTGGTAAAAGAATCAAGTGGAGCACAGGGCAAGGGCAGAAAGAGGTCACTTGGAAAACCTAAAAAAAAAAGGATGTAAATAAAAGCAGACTTCACTTTGTATACTGTCTCAATGATCTAAAGGCTTGAGGATACAAGGTCTGGGCAGTCTCCACCCCTCTGTACTCCTGTCTAAACATACACATGGAAAGTCCTGGTGACTTCTCACGTATACATCATGATCCAGAAGGATCAACAGTTGCCTGCTACTGCTAGGACTGGTATCAAACTGATACTAAGCTTGAATAGTAAACCCTTGGTTCTAAGCTTTGACTTTGCTTTTCATTTGTGAAATGACTTGGGTTTTCATCTGCAAAAAATGAGACAGATCAACTCACTGTTATCCTATTTGTCTGGATAATTTTATTTCTTAGCAAGTATGTCATTCTGGCACACATTCTTTCTGGATAGGGCAATTAAAATTAAACATAATTTCTGTGAATGGTCTTCTCCTTCTTTCTTTCCTTCATTAAGCAGAACAGTGTGCAAAAATAAACAAGATACAGTAGTTCTTTATTAAATGCTATCCACCCTACAATGGGAAACAGCCTTAGGAATCTATCCGCTCCTAGAGATATCCAGAGAACTTCCCTGAACTAGAAGTTTGTGACTAATCTGAATTGTTATAAAAATAAAATATTGGATGTCCATATTGGAGGGATTACAGTCCAACAGTTGTACTGGACATAAATCACATGTATACTGCAACATTTCTCTTTTTCATGATGTCACAGGGATGGATTTACAGGCTGTTGCACTCCATTCAAGTCAATCTGGAGGCCACTGCAACCATCCGGCATTTTAGATACTGTAAGAACCCTCCTCCACTCTGCATGAAGTTAGCTGAGTAGCTTTGCATCATTGGTGATTCTTTGGGCAAAGAGACCTGGTGGCATCCATCTCCTCTCCAGATATTGATGGCCATTTACTCACAGGGAACTCATCACCCTTTGACAGGTCTTGTTTCTAGTCCTGCTGGGTGTCAACACACCCTCCTTACCCAGGCTAGCCCAGGTGGGGGCACCAGTTTATTCACTGACAGTCCAACCACAGTGGTACTAGTTTACATGGTGCCAGTAGCAGACCAAGAGACATCTGGCCTGACTATCGTTGTAGTCATTGCCTATTCTTTATATAATCTCTGACACTGGAAGGAGACATCAAAAATGTAATTCTAAATGTAGTCTGTGAAAGACAGTAATATACTGAACTCCTTTATCAGTTAATTTACTGGGAATTGTGGTACTTTCTTATAGGACTTGTGAAAGAGGCGAGTAAAAATAGCTGGCTATTCTTATTATAGGCCAAATCATCACACAATACACATCTTTCACAAACTAAGCATCATTACAAGGTACACCTTTGTGACAAATGACTGGAAATCTAGGCACCAAGAGATGATACAAACTTAACTCATTCCCATTACAATTTTAAAACTATAGCTCTGCAATGCAATTATGGTTCCATTATACATAGATGTATTACTTTCAGCCAAAGGAAAGTTAGTAACTCCTTCCTACCTTAGATAAACAAGGTTAAATTCTTCAAATTTATTCATATCTTTGACCATTAACATGTAGATTGTTTTCTTCCTCAATTTCCTCATTCACTGTCAGATTAAGCCCTCATGCACTAGTATCCATAAAGGCAGTGGAAGAAATGGTTTTGTAGTAAAAGTAGGGTATAACTTGGGTATAATCAGATTTTTAATCTAACACACAGATATTCAATGGAGCCAAATCTGGGATTCTGTCTCTGAAAGATAAAGTTTCCCTCCTCCCTCCCAGTGACCTCATTCTGCCCTGACTTTAACACCCCCCCCCACACACACACACACATGCACACAAAATCTTGTGCATCTCTTCAGTATTTTTCAATGCTTTCACTCAAGTAATCAATTACCATGTATTGGCCTATTGGTCTCCCAGCCCCTTATGTTCTAAGATCTCTCCAGTCATATACAAAAATAAAACAATGAACCTCAATAAGAGGAAAACAAACTTTATTAGGAAGGGACAATGCTGTCTAAAGTTGTAGTAAAACAGTATTCAAACTCAAGTAGCAGTCAGATATACCATATTTTAGAATCACAGAAGGTTTGGGTTGGAAGGGACTGTAGGAGGTCATCTCGTCCAACGCCCTGCTCAAAGCAAGACCATCCTGAGCTATATCATCACTAATGCTGGCACTGGCGTGTGAAGAGGGGGTGGCATATGATTTTTCAGTTCCTCTGAAATCTGCCTGGAGTTACTTTAAGGAATCAGCATCTGATGTTTCTTCTCATTTACATCAGAGCAAGTCAGAACAAGGTTGGAGTCATAAGGTTTAAGTTCATTGCTGATTGAGCAATGTCACAGAGGGTGTACTTGCATAATCATCAATCAGCAAGAGAAAAGTTTTTTGTTTGTTTTTTTTTTACTCTATACATAACATAACTCCTGAACAGAGGAGATATAATCTTCTGTTCTGACAGTGAATTACAGTGAAGTTTGCTTAATTCTCCCACAGCATGAATTCCATATAATGGTCTGCCCTGTGGGAGAATTTCAACCCAAGTACTGAGCTGTTTCAAAGAGACCACTTGCATTTACATGAATTAGTTGGTATGCTATTTAAATAGAGATCCACCTACTGATTTCTTTAAATACTTGTTTTTAAATGCTTTAAATTACTGTTAGCATTTGTTAAAGAAAAATGGATTGGTGGGTAAAGGAAGGAAAAGGTAAAAAATAGATATATCACCATGACTCAAGAAAAATAAACTGATATTAACCTATAGGTCCATGATGGGTTCAGGGATCCCGGTTTTCTCTGATTAAAAAAAATACCAAATTCTCTGATTTTAAAAGCCCAGATCCACATTTTTCAGTGATTAAAACACCACTATAGGTATCAGCTGACTGCAATGTTTTATTGATATATTTACAATTTTAAAGCAATTTGGAAGCCTTCTAGTGCCTCAATAATTATAATGGAATAAATTCTGAATACCTATATATTTTAGCATTTAATTTTGGTTATTTTATCATGGAAAATTGACCTCCAACTGCCCTATTCACTCACCAGAATAAGGGTCCACCTGTGGCTGCCCCCCCTCCATCCGCCCCTGCCACTTTGTGGCACTGAGCAGCTCTGATAGCTCTGAGCAGCACTCCCAAGCCACAATGTCCCCCAGCCCTGCCAATGTGATCTGCACCACCCTGCCTGCCACCATTAACCCTGACAGCATGACCTGCAGGCAAAGCCACCCTTATAGGTAGACAACTGAGGTGGCAGGCACTGGGGCAGCACCCAGGGCACTGAGGTGGGGGGGGGCATTGTGGCATCCCAGGGAAGGGGCCTGACTCAGCTTAAGGGGTGTGGAGGAGGCAGTGAGGCAGGGCTGCCCCTCATTCCCAAACCATAGCTCCCTGCCCCCCCAGCCCTATCAGAAGGCGCCCCCAGACCCTAGGCCCCCCCATGTGTCCTCTCTATGATGCAGGGCTCTACACCAAGCTCTGGCATACCCACACCACTCTTGTGCCATTGCCACCCCTCCTCTCCCCTCCAGATGGCATAGAGCCAGTCTAGGTCATCAGGGCCAAGCTCTTGTGAGCCCGAATCAGTCCTGCAGCATTGGGTTGCCACCCTGCACTGTCACAAGGATGGCCTAGACCCCCCCTGCAGTGTGATCCTCACCCAACCCGCAGCCACCTCCCCCAGCATGTCAGTGCTCCTTATTCCTGACCCACAGCCTCCTGCCCCCCCCCGCCCTACTGGATGGGGCCCCCAGCTGCCCTCAGCCCCCAGAATCCATATTTACCCCAAAGGCCACAGGGGGGACAGTGAGTCTGAGATAGCCCTGACTGACTCAGATTCTTAGGCCACCCCCCCCCACACACACACGCACACATTTCCCCTGCAAACAGGACTTGGGGGTTTTCTGCCCTGGAAGTCTGCCAGCCTGCAGAGAACTGTATGCAGAAGGGAAAAGCCATGGGTTCCTGCTGCAAAGGGGAAAATCCATGATTTTGCCATGGGAAACAGATTCCTGATGGTGGCCATATTAAAGATAATCCAGTGAGCTATATTTGAAGGGTAGATCTATTTTGGTAAGACACAGAGAAGCCAACTAGAGCAGAGCAGCAGCAAAAGCAAAAAGGGGGACTGGGGAGACTTTATATGTTATCCTGGTTGCTTGATGTAAGTTTGTCAGCTCAGGGTATGTTACTTACATTAGAAATGGGAGAAAACCTGATGGTGGGGAAGGGGCAAGAGGAGAATTCTACCATGAAAATGCTGCAGAATTGGTTGAGAAGGCCCAGCAGCATACAAAGCAAAAGTTGCAGTGGCATGGAATCGTGTACTCTCTGGGCTGATGGGATACCAGGGTTAATATGACATGTATGAGTTTAATAAAATAAGCAATAGGGCCAGTGTCCAGTGTGGTCCAAGATGAAATCACTAGAACAGAAAATGATGCTCTGCTTCAGTGTCAAATAGGAATTAGAAATATGTTACTCTGGGCCCAACAATTCAGAGGTATAAACCCCATCCATCCACAAGCCTAGGCCTAATTGCCTTCAACGGCTGCAGGACTTGACTATAACTTCATCTGTCCTTGGAGTCCCCATTCCTTTCTCTTCCACTCTACTCTGTCTTTTATAGATATGCCAACTACCTCAGTCTGTTATAAAATTCACCGGTGCTAAAATTCACTCCAAGATTTATAACCCTTTCGGATAGCTCCGTAGGCTTTGCTGTTTCTATATCATCACAAATTGTTTTAGAGGATTGTTTAAATTCTCAGATGGCACAACTACAGAGAAGCACAAAATGGCCCTGCCTGCCACAGGAAGAGATAGAGAAAGAGATACTAGAAGGCTTTTTCATTAAAACCAGAATATGACTGTCTTTAGGAAACAAAGGAAAAGACTCCTCTTTGAAAAGTCTTTTCCACCATACAGAATGACTCTCTCATCACTAAAAGGCCCTTCTTTACTATTATAAACCCTTACCCTGACCCATCAACAAAAAAATCATCTAAAAATTATAAAATAAAACCCCAGTCTCCAAAACAGCTTCAAGCAAGAGACTCCAAGATGTCAAACAGGGAGCTCACTATTGATTTTATGTGCAAGGTACTCAAATATTGTGGTGATGGGTGATGATATAAAGCTCTGAGATATTTAAATATTGATTATACTGAAAGTCACAAATGTGCCAACATACAACCTCCTTCCTTTGAAGTGCAAACTAACAGACATATCAAGACTTGATTTTCCACAAAAAAGCAGCTGGAAAGGTTAAAAAATTACTTGGGAAAGAAAATTTCTACTTATTCTCTCTATGTTCATGCAATTTTTCTAAGAGGAAGAAGAGTCCGTATTCTGAAAGCCCCACTGTCCTCCCTATCTACCCACTCCAGTGCGTTTCATCTGCCATCTAAAAGGAGTAACTGCCAGTTTTTCCCTTCTCTCCATTCTTATACCAAAGTGGGTTGATCAACCCCACATTTTAATCATTTATCTGTGGTGAACAGCTATTATACTCTGTACTGTTACCCAAAGGTAAAATGTTCTGAAGCACCTATGGATGGGTATAAAAAAGGGGCTCAGATACCTACACTGGAACGTAGGCAGAATTTAGGCACTGAAATCCAAAGCTGTGATTCTGACAAACTTCACCCATCTATTGCCTAACCCAGGAGACACCTTAACTGCAGAAACCCCCGATTTTTACTTTTAAGTTCATGAAGAACATAGAAGTACACCTCTGGATGGGACCGCTATTCTCCAAATGTTGACAGGACTAACCTGCTCAGTGCTTAGTTCATCCCTCAGCCTGATCAGAATATAGAAACTAGGAACTCCTCTCTCCTCATGCTCCCTTAGGGGCTTAATTCAATACACATTTTCAGAGCACTCCTAACAGGTTTGGGATCCTCTCAAAATGCAGCTGTGCCTACCCTTTACTTCCTTCCTCCCCTCCTCCAGCTCCAATGGGACTTGTTACATGGTCATTTCAGGCAGCTCCTGAAGCTCTTAACACCTGTATTGTCCACACATTAGCACTTGAAACTAGTTTTAAGCACTTATTAGGTCACTCAAAACTAGAAAGAGAAGGATTATATCTAAACTGTGTTATCCAACTCATGTTACATTAAGATGCAGAGCCGCCCCTTGGTGAGGGAGGGCAGACAGTACTATACAGTTCCCACCAAGGATACCACCACTTTGTGTGACCACTGTCAACTGCTGGCTTGGCGCTGCAGCTGCTCACCACCCTCCCCTCCTGTTCTGTGCTCTGGCCGCTCACCATACTCCCCCCCTGCCCCCACAGGCTCATATGCCTCAGACCCTGCACACCCCTAGGGATGGCTCTGCTAAGATGTAGCCTAGAATGTAAATACCTGACTTGCCCCCCACCCCAGCTAGCTCAGATCAGGCCCACTACGCCCACCCAGATCCCTGCCCACTGCCCTCTCCCCCACCTTCTTCCTGCTCAGTTGTGGCTGCCTATGCTGTCTGTCCCAGAAGAGCAGGCAGGGAAGGGTTAACTGCCTACCCAGTTTCTGCCAGAGCTGCTATTCTCTGGGCCTAGCTCAGCCTGGAGATCAACAGCCCAGCTGCCACAGAGCCCAGGCAGGCAGGTCAACCCTTCTCTGCTTGCTTCCCCAAGACAGACAACACGGGCAGCCACAAGCAAGCAGTAGAGGGCTGGTTTGGGAGACCCCCAAGGAGCAGGGGAGGGCCCATGGGAGCCCCCAGGGAGAAGGTGGGGGCAGAATGGGAGGGACTGAGGGTTCTTACCTTTCTGCCCCCAGGTCCCTTCTAGGCTGAATGTGTGACTGCTCTAAACTCGAGCTAGCACTGGCACTAGTCAACATGTATGCAGCTCACAGTGTAATGTGTAGCCAGGCCCAATTATATAATGCCCAAACAGTTAAAGCATTTATTCAGAAAGCGGATTGCTGGGGTTTAATTCCCTCCCCTGACAGAGGGGATTCAAGTTCTCATTTTCTTCATCTCAAGCAGGCTCTAAGCGTCAGACTCGTCTGGGTGGAGACACTCTCCCACACTTATAATGAATCTGTACCACTATGCAGAAAATAATTCAATATTCATGGTTCCAGAGAAAAGGAACAAGGAAGAAGATGGCTTCCTAAACTTAGTGCTTAGGAGGGGAGGGGCAAGTCCTGGGTTATAGTTCCTGCTGACATCCCAATTTCTGTAGTGTCTTAGTCTTTATAAATGGGGTCTACTGAACTTGAGAAGATTGCCAGCTGATTTCACAGCCAAATCCCAGGACTGGCAACCACTCCCCTCACCTTCCCATGCTTCTGATTGGCCAAGGGCTCCTGCAGCCCCACCCTTTGCCACTGATTGGCTGGAAGAGCTGTCTGTCATATGGCCCACATGCCTTGCCACCAACTGGTGAAGAGGCATGAGGCCTTATGATTGGCAGCCCTGGCAGCCAATCAGTGGTCAGGGGCAGGAGTGGGAGCCATCTTGTTGCGCAGGCAGCTCTTTCCCTTTGCCCCTCAGTGGGATGTGCAGCTGCATCACAGTAGCCACAAGGATTACTGGCTCCCCATAGGGAAGCAGCATTTTATTTTTGGTAATTTTTTTTCAGGGAGCCCCGCAAAAGTCTGGAGCCTGTACTTTTTTACAGAGCCCAACCAAAATCACAGTTTCTATGAAAATTGTGAAATCATTATTTCAATAGATCCCAATCTATAAATAGAAGATGCTATCATTCACCATCTTTTTTCCAGCATCTATGTTCTACCCTGGAATGCAGATTTTTAAATTTAAGGTAGAACAGTACCTAACTTTTAAATACATAGGCACCTTGATTGCAAAGTGACATAAGAGACAAAGACCCTTCAGGAGTTAGGCACTTAGGCTCCTAAGCCTCCCTGGAAGCTGATAGCAGACTAGCAGTCACATTTTCAGAAGGAGGTTCTGTCTTCTCCCTAGTTTCCCTTCCTTTAAACCAGTTGACTAATGAGTGGAAAAGGGGAATTCTGACTTACCTGTCCGTGAGTTCCAATCTCAGGGATCTACAGCTAAAGACCAAAAAATGAGGACAAGTTTAGTTGGCAGTTACACCTTAGCTCCTGAAGCTCTGTTTTATTCAATAAAACTTCAGTTACTTCTATAGCTGCAGTAATCAATCTTTTACACAAATTAAAGCTAGAGTTTTTATTTAGGTTCCTAAAGATGCAGATCAGGGGATATCGGGATTTTCAGAAGCATCTATTTCAGAAGCATTTCAGTACTAATTCTTTATGCACTGAACTGCTATTGAAAATCTCACCAGTTATCTTTAGCCCCCAAACAGCTTTGAAAATATTACCTCCAAATTCTTCAAATAACAATGATTTTATAAAGATATACCTATATCCACATGCAGAGAGAGCTCAGTGAGGAGGTTTTTCCAAACAAGAAGCATAAACATTTAAAAAAAAAGAAAAGAAAAGAAAAGAAACCAAACAATCCTTTGAGCCCCATAAAGCTTTCCAAGAAAATTAACTGTCCTATAATCCTACTGGCAGAAAGCAAGTGCAAGGTCCACACAGTGTTCCAAAACACAGTAACAAAGAGTAATTGATCTTTCTCTTCCCCCAACCCCTCCCAGGTTCTTGACCTTTTGTCCCTCATTAGAGACATAAAATGCTATAAAAAGCGTTAAATTTGTCAGATTTCTTGTAATATGCAAATGGAATTTGAAATCCGTTTAGAGTTAGTAAAGTCAATTGGAAATATTCCCTGCAGAGAAATGGGTTGGAAAAGAATTCTCCAAATTGCCTTTGACTAATTCTAGCAATGTTACAACATATGTATTCCAGTTTTGCAGGCTTTTCTCCTCCATTTTGGGCCCAGGCTAGCACATTAGCCTGGTACAAAACTGTCTAGGAAAACATCAATGGGTTTTAAAAGTGATACAGACAACGGGTATGAATAAGTATTATATTTAGATCACTTTAACCATGCTTAGGGTGATCTAAAAGCCTGGGTATGCAAGTGTTTACAGGGCTTAGGCCACCCTAACAATGGCATGCCCCTTCTGAACTTAGTTCTCATCAGATGAGAATTAACTTTAGATCAGCATGTGTTAACCAATGCTTGCATACATTTTTTACACAGCACAAGGGCTGGGAAAACTCAGGCCATCTCCACAGTCCTGGAGCTGTGCTGTTTTTATCTTCCGCAACCCCCCCACACCTCCTCCCAACTTGATCAAATTATTTTTATTCTGCCCCAACTAGCACCCCCACTCCAGACCCACCAACCCCCCTCCCACAGACCTGACCCTAGATCCACCAGCCCCTCACCCACACCTCATACCAGGTCCCTGCACCTCCTCCTGGAAAGCAGCAAACACTTTCAAGTGGAGATCCCAGTTCAGGTTTAGGTGGTTTAGACTAAGCTCCCAAAACCTGAGCCAGGTCCTCTGAGTGCTTGTTCATGCTAGTGTGTTCTGATCCTGGAAACACCATGTAAGTAGTCCTTACTTACATGAGTCGCCTTTCTGACTTCAATAACATTCCTTATTTAAGTTGAAAGATTGCATGAGTGAGCAAGTATTACTGGATTCAGATCCTGTCATTGCTGAAGTAACAGACGAAACTTAAATTGACTTCTACCCCTACAGTTAAACTAACCTCATGCATCCTTTAACAAAATACTGCATGTATTAATGTATATTAGTACAATATAGCTGGATGCTGTGGTAGGAGCAGTATAGAAATAATAATAATAATAATCCAGCTTATTTAGTGGGTATCATTCAAATAACATGCAGCACTTCATGGGCGCTGCAGTCCCCAAATTACAGTATGATAGTCAAAGTTCTTGAAGATGATCCTTGAGCTGTAAATCAACAACAAACCAAACAAATTAGTTGCTGTAAAAGGACACAAGTCAAGGACAAAGAGTCATTGCCATTTCAATCTACTGCTCATGAGTAATTTGCTTTTGTGTCTTCTAACCAGTCAGGCAAAAAATAATTGAATATGTAGTTTTTGCTGCATACACTAAATAGTTTATTATACAAATGCAGACCTAATTGCTATGACAGATAATGTGGAGATACTATGCAGCAAATTGAAGTGGGGGGGAGATTTTTTTTTAAAGATAATTAGAAATTATCCAAATCCCATGAAGTGTCAGAATACTTAGAGAACCCAGAGCAATTTCTAAACAATGAATAAAAATTCTAATCTATGTAGGCTGTAGTGTGAATATTTTTACCAATGATTTGCTATTTCCTAAACTACACTTTTATTTAATGGCATTTGACTCCAGAATAAAACCACATTGAAAAATATATGCTATCTTGGGTTCTTTATAGCTTTGTTTCAGAGGGCAAGGCAAAAGGTAAAACAAAACAGGTTTTCATTTATGCCTCTTAGATCTATTCTGTACCCTCTAGTTTTATTTATGAATATAGTAGCCCACTCCCCTCCCCTTAATGATTCACACAATAAACTGGTACCTTTAAATTTAATATCTTGAACGTAATACACGATACCTTCTATGAGGAAATTCTTTGATGGCTTTCTTTGGTGATTTTAATTTGGGAATAAAGCTAGAGAGCACCAAAAATACTTTTATTTTACTGCAATCACTTCCTATTTTCCCTTTTTTACTAGTGAAGGCAGGAGTTTGTTTTTTCGGCATTCCTTGTTTGACTTTGTATTTGGAATAGAAGGAAAATCAATCAAAATCTCCCTCCCTTCAAAGCCGGGTATGGAGAGAGCTGCAAATGGAAAGCCATCAGTGCTAAATTACCCACCAGCACTACCTAAGAATCTTCTGCAAGTAGCATGTCAGGTAGCTTTCATTCTTTCTCTCCCTCTCTCTCTCATTAAAGCTATCACACACAGATACACACACACCTCTCCTTCCATTTGAAATCAGTGTAAACATTCAGAGGGGTTCTACCAGTTACATAGCATGTATTTTGCTATATGGGCAATATTAAAACTCACCCATTTATATTCTGGTTTTAAACATGACTTTTACTTTCCCTTTTTAGCTATGAGGTTTCAGAAATATTCCAATATCACTTTGTTTTATTTGACTTCCTCATTAAAACAGATTAACAAAGTTTTCTTGTACAAACACTTTTCAGTTACAAGGTAATGAAGATATGTTTCTTTGTGGATGTCATAATCCAAGTCTTCAATGGACACAAAGTCTTTTTGCCACAGGGAAAAGTGGTCCCTTACAACTACTCTTTTACAGGAAGGACTCATGGTTTCTATAGTATGTGGTTACAGACCACCAGTGTAGAAACATTCTTCTTGTCTAGCCTTGTAATCTTTTTCCAGGTACTCTGTACATAAAGCTGTTTAATTTCAGTCACCCGAAGGGTTTCTTGCTTGCTAACTAATAGGAAGCTTGATGTTACGCAGTTTTAATGCAATACAGTATGATAAACCAGCAAGATTCCACTAAGAAAGAAATTACTGGCTTTGTCTTTAACAGCCCATATTTCATGATCTTCAGCTATACATCAGCAAGGCAATTTTTTTCTTCAACATATATTTTTACTGTTACTTCCCTTATAAAACCAATGGTAGTTGGAAATTCTTTATCTTTTCAGGAAAATATACATTTGTTTTGTATTTTGTGAATTTTCTTCACTTAAATGGAATGTTCTTAAACACAAGCAATAGGTATTTTTATAATACTAATCAGCATTCAATGTAGATATTCAGCTGCTATAAATCCTGTAGCACCATGAAATCCAGATGATTTCTTTGCCTTGCTGAAGTCCTGGGCCCATATCATAGCTATATTAGGAACAGACCAACAAATCAGTATGTGTATTTTCATTTCATTTCATCCAGAGACCTTACAACCAGGTATAGTTAATCTCCAAATTCTACTTTACCCCAAGTGACAAAGTTTGGAAAGCTGTTGGACAAGCTTTCTGCAGGTAACCTCAGTAAGGTGACTTGATGCCCAAAAGCTTTTCCAACAGCTCTCCCAACTATACAATTGGTTGAATAAAAGATAACAAGAAATCCTTGTTCCCTGGACATTTTTTGAACCATCACAGAGACAACGGCTTTCCAAAATTTGGAAAGTTCATGTAAAAGGCTCCAGTTTTCAGATATTTCATTTTTTATCACATATATGTGTTTGGGACAGTTTAAATTTCAGGCCACATGCTTATCTGTATACAGTGGCAGGCCCAGAGGGGATGCAGTAGTGTGGTAACATCCCCCTCCTCCCTACCCCCTTCATTTGGTTACTTGCTGCTTGCACAGTGAGATCTCAGAGCTCACTGGCACATTAGCTTAGCTCTTGCTGTGAGCTCTGCATGGACTGTGAATTTTACAAGGTTGTCACAGAGTTTGCCTGGATCCCTTGGCTTCAAGCAGCTCTGGAGCCCAGGGGGTCAGCACTGGGCTCACTCTTCCCCTCCCTCCTCCTCCATCCTCCCACTGAATTCAGCAGCAGGGGAAAGGAATGAGGAAAGGGCAGCATCAATGCTCAACCTTCTACATTGCTTTGAAGCCCACCAGCTTTCCCCTCTCCTCTTTTGCCCAGCTGCTGAATCTGTTGGGAGGTGAGAAGGGGAGAACAAACAGCAGCAGCACTTATGCCCTGGGCTCTGGCACTGCTTGAAAACAACAACTTCTGACAAACACTGTGCTAACCAACAGGAAGTCTGCTGACATGCTGGTGAACTCAGGGAGCTGACTGGCATCCAGGATCACAGCCTGCTTTGGCACTATGGCACATACACAATGAGCTATCTTCACTGTGCATGCACCACATTGCCAAAGGGCATGTGGCTGCACCCCCAGTGCTGTAATTCTGGATCTACCCATGTATGGATATTATCCACTTAAATCATTTAATCATTACATCTACTTTTCTTCATACATCAATCCAGTCAGGGAAAAGCCTATCTTAAAAGCCACTCAACAAGGTTGTTTTGTTTGGAGTACGCCTAGGAGTCAGGCATGTAGTTCAGGCTATCTGTAGTGGGACTTGGGTCCAGGGCTGGGTGGACCTCTCCCTGGTGGCCCCTCAGTCTCCATCTCTCTGGATTTGGAGTCTCTCCCTTTTCCTTGTTTGCCATGTCTTCAATGTTGTTTTAAGAGAAAAGAGGTGGGAGACTGCCCAGTGTCCCAGGAGATCACTGATGTGGCCTTTTTCTTATCCTCACATTGACTCTGGTAACTCAGCCCGGATCGCTACCCAGAACCTCCAACTGCCCTTCTTACCACACCTGTGCCTCACAGGTGTTAACAGTTCATTATTCTGTGGGAGGAGTTCTTGTCTCATCTAGCTTCTGGCCTTAACTCTTAGGGCTTTGATCTGCCTCTTCCCAGGTCCAGCTTTCCCTTTAAGGGCTTGGCTCTCACCCTTCGAAGCTCTGGTCTCACCATTTCTGGGTTCTCCCTCCTCACCGTTCGAGAGTTGTAGTCTCAGTCCTAGGGCCGTGATAACACCCCTCTAGGGCCCAGCTGTGGCCCTCAAGGCCTCTGGCTGTACCTTTGGACTGCAGCCTTCCTCAGCTGGGTTCTGAGTTGTGAGTCCAGGCCTTGACAGGGCTTGCAGTCCTCACATGCCCTTCTGGGACCTCCTGCTCCCCTGCCAGTCCCAATCCCAGTCCTCCAGTATATAATTGTAAGAGAAAAGTCAGCCTTCAGATCTTAATAAAATTAAGATCTCAGGCTGCAGAAGAAAGTCCCACTCCTACCAACTCTCAATTCCTTGCTGATAATCACCCCAGTGTTGGGGTCTCCCTCAGCCATCATAATGTGGCACTCCTTCCCTGGCATCCTACTGAGGCTCACCCAAGGCTCACACTCTGAGTTTGTATGTAGCTGAGGCTCTGCTCGCCTGGTCTCGTGACCTCCTGGCTACCACAAGTGCTTTTTTTTAGGCTAACTGACTGATGTTCAGAGTTGCTTCCAGCTGCTGGAATAGGAGCTTATGTTCTGTTCTGTGGTGCAGCTAGTTTTGCAGTAGGCAGACCACGATCCTAAGTAGTCTCTGCCCCATTGAACTATTTCAGCACCACTAGCTCTGCAGTAAGCACTGACCCAGCCTTAGATGCTCAAGTAGCCTGTTTTTTCTGTTACTCTTAGTAAGCAACCTGGCCCTCCTAGGGGTCTCTTAACTGCTAGCTCCCTTTCAATAACGATGAGGAGTCCCTGATTCCTGTTACTCTATTTATGAAGTGCTCTGATTCATCTGTTTCACCTTATGTTCCAAACATTTCTCTGACCATCTTATAGTGTCCCTGTGTGTCTGGCATTCCTCATTTTAGGATCTAAAGCTCTTCAAATTATTGTGCTTCTCTGCAGATAATTGTTCTTCTTGACCTGCTGCTCACAAACAGGGAAGAATTGGTGGGAATGTAATGGCTGGCAACTTGGGCAGCAGTGACCATGAGATGATTGAGTTCTTGGCTGGCTTCCTGAAGAAAGGAAGGGTGGAGAGTAGCAAATGATGCTGGACTTCAGAAAAGCAGACTTCAGCTCATTCATGGAACTCATGGGCAGGATGCCCTGGGAAGCCAGACTGAGGGAGAGAGGAGTTCAGGAGATCAGGCTTCAAAGAAGCCTTACTGAAAGTGCAGGAACAAACTATACTGATGTTCAGGAAGACTAACTAGGATGGCAGAAGACCATTTTGGCTTATCAGGGAATTCTTCAGTAATGTAAATCACAAAAAGGAAGATTATAAGAAGTGGAAACAGACAAAAACCTAGGGAAGAATATAAGTGCATTACTCAGGCATGCAGCAATGAAGTCAGAAAAGCCAAAGCCAATTGGAGTTGCAGCTTGCAAGAAATGTGAAGGGTAATGAGAAGGGTTTCTACAAGTATGTCAGTAACAAGAGGAGGGTCAAGGAAAGTGTGGGTCCGTTACTGAATGGGGGAGGCAACCTTGTAACAGAGCATACAGAAAAGACTGAAGTACTCAATGCCTTTTTTTGCCTCAGTCTTCATAGGCAAGGTCTGCTCCCAGACTTCTGCACCGGACAGCACAGTTTGGGGAGGAGATGAGCAGCCAACAGGTTAAGAATTACTTTAAAAAGCTGGATGTGTACAAATCTATTGGGCCAGATGAGATGCACCCAAGGGTGCTGAAGGAGTTGGCCAATGTGATTGCAGAGCCACTGGACATTATTTTTGAAAACCCATGGCGTTCAGAAGAGATCCCGGATGATTGGAAAAAGGCAAACATAGTGCCCATATTTAATGAAAAGGAACAAGGAAAATCCAGGGAACTACAGACCAGTCAGTCTCACCTCAGCCCCTGGAAAAATCATGGAACAGATCTTCAAAGTGTCGGGGAAAACCGAAGGATCGGGCCCCAAGGTCACGGTGGGCCGGGGTGGCAATCAGATACGGACAGGTGGGATTAGCGGCGTAGAGTCTGGAGATAGGGACTCGGAGCGGATTGAGGAAAACAGGTGAATTTATTTGACTTACGCTTCAGGCGTAGGCAGAAAGGTCTTCAGTTACAGTTGGAACACAAACAAACAATTAACAACAAAGGGGTCTGTTGGCCCACGAGGTTCAGTCCGAAGACCTAGTCCCAGGGCTGGTCAACAGCTCATAAATGGGGATTACAAACAACGAAACAAACAATAAAACGAACTGTAACACGGTGATGATGAACCGCGTGACGCCAGTCCACAGCAATGGACAAATCGGGTGGTCGAATGAAAAGCCGAGGTCAGTAGCCAGAAGGTGATGCAGCGGAGACGTCAGTTGGAGGGATGAGCAGAGTCGTAGGTGGTGAAGGAAAGCCGAGGTCGGTGATCCGGAACCGAGTTAAACAAAGTCCATAGGGTGATCCGAAATCGTAAGCCGTTAATCAGTTCGAAAGGTAAGTCAGGAAGCCAGATGATCGTAGTCAAAACCGAAATACAACGAGTAATACGAAATACTAAGCGAAGGAGGCAAAGGAGGAGATCAATAGGCCCTAAAGCCTGACTCAGAGAGCAGTCCCTGCAGCAGCAGCCTCTGTCTCTGGTCCGCGCGATCTCTCCTCACACACCACCACACACACCACACACCACCACAGCACCACACACCACCACCCCGAGGGAGGGGCTCACAGAACTTTTATATCAATTTAGTAGCCAATCAGCGTGCTCTCCGCAGAGAAATTTCTAGTCCGATTACCTCATGTCAGGTTCTGACTGAGCATGCTCTCAGTCAGGAGCTGACACAATCTGAGCATGCGTCTGTGGGGAAAGTAGGTCAACAATGATTGACAGCTCCGCAGGTCACCCAGGGGGCAAGGACTGGGTGAGCCTTGGAAATTTCCACTCACAGCTTCAAACTGCGCATGTCAGTTTAACCTCTTCTGTACTGGCAGCACATACTCAAAAAATTTCCATGACACAAAGAAGCCATTTCTAAGCACTCGGCTGAAAAGGTGATTAGGAACAGTCACATGGATTCACCGGGGCAAGTCGTGCCTGATCAACCTGATTACTTTCTATGACAAGGTGACTGGCTGTCTGCATGCTTGGGGGCTGGTGGATGTGTACCTTGATTTTTGCAAGGCTTTTGATATGGTCTATAACATCATTCTTGCAGGCAAGCTAAGGGAGTATGTGCTGGATGAATGACTGTAAGTTGGATAGAAAACTTTCTGGAGCATTAAGCTTAGATAGTAGTAATCAATAGCTCGATGTCTAGTTGGCAGCCAGTATCAAGTTGAGTGCCCCGAGGATTGGTCCTGGGGCCGGTTCTGTTCAATGTCTTCATCAACGACCTGGAAGATGTCATAGAGTGCACCCTCAGCAAGTTTAAAGTAGTAAATATTCTGGAGTATATATGTAGACATGCTAGGATTCAGAGCAATTTAGACAATTCAGAAGATTGGGCCAAAGGAAATCTCATGATGTTCAACAAGGACAAGTGCAAAGTCCTGCACTTAGGATGGAACAATCCCCTGCACCAGTGCAGGCTGGGGGCTGACTGAATGGGCAGTAGCTCTGCAGAAAAGGACCTGGGGGTTACAGTCTGTCAAGCTGAATATGAGCCAACAGTGTGCCCTAGTTACCAAGTAGGCTAATGGCACACTGGGCTGCATTGGTAGGTATGTTGCCAGCAAGTCAAGAGAAGTGATTATTCATCTCTATTCAGCACTGGTGAGGCCACATCTGGAGTACTGTGCTCAGTTTTGGGCCCCCCACTACAGAAAGGATGTGGCCAAAGTGGAGAGAGCCCAGTGGAGGGCAACAAAATGGTGAGGGGACTGGGGCACATGACTTATGAGGAAAGACTGAGGAAACTGGTCTTATTTAGTCTGGAGAAGAGAAGACTTGTGGGCGCGGGGAGGGAATTTAATAGTAGCCTTCAACTACCTGAAGGGAAGTTGCAAAGAGGATGGAGCTAGACTCTTCTCAGTGGTGACAGATGACAGAACAAGGAGCAATGGTCTCAAGTTGCAGCAAGGGAAGTTTAGGTTAGATATTAGGAAGACTTTTCTCACTAGGAGGGTAGTAAAACAATGGAACAGGTTACCTAGTGAGGTGGTCAGAGGTCCATCCTCAAAGGTTTTCAAAAACCAGCTAAACAAAGCTTTGTCTGGGATGATCTGGTTGGGGATGATCCTGCTCTGAACAGGAGATTAGACTAGATGACTGTCCCTTCCAACCCTAACCTTCTATGATTCTGTTGTTTGCATCACTGTAGATGGTCATACAGAGCTAAGTGATAAAGTTGAAATAGTTACATTGGTTGCAAGCAATATCTTACACTTAATTTGGAGCCAAAATATTGTCAATAGTCAAAATATTCAATAGTCACTGAAATTTTTGCTCAATGCACCATTTTTCTTATTTAGATTCCTATTTGTTTATTTATGCACCATTTTTCTTATTTAGATTCCTACACAAATAATTGGATATACAGTAAATTCTCTAGACTATATAAAATTTTTGCCATTAGATCATGTTTCCTGCCATAAATATTTGCTTTATAACATAATTACTGCTTCTTTTAATGAAAATTAAATGGGGTTGTGGTTATTATCTATGTCTGGAAAGGAAATATATTAGCTTCTATAGTTCAGACCATTAGGTATTTAATAAGATACTTGGGGATATTTGAATAATAATTCTGTAAGTCAATATAGTCCAGTGGCCGAAACTGGACTGATAAGCATTAGACCTAAGTTATACTCTGACTGTGCCGCTAATCTGCTATGTGACCTGGGGCCAGATATTTTCACCATTTTTTCCTCAGCTTCTCCACCTGCAAAATGGAAAGAAGGATACTGACCTCCTTCAGAAACAGATCTGCAGCTGAATAGTCCTATACAAAAGCATTGAGAGCTATCATTGCAAGAATGGTAATAAAATATTATTATGAAGATATTTCCTCACAAGGTAGATATCTTGTCTCTCTTTTTTTTTTTGCGTACTAAGGTTCTGATCCTACCCCAGTGATGAAATCAATGGAAACTTTGTTACTGAGTTTACATGGAGCAGGACTGATCTCTAAATACAACTCACTGAAATTTACTTGCAAATTACTCTTCCCACTATTGAATAAAAAGCATAGTAGTAGTTAAATAAGAGAATATGGTAACAATATTACATAACAGAGCCTGCTGGATATATTCTTGTGGGATTCACACAGGGGAAATGGTAAAGATGATATTTGCCAATCAGTATGTAGAGGGAGTTTATATAAAGTACATGAAACCACTTCAGATACATAACCATAAATCTCTTTTGTAACAGCAAGAGGAGGGAGACTCAAATGTAAAATTAAAGACACCTTATTTAGAGGCCTGAAGTAAGATTGACTGATCTTTTCTTAACCATGGGTTTTACATAGTTCTCACAAGATTATAAAAAATAACAGGCCTGAATATTTAAGTATGTTTTTCTCTTTTTTTTAAATTCAGCCTATATCTTGATTAATGGAATACTTCTTGATTAATGAAACATTGCTGGAATTCTTCATAGAAACATACCACGTTAATAAGAAGACTTTTAATACAGATTTTTAAAATTTTTCATAGTTGATATTCATATAGATCTTCCTGCACAATCCATTTATATTCATAGATTAGAAATGACAGCATATCCTTTCCATGGTAGGCTGTTTCATGTGTCTGCCCACAATGACTGCACAGGATAGTCAGGCAGTTCTCAGAGTAGAACAATCTACAGATAAATGACCCATTAATGCAATAGGTGATATGCCACCGAAGACAGCATATAAATATTTTATAATGCGGAAAAGGCATCTTTGCTTTTATTATATATTGTCTCATGCCAAGGATAGCAGAGATGATAAGGACACTGATTCTGCAGGTGTGTGTGTGTGTGCACATACATGTGCGTGTGCAGAATATACATGCACATTATATATATATATATATATATATAACAGAGATAAAGAAATGTAGTCAGTCCTGTGTTGTTAATAAATCTCATTCTATAGTGAATTTGTTGGCAAGAAAGTATTTTCCCAATAAAAGTTCTGCAGGAGATAAATTCTTCATGATGGAAAGTAGGCTAACACCTTGGAATTCTGCTTGCATATGACCTTATTTTTTTCCCTTTTGCTTAACTGCTATCCTGCCACTTCAGTTCAAATTGGTTACATAAACTCCAGTCCCAAAGAGAAGCCAGTGCAAAGCATTTAAATTCCTAAACAAACAGCATGGAGTCAATGTAAAAATGACCTTTCTGATTCGAGAACTTCTTTGAAAATTCAACGTGACACATATAAAATCTTTATTGTCTGCTGCAAAGCAGTTCAGAGCTAGTTCTGTAATCCCTGTGTGGAGCTGAAAGTGCACACAGGAAACTGGATTCAATTTTTCACTTAATTCCAGAAGTTATCCATTATCCTCCTTCACTGAGTAAAAAAAGGTTACTTTTGCTTGACATACTCCTCAGTATGTAGAGCTAAAATTTGGGTTCAGTCACAAAAGTCCTGCCAGGAGACATTATATTATCTAATTAAAGCTGAATGCATTATTGTAGAAGTCATATTTAAACTATGAATGACATGAGCCAAAAATCTATTCTTGCAATAAGCCTAAATGATACATGCACCCCAGTACAGTTTCGTGTTCTGCTAATGCCCCAGTGTGTGATAACAAAATGAATCATCATAATGGTATGCATTCAATTGTTTCACAAGTGTCATAATATTTTATGACTTAATAAGGGATCTGCCTTGTCGCAATACAGGAAGAATAAATCTCACCAAATCAGCATCCATGTTTTGTTTTTCTTTCCCTCTCTCTCTCTAAAAGAAAACAATCTCAGCCCATAGGGTTTTATTCATCAATAACAATTAAAATGAAACCTGACACAAAAGGTAGATCTTTAATATCAATAACATAAAACACAACATTGCTAATGAAGATATATTAATGTATTGATTGGTTGTGCAAGAAAGTTTATGCTTGTTTTGTTTCCATTTGCTGTTATGTATGAACTGGCATTGCATTGCTTCAGCTACAGATATTCCAAAGTGTCTCTCTCCCCCTTCCTGCCCCACATTTAGACTTTACTGTTATATAATAAGTATATGAAGAATAAATGCCTAGTTTATAGAATTTCAGCTCCCTTTAACAAGCACTGGCAAGTTCAGTGATTTCCCTCAGCCACTATAACCTTGACAGTTTTTTTAAGTGATCTTTTAAACAAACTCTTATTTTTCAGCTATCAAAATATCTGCATATTCTGCTGAAGAGAGTGAAAGTAAAAACCAATTGACCTTGCAAAAGTAATTTTAAAAAATCATAGATCATGCAAGTCTATTCTAACATGGCTAACGCATGCAAGAGTTGGTTCTGCAAAGGAAGTGGTCCTGATTTCTCGATTCTCAGACTAGATCTGACTGGGTCACTGGCTAGCTTAGAGCAGGGGATGCAGCCTCCCAGTAATAACCTCTAAGGCCAACTACAGACATAACACATAAACTAGGCTAAGTGATCAGAAATTGATCTAAACCAGTAACCACATAGGGTGCGTCCACACATGCAAGCACGTGCGCTTGCAGTAGCTCAAATAGAAGCAGTGCAGATTTGAGCCTGGACTTTTTGCTTCAGCACATGTGCTCAGACATACACTTTGGTGTGGAGCAAATTGTGCCACTTGGGGCAAAGTAACCTGGCCTGGCTCCTCTGAGATCTGCAGCCAGGGGGAGCTAGATCCCAGGGCCAGCACCTGTGCTGCCCCCACCAGTATAAAAAGCTGCCCTGGCAAGTAGCTCAGGGCTACCTGTTCTCAGGAGGTTTTGGGGCCCAGTCAATTGGTACCTGGGGACACTACCCTTTGTGCCAGCTGGACTGCTGAAGCAGCCCTGAGAGTTCCCTGCCCCCTCTACCCACTGCAGCAGTCTGGCACTAGGGGCTGCTGCCTGGCTGTGACCTGCTATGTACCTGCCAGACCCAGATGGGGACTGTATAGCCAGTAGAGGCATCTGCCTCTCTGGGCCAGCTGCCTGTGGACTGTGGTTGCAGGGTTGGCCTCGGTGTGGCACTACTGCCATGTGTGCCCCCTGCCTGGCCATCTTGGCAGCTATCACTCAGAAGATGTTCCAGGTGTGGTGGCCTGCTATGAACTGTCAAAGCATGTGCTTCTGGCCCCATTTGGCTAGGAGGTCAGCCCAAGGCGCCAGCTCTGAGCAGGCAGGGGCCTGCCACTGGCCTCCCTAGCAGGAATTCTGGTGTTCCCTATTGGAAAACTGAAAAATCCCTAATAAAAAAAATCCCAGTCACTCTGTAAAATACCCCCAAATCCATGTTCCTCCACAAGTAAAACAAAAGACCACTATAAAGAGAGAGAGTGAGACAGAGACAGCAATCAGTTGGACAATGTTTTATTCATATATCTTACAGTGTTAAAGCAAGTCTCTTATCATAATAATAAAGTGAATTCTAAATACAGGTTTCATGAATACATATTTTGCTGCAATGGCCCCCACACAGGGGTTATGGCCCCCCAACAGGGTGTTCGGCCCCCACACAAGGGGTTCAGTCCCACAACAGGGGCCAAATGAGCCCTGCAGGGGCTACCTCCCTGAAAAGCCCACATGGCCCACCCCAGCCCCTTCACTGCTGCCCCACCTGGCCCCATCCCCCACCAGCTGCTGCAGCCGCCCTGATGTCTGCTCCATTTAGCCCCACCCCCCACTCCCCAAGACCCCCCCAATGGCTGCCCACCCAGCCTCACCCTCCCACTTGCACTCCCAGACCCCCATGGCTACCCCCACAACCCCAGGCACTGTCACTTAAAAAAAAAAAAACAGAAAAAAAAAAGGAAAAAAATGGGGAAAAAAGTGCCTCTGCTTACCTTTGAAGCAAGGGTGGCGGGTGTCCAGGGCCTCCTGGCAGAGCCCTCCCAGGCAGCACAGGACATCAGGGGGGCAGCAGGGCCTGGGCTAGTGCTGATGGGGCTGTCACCCTGCCCCACAGGTGGGACCCCAGTCAGCCAGATGGCAGCCTGACTGCCTGTAAGTGCCGGAGTTTTATTTATTTATTTATTTAAACTATGGGGGGGGGGCAGGGACTGAGGGGACTTGGAGGGCTGTGGGGGATGGGGCCAACCAGGACAGAGGCTGGCCAGGGCAGGGCTCGGGAGGGGGCTGAGGGAGTGGGCATGGCCATTGGGGGTCCCCCCTCCTCCAGCCCCCCTGACTCCTTACCCACCGACACTGGAGCCCTGGTGCTGAATATGTAGCCTGGCCCATTGCATGTTTCAGCACCATAGGGTTGCTCTGGCAGCCAGAGCATCTCAGTGGAGGACCCAGCCTCTGGTTGCTCCATTTTTTTAAACTTTAATTTTTTTAGACCCCTGGATATCCAGGGATCTAATTTTCTCCCTACACTGCAAGTTTGCAGTGCGGGGAACATTTTTTAATTCCTGCACGTGCCTGTTGCCCTGTCTCAAAGGGGTTTGAGGTGGGGCAAGAGGCATGTGCACACTCATTTGGACGTACCCATAGAAGTTTGGCACACATAGACCAGTCTAAATAGGGAAGAACCTTGTCTAAGATAAGCCTGGTTTGATATGAATTCAAATCTAATCAATTTAAGTTAGACTGGTGAATTGAACTTCTGTACCTGATTCCCTATCAATTCAAGTTAGATAGCTGTCTCTGGCATCCCAGCCTCCGTTGCAGCCCTCTATAGCCCTCTCCTCACAGGGAGGCATGCTAGCACTCAACCCATGCTCGGCTGCTCCAGCCAAGTGTCCAGTGGACTCCACCCTCAAGCTCTCCCAGAGCCAACCCCACACAGCCCCTCTCGCCCCAGCCCCAGCCATCTGTCAGCCACAGGCAGGCAATGTGGGGAGGGAAGGGGGACATCTGTGTGCCCTGCACAAATCCTGGGATCTGGGTACCCACATTCCTGGGCCATGTTACTGCACCCTGTCATGAAGCACCCCATGATAGACAGCTGGCACTGAGCCCAGGAGAATCCCCACACTCAGGCACAGCCCCACAGAGCCTAACCCTGGCTCCCATATTCCCAGTCAGGGCCCCCCATGGCCCTGTGCTTAGGCACAGCCCCACAGAGCCTGACCCTGTTTTCTGCACACTCACACAGGAGCCCTCATGATCAGGCACAGAGCCTGACTCTGGCTCCTGCATACCACACCTCAATGACCAGAGCCAGACACCCTACCATTGGGATCCCAGCATGAACTCCCCACCACATCCAGTGTGGGTGGCTCACCTCTGGTGTGTCAGGAAGAACAGCAGGACTGGGCCTCCATAGAGGCAACCGTGTGACCATCACAGCTCAGTCACTGCTGGCAGGTATCCAAGCCATGGGCACCTGGGGTGCTGCAAGTCTTTTTTGGCCTGCAGCTACAGGGTCCCAGAGTACTAGGGTGGTGGGTGTAGGAGAGTGCTTGTCCATGCCTGGCAGCCAATCAGGGGTGGCCTGGGCACTCAGCTGCATTTAGCAGTCCCCAGCAGCCTGGAGAGCATGCAGGACATATTGGCTTACAGGTATTGGCCAGTGCAGGCAACCAAAGGGAAAACATGTATACTGTTTGCTATCACTCTAATCTAGACTGCTTACAAAAAAACACGTAACTTAGATCGATTCTGCCTTGGGCTTTATGAGTGCTTGTACATAGCCTAAGAGAATATCATGTCAGCTGAGTGTCTGTTCCTGCCCCTTTTGTCTTTCCTATCCTACCCCAACACAAAGAGATAAAGGGTTGCTATGTCAGTTTTGTGCCACTTGAGAAAACATCCAGGGGGCAGCAGATTTTCACTCAGTGGAATTCAGACATTTTCAACCTTATTACTATAACAGAGTGGCAGAGAGAAGTCAGAGCAGGGCAGAGCACTTGGATTGTTGACTTTATTACATGGATGTCCTTGAGGCAGCTCCATTAGAACAGCCCTGTAAGAGACATGATTCACAGATATTTACCTGTGGCCTTTACAAATGAACTATCTGTAACAAACCTATAACTGGTTACCTCAGCTCTATCTACTCAAAGGGTAGGACTTGGAAACTGAAATAGTAGGAATAAATAGCATAAGGTAGTCTGAATTAGACAAGATTTAATGTATACATGTCTTTCTGATTTGGCCCAGATTTTTCACTTGGCCTTATTCTATTGAAGTAGGTCAGCTGCAAAGTTTGCATCATGATCCAGCTCTAAACTTTCCCACTTTCATAGGACCTAGGATCCAAATTTCAGTACTGGCTTACTTCTTGAAAAAATATCAAGTTTTTCTTTAACTATGAACAGCTGCCTTTAATAGCATTGCCAATGACAAATTACTGGATTTGTACCTTTATAGGAACAAAAGGAAAAAGAATAAATGATCATTTTTGGTTAACTTTCTTATCTTATTATTGAAGTCCATAGAGAAAAAGAAGGAACAGGAGAAAGAAAGAGAGCGTACCTTTTAATTATAATGTTTTCTTTCAGGTTGGCTGCTTAGAATTTTAATGCCTGTAGGCTAGTAGAGAATTAGCATGACAGATTTTTCTACATCCCAAATCAAAAACAAAAAAACTAGAGCTCAATGCTCTATTCAAAACTTCAGCACATAAACAATTCCACACTACAGCATAAGTGTTTTTCATTATTTTAAAAGTATATGTATTTCACTCCAAGTATATCCAGATCTGATCTACTAAATCTCTACATTTCATCAGTTACTCCTGCTAATCCCATTACAGGTGGATCCAAGATTTTTTAGTTTTAAGTCAGCCAAGCACTCAATCATATGCTTAAATCTAAGTATGTACTTGACTTCTCTGAAAATATTAAGCTCATTTCAATGGGGTTGAGCTACCTAGAGTTTTTTGAAAATCCTAGAATGAACAAGGACTGTACTAAACTAGTGCTGATACAAGATACTGTTTTTCTCTGATGTGAAGTGCATGGAAACAAACAAAAGATTAAATTGTTGCAATTGATTGTAGACACCATTTGTATTTAATTATTTAGAAAATAGCTTTGTGCAGAACAGCCTGGAAACTCTTAGTAAGAGGTGTGAAGGTTCAACAAGTCTACCCTTATGTATTTTTCTCTAAAAACGGTCTTACATTTCTGTCTACATTTTTTTTTAAAGGTAAACTTTGGGTTTGAGAAGGAAAGGAATCTCAGAGATAATCCAATACAGAATACATAAGGGTTTCTGAAATAGATATCTATGTTCTTTAGTCCATGTTCACATATCTCATACTTCAAATTTAGGCTATGCTTAACAGAATGAGAATGCTGTGCACAGGATGCCCTCCTTGAATCAACTTTCCCTGAAAGTTCAGTTAAAGGGTGACTGCCAGCCTTAACAGACCACTTCAGTTATTTTGTCCATTGACATGAAAAAGATTAAATGTTTACATTAATATTTCATTAATATTTGTTTCCCTTTTTACCACATGGCATGGGGACCCATGACAACTTTTTACAAACTGAACAGTTTTATATTAACTTAAAACTAGAAGCCAGGAGAGGAAAAACGTTTGATTCTAAGGGAGAAAAAGCTAGAGAGTTTTAAAAAAATTACATCTTTTTTTGGAGAAAAATTACATCTTTTTTTCAGGACCATTTTAAGCTAGAACTGGTCAAAACTCTGCACTGTCATTTCACAAAAAGATAGCATTTAAAAAAGTATTTTGAATTTTTTTATTTAAAAAATGTCATTTAAATGTTTAAACAGTTTGTGTTACTACTATTAACAGGTCAGGGAATGTTGTAAAAGTAATAATACAAACAAAATATAAGTCTTGAAAAAAAACAAAGATCAGATTTAAATATTTTCTTAACCAATTATTATTGTGAAATATTTTGACCAGGAATATTCATGGCAATAGTTATGATTTCACAAAGCACATTTAAATCAGCTGGTCCTGACAATCTCCACCCCAGAGTGCTGAGGGAATTAGCAGAGGTCATTGCAGGACCCCTGGCATGACTTTACGAGCACTCATGGTGCTCTGGTGTGGTGCCAGAGGACTGGAAGAGGGCCCATGTGGTCCCCATTTTCAAAAAAGGGAGGAAGGAGGGCCCAGAAATCTATAGGCCAGTTAGTCTTACCTCGATCCTCGGTAAGGTTTTTGAGAGCATTATCCTGGTGCATGTCCACGAGGGGCCAGCAGGGGAGATTATGCTTAGAGGCAACCAACACAGGTTCATTAGAGGCAGGTCCTGTCACACCAACCTGGTGGCTTTCTATGACCAGGTCACAAAATCCTTAGACGCAGGGGTAGCAGTGAATGTAGTCTTTCTGGACTTTAGGAAGGCCTTCAACACTGTCTCTCACCCCATTCTCATTAAAAAACTGGGGGACTGTGGCATCGACACCTATACACTAACTGGCTGGAGGGCTACACCCAGAGAGTGGTGGTGGATAGGTCTTACTCAACCTGGAGGGACATAGGCAGTGGGGTCCCCCAGGGCTCGGTTCTCGGGCCCGCACTGTTCAACATCTTCATCAGTGACTTGGACAAGGGGGTAAAAAGCACCCTGTTCAAATTTGCAGATGACACTAAGATGTGGGGTGATGTGGGCACGCTAGAAGGGAGGAATAGGTTGCAATCAGACGTAGACAGGTTACAGGGGTGGACGGATGAGAACAGGATGCATTTCAACACTGACAAGTGCAAATCCTGCACCTGGGGGGGAAGAACCAGCAGCATGCCTACAGGCTGGGGAACTCCCTTCTCATCAGCACGGAGGGAGAAAAGAATCTTGGAGTCATTATTGATGCCAAAATGAACATGGGCTGACAGTGTGCGGAGGCAGTCAGGAAGGCCAACTGCACCTTGTCATGCATCCACAGATGCATCTCAAGCAGGTCCAAGGAGGTGATCCTCCCCCTCTATGCAGCACTGGTCAGGCCGCAGTTGGAATATTGCGTCCAGTTCTGGGCGCCGCACTTCAAGAGGGATGTGGACAACATGGAGAGGGTCCAGAGGAGGGCCACTCGCATGATCAGGGGGCAGCAGGGCAGGCCCTATGAGGAGAGGCCAAAGGACCTGAACCTGTTCAGCCTCCAGAAGAGAAGGCTGAGGGGGGATCTAGTGGCTGTTTACAAATTAGTAGGCGGGGATCAGCAGGCATTGGGGGAGTCCCTGTTCCCCTGAGCACTCCCAGGAGTGACTAGAAATAACGGTCACAAGCTGGCAGAGGGTAGATTTAGGCGAGATATCAGGAAGCGCTACTTCACGGTCAGGGCGGCTAGGATCTGGAACCAACTTCCAAGAGAAGTGGTGCAGGCTCCTACCCTGGGGGGCTTTAAGAGGAGGCTGGATGAACACCTTGTTAGGGTTGTTTGACCCCAGTACTCATTCCTGTCATGGCAGGGGGTCAGACTTGATGATCTGCTCAGGTCCCTTCCCACCCTACCAACTATGAAACTATGAAACATTAGACTTTTTTCCCCATACCAGTGAAAAACACTGAGGGGGAGGGGAATGTTTGTGGCTTTTTTTCCACAGGGGGAAAAAACCCAGCAACAACTTCATACTGGGTACTTGAAAAACCAAGCTAAGCAAATTCTTTAAAGGCTGGATATCCAGAGATGCAGCTTTTTAAAAAAATACAATTTATATACACACACATGTATACACACACTGTTGAAACCTTATAAAATATATTCCATACATAAAGAAGCTAAAACACTTGGCAGATATACTGAATTACTGTGAAAGAATTAGTATTATAGCTTCATAAAAAAAAAAAAAGAGGTAACTGGCAAAGATCACTCAATATAAAGTCTTCAGATTTCCATTTTGTGAGTTTTAGGGCCTCACATTAATAAGTCAATTTAAAACAGTGTAAAAACTATTCCCTTGCCCCTTACTTCTATTTTGTATATACTTTGTATATTTATTATGTGTTATTTGCAAGCATCAGTCATATTTGTGGACAAAAGATTTACCTTAGCCCTACAGATGGCAACAAAATAGGAAGGGAAATAGGAAAACATAAGAAGCACAGATCTCCCTTATTTTACAATGCCAGACAATTAATTATTTTCCCTCATATCAATGAAGCATTAAATCTGTAACTAATTCCATATGTGCGAAAGCTATATGGATCAGAAGTGTAGAATGATGTTGTAGAATAAATCAAAACCATAGCAAATTGTGCAAGTTTGCTGAAGTGAGCCACTGCAGGCAATCAGAATATGAAAATTAAATCCATTTATTATGGGCCAAATCCTGCTTATCCTTCAAGTAGTAATTACTTGTCTATGAGTAGGACTGAGAGGCTTTCACCTCATTTTGCCTTGCAATATACACACTCATATAAAGAGGAGCAGTCCTTGACCTAAAGTTCTTCCAATTTCAGTAGAACCCTTTCATGTTCAAAAGATTTGAAAAAGTTCAGCACTGACACTACTGGGGCAATGTTTCCTTAGATGAAAAAAAATAACAAAAACCCAAAGACCAGAGAGGAAATACAGAAAAAGGCAAGGAAACAAATTTAAACAGTGGGTTAAATCCTTGCATTATTCATAGACTGTACGACTGGAAGAGATCTTCCTGAGGTATAATAGTGTCTCTCTTTAGACTGTCTTCATTTAAGGACTACAAGTGATGTAGAATCCACCATAACCCTAGGTAATTCTTCAGATGATTGATTACCTGCATTATTAGACGGTTCTCCATGACCAATATAGCCCACTTATCCATCAGCATTGGTTCTCTTCTTCCATGCCTTCAGTGCCACTCCCTAGCAAACTGATTTGCTTATAAGTTATATATTTCTTTGACTATCATTCACCTGAGATCACCTTAACTTATCTGAATAGCACCTAGCTTAGCGAGGCCCCTGTCTGTATTGATACCTCAGGGTACTATTGTAATCATGCACTGAAATCACTTGCTTTCTGTCCATCCTATCTCTCCAGATTTACCCTGTGCTTGTGACTTTTTCAGAGCTGCCCATCCATTAATAGCTGTTGCTACAGAATTGCTCACCACTCCTCAAGTTTTCATACAAGTCCTCTAAGTTTTGGCTCCATTTCCCCCCTTAACTGGGGCATGTTGTCTCTTTTCCATCTCAGGAACAATACATTATCAAGCTCTCTGGACCGGGTCCTTCATTGGTATGAATCAATACAGAATTACAATTACAATTACATTCATTGTTTCTAAACCAGTTTGGGTTGACTGAAACCTTCTGTCTTTACCAGTCATGTGGTAAACCTATAGATTTAAGTTCACTACAAAATCCCAAGTACCCTTGTATCCCAAGGTCGATACAACAGGCCTTCCTTTAGAACAGTCAAATAAATTTCTTTAGCTGTCTTCTGGTATACTTCGGCTCTGTGAATCAAATAACTGAGGAAGGCTCATAAAAATAAGTAAACAAACATAAAAGACTGGATCTGAGTGGTATTGTATTTCAGAGCTGGCTCAGTGCTCCTGTTAAAGGCTGCTGCAGACATATACAAAGAATCATATGAATAATGCTGGAGCCATCTACCTACAGCACGGAAATGTGATCTTTTCTGTTTAAATGTGGTTGAAATTTGTTGGAACTGGAAAATAGATTATTCTTTCCTTAAAAGGACATCATCTCATGCATTCTGCCTTTTTTGTTACAGGGCTAGACAGAAAGGGGGAGGGAATATTTTGCCCTTGCTGACTTAATAGCTTTAACATACTCCTTTCTGATGAAGATGAAAAACTTAAGGTTTCAAAAATGGATCATAAAAGGAAATGTAGATGTTTAAGTAACAGAGGGAAAAGGAAAGTGGGTGACCCAGTTAGACACTAGCTGATACTTAAGTGTTCTATTAGTTCAGTACAAAAGCCTGATGCCTTTAATTCATGAATCAAGGTAGTTTTGCTTTGTTTCAGATTATTGATGCTGTTTTTAATTTTCTCTGAATAGGAGTTTGCTTGTTTACATGGGTGGGGATTTTCTTCTTAGAATAACAATCTGGACTTCAGATGATTCACAACAAAGCTACACATTGGCAAAAAGAGGTTCTTCAAAAAGAGATCAGTCTGAGAAAAGATATTTTAGTAAGTTAGTAAACACTTTCAACAGTTACAGACTCAGGGTTGAAAGATCCCTTTAAACTATCTGCAAAAGGAATAGGTTTGGATCCTTTATAACTTGAGAATACATATTAAGATCAGTTGCTTGACGAGAAGAAGCTAAACATGCTGTCTTGAGAGAAAACAGGGACAATAGAGAATGCTGAAACTGGGAGGGGGGGCGGGATTCTTTGCATCTGCTAAAAAAACAACCACCTAATTCTATATATGCTTTGAATTTGTTTTCCACAGACAGGGGAGATGTTGGTGTCCTGACCTAAAAATACACTCAATTGTTGTAATACGAAAAAAGATTAAAGAAAGTTAAATTTTGTCTACTGATTGGCTACAGAGCATACTGAGTAGGTAGCTAAACAGTAAGATGTCTCATCTTAAACTCTAAACTAAGCCTTCCTCAAACTGAATCTAAATTTATTAGCCAGCACTTGTTGATTAACACCTTTATGCATCATAACTATTTCCATATACTTTAGATGTTTAGGAACATTTTGAAGCTGTTCCTTTGGATAGATTTTGAATTTGAAAAATGTTATTTGAGATGGATGGCATGGGATAGGTCATATAGTATTGCTCTGATGTGTTTAATTGACTGAACCTACATCATATGATCAGCTGCACAGAATCACTCTTTATTTGGCCTGTCAGAGGAAGAGTCTGTATTTCAACTCAACTCTGTAATCCAGCTGGAAAAGGCAGAAAACATCAAGTCATTTTTCTCCTAGCTACTGTTTGTGACAAGTACCGGTCTAATTACATTATCACCTGCTGTAATTCACCTTGTTAGCCAGAGCTGTTTTATTTAATGATTTGACCTAAATAAATATATTCCACTTTTACAAGGCAAAATTGTGGTTTTTTTGAGATCAGGAATTCTGTTTTCACATTGGAGCAGAAGTCTAGGCTGTGTATTCTTGCCAGGGGCTTGCACTTATTGCACCTCCTGGAATTTCCTCAGTTGGTGGGAACTGTTTAATTATTTAATATATAGCTTCAAAGTCGAAACTAAGTTTACAAGTGACATGACTTCCCTTTATCCCGTGCTTTATTTTACTGTGAACAGTAGCTAGAAACACTTCATAATCTTTGGGGTAACAAGAGATGAAAGAAGGATGAAGGGAAAGGTGAGATCCATGTTACCATCTCTGGCCTAACAATAGTGTAACACTGTAGAGCACTAAGCAGTGTTCTGTATTGTTTGTTTCAGGGGTCTCTTGCAGGGTCTTCAGTTTCTCATGCTATTTACTAGTGAGTTCTTCTCCCTCCCAATATCTACAGTGTGAACTGATTCCAATTTATTCAAGCCAGTGTAAATCTGAATCTTACAAGTTTTAGCAAAAGTCAAGTAGGGGAAAGCCGGGTAAGTAGAAGACGGAAACCTGAGGCCTTTCAGATTTCAAAGATAAGATTATATGTGTTCTCCCCAGCAATAAAAACAATATCCATGGTAGATGATCACAGTTAGAAGAGAGGGAGACACAGCACCTAATAGTTAAAAAAAAAAAAATGGGTGCATCTATACACATGCTTTACTGTCTAGTTGACTAATTAGCTCTACAATAAAGGGTCACCCTTTACACATACACTAGCATTAGGGTTCATTACATCAATTAACTCCATCAAAATGCACATATAGATGGTGACAGGGGCTGGATAGGGCATGAGGGTGCTAAGGTATGGCGGCTGCCTGCCACCCAGCCCCTCATTTTAGCACCCTCGTGCCCCATCCAGTCCCTCTGTCACCCGATGTTGCCACCCAGAGCCTAAGGCTGACCTCCTGGGCACCCTGCCAGCCCAGGGCTGCCCCACCCTGGCCCAAACGTCTGTGGTCCCAGGAGCCCATGTAGATGCTGAGCCTGGGATTTTATCTTGGTGCCTTAATAGCATGTGTAGAGGTACCCAGTGACCTCTTCAGGGGTCTAACTGCTTGGCTTTACCAAATAAAAAAGGTGTGCCTCACAAAAGTATGATGCAGAGAAAAGGACTGCATAAAGAGCGATTAGTAAGTAGGCAGGCAGTAAGGGACTGTCTTTGCTTATCTTGAAGAAACACCTAGATTTTAAGAACATGTGTTACTGTTATTATAACTAGGCCTAGCCTGAATAGAATAAATATCTGGGTGCGTATGACACAGTGCAAAGGAGTTACACTTATAGAAAGCTAAAAAGCTGTTTCTTGTTGCTATACCGCAACATCAAAGGCTAGTTTTGCAAACATATAAAATTGAAATGAAGGATCCTCTACCAATAATTTGAGAATTTTGCCTCTTCCAAAAAAAAGGTATGTGTGTATTTATTTGTACATGTTCATGATATATATAACATTGTGTCTGTGTGTAGATATATAGATATCTATGCACACACACACAATATTTTATTTTGTTTTGTTTTTTGGAAGAGGCAAAATGTATCATATACATCTATATAGCGTATATATACTAGGAACATGTACAAATACACACACACTTCCGCCCCCTCCATCTTCCCCCCCCCCCCCCACACACACACACTTTTTTTTTTTGGAAGAGGCAAAATTCTCAACTTTATTGGTGGAGGATTTTACATTATGTATACACATGTACACCAGGAACATATACAAAAATATCAGAGGTATTGCTTGAAATAGGGCGCTCCAACTTACTCGTGATTTCTACAGTTAGCTTTCAGTATGCAAGAAAAGTAACATTTTCAAAATACTCCATGACCTGTACCAAAAGTAGCAGCTGGCATAAATATAGAAAAGTACATACTTGTATTGAAGGTGAATTGCACAGCCCCACAAAAATAATTTTTTGAAACTGTTTAGAACTCAAATCAGCTAAGCACCACAAATAGATTTGGCAATTACAAATTAATACCATTTTAAAGTTTTAATGAAAATCAGGTTTTGCACTTACTTACCTACCAAGACCTGGATTCACAATGTTTTTTTAAAAACTTACACAAAATGTGATAGTAGATACTTAAGCCCTCAAAACACCAATTACTGAATTAAAGCATTTTAAGTAGCTATCAAGATGTCATCTACCTCAGCAGGAAAACAGAATGCAGAAATCCAGACAGAGGTTATGATTTGGGTTTGCTGTTTCATGAAAAATGTTGAGGTGTCTACATTTTTGTTCTACAGTGGAATGAAAATGAAATATTTATTGTGAAATAAGGTGATAAAAACGTTGAAGTGACTAGCACACCCATTAGACCACTGAGTAATTCCTAGACACCCAAGAAAAACACGGAAGATGGATGTGCAAGACAACAGTTTCAAGATCTTGCTCTACTCCACCTGTACCAGGAACTAGAAAATGGATCTCTAAATCCAATTGCTGTTGGCTGGCTAATCACTGGTCTGTGGGTACTCCAGGCTTTTTCGCTTTCCTGCAAGTCACAGAGAAATTACATCCCAGACTTAAGAAGCCAATACATTTTCACAAAATAATTTGGTCTTGATGGAAAATTCTCAACTTTCCATCAAGTTGAGAAGAGTCTAATTAAATCGGGTTTTTTTTTCCAAAACCAGGTTTTTCAGGAGCATAATTCAACCTTCAGCACATAGAATTGCTTGCATCATTAAGGACTGCAGGAGCTCTCCTTTGGCAGGTGCTACAAATGGAGGGACTGATTTTCAGATTATTTGTTTTAAAACAGAAGGGCTTAATCACGGCTCCAGTGAGGCTGAGCCACACTGATCATAATTGTCAGAATCAGCTGGCTATCAACACCAACAAAAAATGAATTATACCTGAAAGCTTCCTGCTCATGGAACCATGTTACAAAGTGTTTTAAAAAACCTGTAGTCAGCAACTCCCACAGCAAGGGTGCAGAGAAGCTCTGGTTACGTTATGCTTCCACACTGCCTAACTTTTCTTTCTAATTAAGCCACATAGGACTAACCACATGTAATCTAGTTCTGTCTGTATTAGGGATCATTGGACCATCATCTATATTTATTCCAGATCTGGATATAAAACAGCTGGAACAAAATATATGTGGCTTCCCCATTCACTTTCAGGGAACCCATTTAAAAGAGCGTATATTCAATTTTCATCACTTTTCAGAGACACAAGCAGCTTCTGTGCACCTCAAAATCCAATGGTACAGAAGTATAAAGAGTATATAATCCACTTCCTTAATTGAGAGTGTAAATTTATCCCATGGAGTTCTCACAATCTTTTTAAAGCCAATACATCTACACAGAATAGCAAATATTACAGGCATACAATTCATCACTTCATTGAACCTTTAAAAATATTCTGTCTAATATTTAATACAAGTGGTTACTTATTATTCAAGATATCATTTGCATATATGCATTTAGCCAATTACTAGCAAACATTTTTTTAAAACCTCCTGCAGTTGCATTTGGCTAATGCCTGAGATTTAAGCAATCTTTAACCTAAGTGTCTAATAGATTTGCAATTTGAAGCTCCAATAGCTATATAAAAAAGTGATTTAAGACTAAACTTTTGACCCTACACCTCTCAGTAGGTATTTAATACTATACAGAATCAAACCTGCTGCAAAGAAGAAATGTAGATAAGATGTACTGAATATTGGTCTTGCCTTGCACTCACTTATGATGGGGGACCTGAATTTCCCGGACATCTGCTGGGAAGAACAGTCAGCCAGGTCTGAATGCTCATGTAGGTTCTTGGCCAGAGTGCAGGACCTCCATCTAACCCAGGAGGTGCACAGCCCCACCAGGGGAGACACCTTCTTGGACCTAGTGCTGGCCACGGGTGATGACCTGGTGAGGTGGCTGTGGGTGCTCGACCACCTGGGCGACAGCGATCATCGCCTGCTGGAATTCACCATCCAGCGCAAGGTGGCAAAGGCATGCAGTAAGGCAGCGGCCCTAGATTTTAGGAGGGAGGACTTCAACAAGCTAAGGAAGATAGTTGGAGAAGCGCTGAGGTCCCGGAGGGGAGGGGAGCCAGGTGTCCAAGGAGAGTGGTCGCTCCTTAAGGAGACGATCCTCCAAGCCCAAAGGAAGGTAATCCCAAAAAGGATCAAAGGGAGTAGGAGAGCACACAAGCCTCCATGGCTCACCAAAAGCATCCGGGAATGTCTCCTTGCTAAAAAGGAGACTTACACCCAATGGAAAGAAGGGAGGACTATTCTGTAGTTGCTCGGGAATGTAGGGGGGTAGTTAGGAAGGCCAAGGCAGAAATGGAACTGGGACTAGCTTCCCAGATTAAGGACAATAAGAAGTCCTTTTTTAAATACGTAGGGGGCAAAAAGAAGGTCCCGGGTAATGTGGGGCCCTTGCAGGATGCCATGGGAAACTTGGTCGTCACACCAGATGGCAAAGCTAACATGTTTAACGATTTCTTTGCCTCCATCTTCCTAAGTAGGGACCAGATCAGCCACCTCCCTGCTGGGCCCCCCTCAGGCACGGGGGGAGGCACACCTGGGCCACGGGTTAGAGAGGATTTAGTTAGGGAGCTTCTGGAGGGGTTGGACATATTCAAGTCAGACGGTCCGGATGATCTCCACCCTAGAGTTCTAAAGGAACTAGCCAAGGTCATTGCTAGTCCCCTGCCACAACTTTACGAGCACTCATGGTGCTCTGGTGAGGTACCGGAAGACTGGCAGAGGGCCAACGTGGTCCCCATCTTCAAAAAAGGCAGGAAGGAGGACCCAGGAAACTATAGGCCGGTTAGTCTTACCTTGATCCTAGGCAAGCTGTTCGAGAAAATTATGCTGGCACACATCCAGGAGGGGCCAGCAGGGGACTGCATGCTTAGGGGCAACCAACATGGGTTCATCAGTGGCAGGTTCTGTCAGACCAACCTGGTGGCCTTTTACGATCCGATCACCAGATCATTAGATGCAGGAGTAGCAGTGGATATAGTCTTCCTGGACTTCTGGAAGGCTTTTGACACTGTCTCTCACCCCATTCTCATTAAGAAACTGGGGGGCTGTGGTGTAGACACCCACACAGTCAAATGGGTCGCCAACTGGCTGGTGGGCCGCACCCAGAGGGTGGTAGTGGATGGGTCCTTCTCAACCTGGAAGGACGTGGGCAGTGGGGTTCCGCAGGGCTCGGTCCTCGGGCCCGCGCTGTTCAACATCTTTATCAGCGATTTGGACGAGGGATAAAAAGCACCCTGTTCAAATTTGCTGATGACGCTAAGATGTGGGGGGACGTGGGCACACTGGAAGGATACAACAGGCTACAATCAGACCTAGACAGGTTACAAGGGTGGGCAGATGAGAATAGGATGGGTTTCAACACAGACAAGTGCAAGGTGATGCACCTCGGGAGGAACAACCGGCACCATTCCTACAGGTTAGGGAACTCCCCTGTCAGCATGGAGGTGGAAAAGGATCTGGGGGTCATCATTGACTCCAAGATGAGCATGGGCCGGCAGTGTGGGGAGGCAGTTAGGAAGGCCAACCACACCTTGTCATGCATCCACAGATGCATCTCAAGCAGGTCCAAAGAAGTGATCCTCCCCCTCTATGCGGCACTGGTCAGGCCACAGCTGGAGTATTGCGTCCAGTTCTGGGTGCCGCACTTCAAGAGGGATGTCGACAGCATGGAGAGGGTCCAGAGGAGGGAAACTTGTATAATCAGGGGACAACAGGGCAGGCCCTATGAGGACAGGCTATGGGACCTGAACCTGTTCAGACTCCAAAAGAGAAGGCTGAGGGGGGGATCTTGTGGCCTGTTATAAACTAGTCAGGGGGGATCAGCAGCCACTGGGGGAGTCACTGTTCCCCCGAGCACCTCCAGGAGTGACCAGGAATAAAGGTCACAAGCTGGCAGAGGGTAGGTTTAGGTTAGCTATCAGGAGGCACTACTTCACGGTCAGGGCGGCTAGAGTCTGGAACCAACTCCCAAGAGAAGTGGTGCAGGCTCCTACCCTGGGCGTGTTTAAGAAGAGGTTAGATGCACATCTTGCTGGGGTCGTTTGACCCCAGTATTCTTTCCTGCCATGGCAGGGGGTCAGACTAGATGATCTGCTCAGGTCCCTTCCGACCCTAGAAACTATGAAACTATGACACTATGAAAGTATGATGGTGAGTTCCCATTAACATCAGAAGAGCAGTGCTGGGTCTCACATTCATGTTATACAGTGACTCAGTGCAGTGCTATATTTTATTATAAATATTTATAAACTCTTAATGAAAATGGCTTATTCTCAGGTGCACATCCAGAGTCAGGACTGTCTACCTAGTCTGGCTTCATAGTGGGAAGATGTACTTCCTGTAACCATACACAAAGCAGTTGTAGAGCAGGTTCTACTGTAGCCTAATGTACCATCAGCTCTTTGATATAGCCTTTATTACACATTGATTTAAGAATCCTCTGACCCTGTTTTCACCTCCCCTCCTCCAACCTGCCATGACCCTCCGTCAGTCATCTCTACATTTCCACCCATGGAATCTGCCCAAAGCTAAAAGAACAAGGAATTATGTGTATTTCCATCCCACATAGCTGCTACCCTTTCCCCCTTCTTATGCAATGGGTTTTAAAATTAAATGCTATTTAACTATTCAGCTGAAAAATTAAAGAAAGATCACCCATATTTTAAATCATATAATTTCCTAGTCTCTGTAAATAAAAGCACAGGTACAGCACTATAGGGAGAACATGTAACAATGTTTGAATAATTCTATAAAAAGAATATGTATAAATCCTCCTCCCTTCTACTAACTGCCACCCACAATAAACTACAATTAAAATGTAATTAGGGACATAATATGGCTCAGGGTATTGGTTAGAGGATATGTAGCACTTCACATCAGGTTACGTAGAATCCAGCCTAGGGATTTAATGTCTTTACTATTTAATGGGTGTTGGATTACCCATTTGAAATAAGGTTTTTGGTCTTGGTTCAGTTCCAAGGGAATACATATCCATTCCAAGGCACATCCTCCAATCTCACATTGTGGCTAGCACAAGTAGCAGAGAGAAGAAGGAATGAACAACCTTCCTTTCCACATTGGTGGTCTGTTCAGTTAAAGCAGTAATACTTATCAATGGGACAGGGTGAGTCTCTTCCCATTTAGTATTATCTGGAGATTTCATTTTCAGTGCCATCCACCTGGTATCTTTGGCAGGCATGGAAAGTTTTATTCAAAGTCTGAATGTCAAGACTTCAGAGAGCACAGCAAGATACAGTGGTAAAACAACCAATGAAAATAAAAACCTACCCTAAGAATTATCAAAAGCAAACATCAATAGGGAAATGAAGGGGGACAACCATGGCAGCAGCCCAGGGTGCTGCCTTTGAGTGTGGGGGAGAGGAGGTTGAACAGGCACAAATAGCTGCTGCTTTGTCAGTGTGTGGCCACTGCCCAAGGCTGCCCTGTTCTGCCTCTGGCAAACATCAGAATTGTTCATCTGAACACTGTTTTGTTTTCTTCAATACTTTCATTTCTTTACTTTCAGCCTTTTCCCATCCTCTATTCATGACTTCTGTCTGCTCTCCAGGATGTGGAGCTATCCACATCAGTATTCATTAAGAGGATCCATAGTAGCTCAAAATTCTTAAATCTAATGCTACAATATAAAAATATATACAAATTGAATTCACATCAGTAATGACAATTACACAATTGAATTCTTATGTATTTACAGGACCAGGCTCCAGAAAGTCCCAGGCAAAGCAGTAGTAACAGCAGCCAAGATGGCCTTTATAATTGTGAGTTGCCTTTTTCATGTCAGTTACAAATCTGTCTACAGTACTTGGGGTAGGGAGGACCAAATGTTTAAAGAAGATGCCTGAAGGAGGAGTCTGTAACCATCAGAAAAGGAATATATATTTCTATTTATATACTCTTGCCTCTTAATTTTGCTGTCTGTTGTATATGCTCTGATTCCTATTTTAAAAAGTATTAAATTAATAATGAACATGGAACAAAATGTCCTCTAGATTTGGATTTTGCTTGCAGGATAGACTCATCCTATTTTCCTACTTCATAGTGACCATAATGTTTCAGTACCACTATTACATTGTTAATATTTTAGGTGCACATAATATAAATGGGGAACTGTTATCTGTAAGCCTTTTAAACAGTTTTTGCCCTGAAACTGAATCTAAATGCAGATCATATGGGGACTATTGCAAAAGTATGCAATAAGTTAGTCGCATGCATCCTGCAGCTCCCAGCCACAGCTTCCTGGATGAAGAGAGATAACCTTTGATATCTGTTGCACACAATGCATACTTACATAATAATTTAATTTTTTTCCACATAGTTTTCTAGTACCCAATTCCAGCATCAGCCTTAATTGCACAAGACTATTTCAGGCAGGATCTGTTATTGGTAGCACATTCATGATATGGGTTGCAGGGAGGTAGAAACAGCTACAATAGTTGTGATCCTATATGCATTTTACAGACAGCTGAATTTGCTGTGCTGCTCTCACAAAATACCTTCTGTGATTTGAACATATTGATAACTTCTTGGTCTTCTTTGTTCCTTTAAGCCCAATTCAGGAAATCACTTTAGGACATGTGATATGCGATATAACAATATTGACTTCAATGGAACCACTTACACTTCAAGTGTAGTGTGAATTCTTTACTGTATCCAGGCCTGTTATAGGGTTAATCTCTCCTATCCTATCTAATTTTGCATTTTTAAAAATGAAAGTTCAAAACCTTGATCACTTACTCAGGTACAGGTCATCCCCTTAGCTTGGAAAATCAGCAGTTTCTCAATATTGCAACTAACATGGTATTGCTTTTAAAAGATACTTGGCAACATATGGTAGCAGTATGTGTACTTAAGGAAAAGATCAAACCCTGAATGTTTTCAGTTACATTAATAAAGCCATAATTTCACTCAAATTCCTAAAATCAGACAAGTTGTTTGGCTAATATGAAGGCCTACAACTTCCCTGCTTCCCAATCACCTTATTGCAGAACATCAACATTGCGTTTTGCTTCTAATTAATTTGCCTCTAGAAAACAGAATGCTAATGACTTAAGAGTATTCTCTAGCAAATACCAAAAAACCTACCAGAAATTATTTTTAAGTGTACCATTAACATTCTCTATGATTATAAAATTCTTTGAGCTTTGGGCACAATCTTGTGACATCCTGTGAATCTTACAGAAATTGATGGGCACTTTCGACTGCTAATAGAAATCAGCTAGGCTGGAAGATGCTCACTACCTTGCAGGGCTGGGCTATAAGTCATTATACATAATTGTTTAAATTGAAATGCAATTTGCAACCTACCTAAAAAGACAATAAAATATAGATTTTCCAAACATTAGGAAAAGAAAATAAATAAGTAAATGCTCATTCTTCCTTGTTTCTGAAAGAAGTACTAAATACACTGAGATAAATTCATATTGGAATAATTTAATGTGGCATTCATGTGTAATTTCTATAAAAAAGAAAACAGAAAGAGCTGAACTTTTAGGAGAGAAAATTGCCTTGAAGTATAAATAACTATTTACATTTGTATTCCTTTCAATCCCTATTGGAATGCATGTTCTTCAGAGGCATAATCAGAAGGCAAACCAAAAGCAAATCCTTCCTGTAACCAATAGTAGGTTTTCAGTATATATATTTCTTTTAATCTTAAATTCAGTAATGCTAATTTCTCTCCTCATTCCTCTCCAGCTTTTACAAAATCTAAACAGGAAATTATTTCTAGTCACAAAAGAAGCTTTTTGGGGAAAATAAAGTTTTGCATTTAAGCAGAAGTACATTATTTTAGAAGGTTTATTTCTTTTCCACTATAACCTGTTTGCAAAAATGGTACCATGCACAGCCAAATGAAGCATCATTCAGAAAATCATTGTACTTTAGCCATTGGTATATTGATTTGATTATTCATTTTGATTTTGTTTAATTAGACAGTGATGTAAATGGGTTTCAGCATTTATATACACTACAGGTCTGTCTGACTTCAGTCTGACTTTCAAACACTGATGAGCAGTGCCTTTACAAGAATGTATGTAGCTCTGTCAAATACAAATAGGTGATAGTACAATTCTGCCTTTGACTCCTTTTGAAAAAATAAGTGTTAATGCTGAAAATAGATGCTGTGTATTGGAAATTAACACCCTTTATGCATCCCAGTGCCAGTATAAATTGCATGGGAATTAATCATGAGCACTATCTACTTACAACCCTAAAGAGGCCTCTACCCTAACCTTAAAGCCACCTCTGTGTGTTAAATGTCCACATTCACTCAGTCTGTGGTTTCTCTGCTGGAACAATCAATACCAATGCTAATTAGAAAAGGAAGGTTAAGACATAATCGCAGAACTCAGAATACCCAGGTTTAATTCCCTGGGCCACCAAAGACTTCTTATGTAACCTTGGATAAGTCAATTAGACCCAGATGGTATAGGCCTAATTTCCTAGGCAAAAGCACACCTTTAAAGATCTGGGATGTAATCTCTCTGTGCCTCAATTCTTGTCTGTCTAATGGAGAAAATAGTACTTTTCTGTCTTAGGGGCATATGGTGGTTAAATACATTTAAAATCTTGAGGTGCACAGATAGTTTGATGATTAGGGGCAAAGAAGAAAGTAAGATGTGATTGTAGAGCTTGACTCCTTGAAGTTTATTGCAATTGTAGCCTTGACTTCAATAGAATTGTGTCTTTTTATGACTAGATCCATTACAATAAGAATAAACCCCTTTACCAGAGGCATAGCTAGTGGCACCCAGGGCAGAGTTGTTCAGGGGAAAGTGGTTATTATAATATGTGCCAGAGGGAATATGGAAGGCCAGTCTCACCTGCCACAGGCTCACTATGCTCTGGTTCCTATTGCTGCAGGAAGGGCTCCCTGCACATTGGCTGCAGAAACCCCCACAGGGCAGGCTCCTTGGCAGCCACCACTTTGTTGCTCTGTCTAAATTAGTGCCTAGGGCTGTATTAAATCTTACTTGTGCAAGATTTTATCACTGCATTCCCACCAGAGAGCTGCATTTTGAGGCATTACTGTCTTTTAAGCAGATTTAATTAAAAAGTAAGATACTTAAATGGCTAACTTGTATTTTAGTGTTTACAACCGGCCTTAAAGATGTGTAATTTGCCTTAAATAACTTGGGGTTGGAATCTTGGATCTAATTCAACCAGGAATACAACTGGTAAGGAAATAAGGAACATTCACCTGCCCTTGTATGACTCTTGTAAGCTGCAAGCTTGGTTTTTCCCACAAGTACACCAAGCTCCAAAAGGTTCAGAGTGTATCTGAGGAGAAAATGACCCATGACACTGACTCACTTTATTTACCAATCTGGGATCTATTCAGTAAATCTGGCTGTCCGCATCAGGGGTCATACACTGGATACTAAAAATATGCTTCCTGCTACAGGAAGGATGCCATGTCAGGTGAAGTCTACTGTCTGCCTGGAGAGAGGATTCAAAAATGTGCTGGAGATGATCCTAGCCATTATCCGGCCCACCGATTATTACCTCATGGTCCAAATCCATGTGGACACTAGTGATGTGGCCAGGAGCAGCTCTGATCACCTCATGAAAGATTACTAGGCTCTGGGGAGCAAGCTGAAGGGAACAGGGGCACAAGTGGTCTTCTCATCTGTCCTTCCAGTGAGCAGATGTGGATGACACCATGAGACCTGCATCAGGGAGGTCAACCTGCGGCTTTGGAAATGGTGTCTCAAGGCAGGCTTCAGCTTTTTGGACCATGACCCATACTTCAGGACAAGAGACATGATTGGGTGGTATAGGCTCCACCTCTTCCCCAAAGGTGAGCGTGCATTCTCTTTCCAGTTGGCCAGTCCCCTCTGGCAAGCTTTAACTAGGCTTATCGGGGAGGGGGAAGATGAGGACAGAGGGAGCCACAGAACATCGAACCAAAAGCCACCCACAAGAACAGCCCAGCCAAGACAGGCAACGAGTACAAGAAATACCCAGGTAAGAGACGGGGCCCGGATAGTCCTGAGATTAGGGGGGCAGTGCATATACCTCCAGGAGGCCTTAAATGCCTCTACACTAATGCTTGTAGCATGGGGAACAAGCAGGAGGAGCTTGCCCTCCTGTTAGCTAACACTAACCCAGACATAGTGGGGCTCACTGAAATTTGGTGGGATCCAACATGATTGGGTGGTAAATATCAAGGGCTATAGGCTATACAGGAGGGATAGAACAGGGAGGAAAGGTAGTGGTGTGGTGCTCTACGTCAAAGAGCAATACGCATCCTCAACAAACAGCACTGCATCAGAGGAGGGGCAGACTGAAATGCTTTGGGTCCGGGGAGAAAGGGGGTTAGGGGGAAAGGGACTTAACAGTAGGGGTTTACTACAAGCCACCCAACCAGGGGGAAGAGCTGGACCAGGAATTCTCAGGTCAGCTTGCGGAGGCAGTTAAGTCAAAGGATGTGGTCATCATGGGTGACCTAAACTACCCGGACATCTTCTGGGAAGAGCAGTCAGCCAGGTCTGACCGCTCACGTAGGTTCCTAGCCAAGTTATAGGACCTCCATCTAAACCAGGAGGTGCGCAGTCCCACCAAGAGAAATGCCTTGTTGGACCCAGTCCTGGCCATGGTCCATTACCTGGTGAGTGGACTGTGGGTTCTCAAGCACCTGGGCCTACTGGAATTCACCATCCAGGGCAGGGTATCAAAGGCCTGCAGCAAGGCAACAGCCCTAGACTTCAGGAGGGTGGTTTCAATGAGGTAAGGAGACTAGTCTGGGAGGCACAGAGGTTCCGGAGGGGAGGGGAGTTGGGAGTCCAGGAAGAGTGGTCATTCCTTAAGGAGATGATCCTCCAAGCCCAAAGAGTGACAATCCCAATGTAGATCAAAGGAGGAAAGAGTGCTCAGAAGCCCCCATGGCTCACCAAAAGCATCCAGGAATGTCTCAAGGCCAAAAAGGAGGCATACACCCAATGGAAGGGAAGGGCCATCACCAAGGAGGATTATACCTCCATTGCTTAAGACTGTAGGGGGGCTATTAGGAAGTCTAAGGCAGAGATGGGATTGGGACTAGAGACCTGTATCAAACATAACAAGACGTCCTTTTTTAAATACATAAGGGATAAAAAGAAGGTACCAAGTAACATAGGGCCTCTGCAGGATACACTAGGAAAACTGGTGGTCACACCAGATGACAGAGCTAACCTCTTTAGCAATTTCTTTGCCTTCATCTTTTTGAGCAGGGACCGGGGCATCCCCCACACTGGGATCCACAACAGACCCAGGGGAGGCACTGCCAGGCCCAGGGTCAGTGAGGACTTAGGGAACTTCTGGTGGGACTAAATGTGTTCAAATCAGTGGGTCCTGATCATCTCCACCCCAGAGTGCTGAGGGAATTAGCAGAGGTCATTGCGGGACCCCTGGCACAGCTTTATGAGCATTCATGGTGCTCTGGCAAGGTGCTGGAGGACTGGAAAAGGGCCAATGTGGTCCCCATTTTCAAAAAAGGGAGAAAAGAGGACTCAGGAAACTACAGGCCCATTAGTCTTACCTTGGTCCTGGGGAAGATCTTTGAGAAAATTATCCAGGAGCACATCTGTGAGAGACCAGCAGGGGGAATCATACTTAGGGGCATCCAACATGGTCTCATTCGAGGCAGATCCTGTCAGACCAACCTGGTGGCCTTCTATGACCAGGTCACAAAATCCTTGGATGCAGGTGTTGTGGTGGACATAGTCTTTCTGGACTTTAGGAAGGCCTTCAACACTGTCTCTCACCCCATTCTCATTAAGAAACTAGGTGACTGTGGTATCAATGTCTACACAGTCAGATGGGTCACAATTTGGTTGGAGGGCTGCACCCAAAGAGTGGTGGTGGATGGGTCTTTTTTGACCTGGAGGTAATTGGGCAGTGGGGTCCCCCAAAGCTTGGTCCTCAGGCTCACACTGTTCAACATCTTCATCAGCGACTTGGATGAGGGGGTGAAAAGCACCTTGTTCAAATTTGCAGATGACACTAAGATTTGGGGATAAGTGGGCATGCTGGAGGAGAGGGACAGTCTGCAACTAGATCTAGACAGGTTACAGGGGTGGGTGGATGAGAACAGGATGGGATTCAATACTGATAAGTACAAGGTACTGCACCTAGGGAGGAAGAATCAGCAGCATACCTACAGGCTGGGAAACTCCCTTCTCATCAGCACAGAGGCAGAAAAGGATCTTAGTGTCATTACTGATTCCAAAATAAATATGGGCTGCCAATGTGGGGACGCAGTCAGGAAGGCTAACTGCACCTTGTCATGCATCCACAGATGCATCATGAGCAGGTACAAGGAGGTGATCCTCCCCCTCTATGCAACACTGGTCAGGCCGCACTTGGAGTACTGCATCCAGTTCTGGGTGCCACACTTCAGGGGGGATGTGGACAGCATCGAAAGGGTCCAGAGGAGGGCCACTCTCATGATCGGGGGCATGCCATACGAGCAGAGGCTACGGGCCTGAACCTGTTCATCCTCCACAAGAAAAGGCTGAGAGGGGATCTGGTGGACATCTACAAACTGGCCAAGGGGGACCAGCAGGCTATGGGGGAGTCCCTGTTCCCCTGAGCACTACCAGGAGTAACGAGGAATAATGGCCATAAGTTGATTGAGAGTAGATTCAGTCTAGACATCAGGAGGCACTACTTCATAGTCAGGGCAGCTAGGATCTGGAAACAACTTCCAAGAGAAGTGGTGCTCACTCCTACCCTGGGGGTCTTCAAAAGGAGGCTAGATGATCACCTAGCTGGGGTTGTTTGACCCCTGCATTCTTTCCTGCCCATGGCAGGGGGTAAGACTTGATGATCTGTTTAGGTCCCTTCTGTCCCTACCAGCTATGAAACTACAGCTATGATTTAATATTTTTATAGAAATTTGAAGAAAATCCCCCCAGATTTTATATAAATCATATAGAATTGGGAAAACAAGGATTGTTTTTCTTTTTCTCCCCTCAAAATTGAGCAAAATGAAGCCACCTTGTCCCATAAAATAGCTCACTATTGGCTGAACACTGAAACATTTAAGTTTTATATGGCTCCTTGAAAAATAGAATTTTTGCAAACATTGAACATTAAAAATGCTTGTAAGAATCTATTAAGTTTTCCACAGTTCCTAAATAAGCATTGGGAATGGTATGACATTATGCAAGAACTAAGTACAGTACTTAGATTTTTCCATCCTGGCATACTGAGATGCTGTCTTACTATCATATACCTTGAAGTTGATTGAAGGATCCCCTATATTGCCTCATAAAGACACTAAGAAAAGAACTCTGAAACTCTGCTATATCCCTAAGAAAATAAGAAATTATACACTGAGCACACTTTTCAGCTGACAGTTTTAGGTTTACTACTTTTTTGTTATATGTTTGACTTTCAGATTTTAAACACGTAGTTTAGTTTCCATTTTTGAGAAAGTAGAACAAAAGCTGAAGTGAAACTGTGTAAATATAATTTTACATTACACTTTGCACTCCCATTTGTATCAAAGACTTATGAACTTCAAAATCTACAGGGACCACATAGGGGCCACCTATTTGCTAAATTAACTTGGTATCATGGTATAGCCTCCTTTTGTCTATGCAAGCAGAAGTAAATCATTATGAAACTATACAGTGGAACAGTGCCCTAGCTATATTACTATTCACAAAGCTTGATCAACCTATGTTCTAGCAGCTGAAAAATGACTATTATAACTGAAAAGTGTAAGTTCTTCAAATCAGCATTAGTGACAATATTATTAATCTTGAGAAATCCTTGCTTTCCTCCTAGCCTTTCTTCTTTTTTCTGGGATTACTTACAGAATAAGTTACCTTTCAGTCTGATCAAACATGGCACAATTTTGCCCTAAACATCAAAACATACAACATACAACATCTCTTACAAAATTCTACATATAATCCATGTAGTTGGATTTTATGGTTGGTGTATATTTAAGATGATATATTTTTAGATGGTATATCTTTCAAATTCTGTAATTTCTGATTCACCTTTAAAGAAAAAAAAACGGTGGAAAAGTATATTTTTAAGAAGATGATCTGGTCAGGAAAACATTTTTTTCCTCTCTCTCAGGACTGACACAGATAAAAATGTCGTCCTACTTTGGGATGAAATCAAACCCTTCCAAGATTTTTGTGGGGAAAAAAACAGAGAAAAAACTCATCCCTTCCTCAAGTAGCCAATAGTCAGGTAATTAAATACTCAATGAACCATGGATGTGAACCTGAGTTTTGTACAACCCAAGTGAATGCTATAATTGACAGGCTACAGAACAAGTCTTTCATTCACTCTCTCTGGCCAAAGGAATACTTGGTTATTTATACAAAACGAAACAGCTGCCACAGGAATTTACCTCAGCATAACAAATAACTGGTGGTTTGGGCACTCACCTGTGAAATAAGAGAGCTAGGTTGATATATCTGGCCTGAACTGGACAGAGCTAAGCTCTACACTACCTAAGTACTACACTAAGTGCTACACTAACTAATTCCTGACTATTGACTATTCTGAGATGGGTAGGATTTTCTAGTTTGGAAATCTCTGGAGTCTCAAGAAACCTTTCCCAATGAAATTTTTTTTTGAAACTACCACATTTACACAAAAAAGGTTTGGTTTTGATGAATCAGTGTCTCTTGACAAAAGAAAGTTTAATAAAAAAAAATTCCAGCTAGTTCTATTAATAAGTCTGACTCAGACTTGCAAGTTAAGCCATTGATATTTGTAAACTTCCTTTTGTTTGTTTTCCTAGAACTACACATGGGAGTACTATTCAAAAAATTGTTTTGGTAGGAGCTTTCATTCACATGAAGAAGATTGGTTCATGAACAAGAGCATTAAACTATAAACAATCCCATTTGTACCAGAAGTGCAAGTCTGGCAAAATTTTATTTTAATCTGTACATGCAATCATTTAGTAAGAATGTGATAAGATAAAAATGAATACATACCACCAATAAATTGGAATTTTATCTTTGTTCCTTTCTGAAAGAAAAATAAACACTTATTAAAATATGGTATCCAATAAGTTAGATATTATGTTACTACTTTTGTGTAAGAACATGCTTAAGAACAATTTATCCTACATTTTAAGGCTGAATGAAGTCCTACAGTTTACCCCTTCTCTTTCCAAATGATTTCTTCAGTCTAATCTCATTTCTAATCAGAGAGCAGGAGATTCAGTTTTTCACTTAGATGACCAATTTAACATGTATGCAATTTGAATTCAGAATGTTAAGTTAGGAACAAAAGAATATAGGACTATAAGGAATCTCCTGTGCCATTGGGTCAAGTCTTTTGCATTCGCAAACAAACATTCACCTACTGAATTACCAAATACCCACTTCAAACCTCACTTTGAAGTAACATGAGGTCCATGTTGCGAAGGCAAAATTGAGACAAATAGACTCATAAGAGGTATTTGTTAAAGATCTACAAATGACAAAAAAATAGAAGATAATTATGATTATTTGTAGAACAGGAAAAAAATCAAAGATGATAAGGAGTTCATCCCATTTTGATTATCAGCAAATGCCTACTGCTCCTGATTTATTATTGGATCCATGTTCTTTCTAGAACTTCTTTTATCATTATACTGTAATAAGGAAGCCTTCAGCAATTTAGAATGTAAAACTAAGTGACACTATCCTACAAGTATAAATATTTAGACGCCATCATGTGCCCTATGTTTGTTTGGGTTGTCCACAGTGATCAAAGTTTTTAAGAGTGTCTGAAACCAAGATCATTACCTTAAGTGATAGATAGATGAAAAACTAGACATAGAGATGTTGCCCACCTCTTTTACTTTTGGATCCCAAAACAGTTTTGTTGTGTTCCTAACTGTAGTCTTTAACCAAACTCATTGAAATAAATTAAAGTTATTTAATTGATTTTAGAGACCTGATCCTGTAATCTTGACTTAAACAGCAGCTGGAAAAATTTGTCTGACTGGCCTGAAAGAAACAAAGGAGGTGAGATGTGCATGTGTGGAAACATATGAAAGCTATGGAGGAACAATCATGCTTTCTAAAAAAGTGAGGCAGCTTGGTTTTCCAGATATTAAAAAAGGACTGCTTCTTGAAGAACTTTCTTGCAGCTGATTGCCAATTCCACTGCATCATCAAGAACATATGCCCTGATAGGACAAATGAGAAGAGAGAGCAAACCGTAATTCATGGTCATCTTCATAATTACATACCCAGAGAACTACAGAGCTACCTCTGGAAACTTGGCTCAAATTCTATTGCTTTGGAACTGGACTGTACACACATTCTTCCAATCACATGGCTGGAGAACTTTACAGCAAGCACTCCAACCAAAGGACACTGGAGAGCTGCTCTCTGGGCCATCCTTCCCCTTAAGAGAGCCTATTAATTGACAGTGGGTGTGGCTACAAGAGACACTAACCTTGCAGTAGCCTAAACCCACTGCACAGTAGTGTGCTAGGCAAAACCTGTGCTAATATGCTACTGCATAGTGGTATTCGGCTACTACGTAGTAAGCATCTATAAAAACTCATGCATCAGTGCTACTGCCCAGTAGTGCCAGTTTCTGCATACTGTTTTAGGATTTGGTTATCCAAGTACTAAACTTAATGTGCAGTAACTATGGAACATGAATGAAAGTTCAGACACACCCTCCTGGAGAACGTGTGCCCTCTCCCCTCCTATGAATTGGTAGGTACATAGCTTGGGCAAGGCCATATTAGGGTACAAAGCCACTGTTAAAGACAGTCACAATTTGGATCTATAATGAATGGAATCCTAGCTACCTTAAACCAAGGCTGTGTATACATGTTCAAATGATGTGGGAGAATTCTCCCTGGTTTGTTTTGCTGATAGAAAAAACTTACCCAGGAATTCCTGAACAGACATTCAATTCCTGAGCCCTTGAAAAGAAGAGAGCTTGGAGTGCTGATTCTGTGCAGCCAGCGGGGGCCCTGTGCATACATCTCAGTATTCTCTGCAGGCTCCCTCAGTCTGCCTGGAGACAGGTGGCAGCAGTGCAAAGGGAACCCCTGACTGGCTGACTCAGACTGTTCAAACCCAGCCTGTATCTCCCCGCAGCACAATGTGGAGATTGTGAGGGAGACATATTCTTGCTCAGCTGGAGAAAGTAAAGTCCACTAAAAGCCACACTGTCTCCCTGGGGGCCATGGAGGGGAGAGTCAAACACCCTCAGAGGCTGGAGGAGTGAACTGGGGCTTCTCTCAGAAGTAAACATGTACAGACATTTGTGCTCTCAGGATAAACTCTCCAGGGACACATTTAACCCTGGTTGTTTCTGAATTATTTTTCTCTTGCAGTGAACATTTTTGCTCTGGGAGAACAATCCTGAACAGCAATACCCTGATCTATGCAAATATGATCTTTTGGGGGGATAGGGGAAACCTTATGATTTTTTTAAACATTGCTGCCTTTATAATATGCAGACAAGCATTTTGTGGCATTAGGTCCTTCAAGCCCCTCTGACCCAGCAAAAACAAAATGACCTACATTACACTAAAGACTAAGATTCATGCTGAGCTTTAAATATCTTCTTTGCTTTAGCAGGTTTACGTCATCCCCTTAACATTATTAGCATATATTTGTTGTGCTTTGGTAAACAGCAAATAGCTGTATGGATTCCCTCAGAAAATGTTACACACAATCATGATTTAAACTGTGTCATTAGCACATTTCACATGGGGAGAGGGGCTACTTCCACTTGGATCATGCACATTTACCATACAGCAAAATTTCCTTAAGTAGAGGTGAGCGTGGGGGTGACAGGAAGAAGCCTATTAATAAAAGGTGGGGAGGAGAGGGGAGAAGAAAACAAAACAAATTTTCCAGTATCTGCCATGAAGCCTGCTTACTTTGCAGTTTGTTTCCACAGTGCTCCGGAGCCTCCTCCTTGCATCAAGTTCATCAGAAATTCTTTTCACGTTGCATCTTCTCAGGAAGTACAGTGCCTACCCTTTGGAAATGAGATCCTTGCAAGTGAAAAAACAGCATTAGAACATACACTTGAATTTTTAGAACTGCATATATAAAGAGTGCAATGGACAGGGGAATTAATTACCTAAGATTGTAGATAGCTACAGTCACCATTTCAAATGTAGCATGTTAACTCCTCATGGCTAGGACACAGTCCTGAATTACTGACAGAAATGAAGAGTGCAGTAAACAAAGGCTTCTCCTTAGGAGATCTAAGGAAAATAGCCCACCTGAAAGATTAGAAGGGACTCCTTCCTCCCCCAAACCTTTTTAAAGTGTGTGAAATCACAGTATTTTTTGCACTCCATGGAGGTTTGTCTTTATGCAGAAGTGCAAGTGCAGCATGGTCCAGATGACTCAGCACAAGCCTGGGAACCAGTAACATAACTAGGCTGGGGTGAGTGGAGCAACAGCCCTGGGTTCTGATTGCAAGCGGGTGCAAGTATGGCCCCCTCCCTCCCCTCCCCTCCAGAAGTGTTTGCTATGGCAGCCCACAGAAGCAGGAGGTGGAATTCCATGCGAGGTATGGTTCTGTACCCAGAGGTGGAGGGCAAACAGGGCACCAGAAGCAGCCCTGTACGGTTTCCTGTGCCTCCAGCTCATGCTGTAATGGCAGCAGCAGTAGCTACCATTCAAGTGAGGAGAGCTGAAAGTCTCAGTAGGTAAGAATCTTCTCCCTCTTCTGTTCCTTGCCCCCACCCCTCCCACTCCTTGCTCTTCAGTGATTATCATTCTCCCCCACTCTCCCTCACAGAACTGGGCCCTGAAAAAGCATGTAATGCCCCTGCTAAAAGCCAAGTACTTAGTAAAGCTCTTTCCCCACCTCTAGTATGCAGCATAGCGAGACGTTTGTGGCATTCCAGCAAATAAACCCCATGAATTAGCCTACATTTAGGAGTACTACATGAAAAAGAATGTAGGTGTAGCAGGGCATACCAGAAGAGGCAGTGGTCCTTTGCATACAAATAAGATCTGTATCTCCACAATTCCCTTTTTACTCCTATACTTGTCAATGTGCAATTCTGTGTTTTCCTGAGTTCACCATTTCACCTGTCACTTAGGCTAGGTTCAGACATTGAAAAACCCCCATGTGGATTCAAACTAACATGGATTTCTCTAAGTGGACTATGTTAATTCAGGAGTGAACAGAACACAAGTTCACCCTTTCATGGCAGAGTGCGAGGAGGAGGGGGGACATAGAGAACAAAGGCTGCTTGCATTGGCTGAGACCAGCAGCTTGGAAGCACTCCTGCATGCTTCCCGGCATGCCAGAAACTGCCAAGGGCAGCTGAATGCAGCTAAGTGGAGGCCCAAACTGATTGGATGCTGGGAAATGCCTGCCCCTGCTGCTTTGTTATCTGTCAGCCAGTGGAGGGAGGTATGTTTGCCCCTGCTTGTGGTAGCATGGGGAACTCTGGGCTTTATCCAGGGTGGGGGAAGAACAGATGCCGGGGGCAGAGGCAGAGGCAAGGGCTCACAAGCTGCTTGGGGGAGTTGGTGCCAGTGGCACACCCTGCCTTCCTGGCCAGGCTCAGCAAGGCAAAATGTATCCCTCCTCTGTCTCATAAAGATCAAAACGCCAAGATCATGTGTTGGAGCAGCTCTGGGAAGGGCTCAGAGGATTTTGCCCTGCCAGAGCCAGCACCAATTTCCCAGCTGAAGCCCCTCCCCCTCTAGCCACAAGAGCATGGCTGCTCCACCCAAGGGACTAGAGTCTTGCAGCTGCAAGGGAAGGGGCTTCAGCTGGGAACTCAGTACTGGAGACAGGAAATCCTCTCAGCCATTCCTGGATCCTCTCCAATGCATGGTCCCAGGGTTCAGATGAATCTGGAATGTGTGGGACACTCTTGTGCTCTGCTGACCCAGGCTGGGAATGTGGGGTGTGCTGTGGGACTGCCTTCCCCAAGTAGTTAACAAGCTTTGCTCCCCTTTCCACCTCTGTCTTTCCAGCAGTTGACAGAAAGAGAGCTCAAGGTAACTTAGGATACTATGTCCATCCAGGTATATCTTAGACCATGTTCTGCCATTTCTAAACCATTCTATGTGCACTGAACTTCTATTCTTTTACACATTTAGACCAATTTCCAATCACTTATATGACTTATAAGCCACTTATATGGCTCTGTCCTTGGACCCATATTGTTCAACATCTTCATTAATGATGTGAATTGGAGTCAGAAGCAGACTGGCCAAGTTTGCTGATGACACCAATCTTTGGGGCAAAGCATCCACACCAGAAGACAGGCAGGTGATCCAGACTGACCTGGACAGGCTCAACAAATGGGCAGATGAGAACCTGGTGGTATTTAACACTGAAAAATGCAAGGTTCTCCACCTTGGGGAAAAAAAACCTGCAGCATCTTTATACTGGCTACGCTGGACAGCACTACCAGAGACTTGGGGGTCATCATTGACCACAAGATGAACATGAGCCTGCAATGTGATGCTGCAGTCAGTAAAGCGACCAAAATGCTGGCTTGCATCCATAGATGCTTCTCAAGCAAATCCCGGGACGTCATTCTTCCCTTGTACTCGGCCTTGGTGAGGCCACAGCTGGAGTACTGTGTCCAGTTTTGGGCTCCACAATTCAAAAAGGATGTGGAGAAGCTTGAGAGAGTTCAGAGAAGAGCTACATGCATGATCAGAGGTCAGGAAAACAGATCTTACAACAACAGGCTGAGAGCCATCGGGCTCTTTAGCCTGGAAAAGAGTGATCAGGAGTGATCTGATGGCCACCTATAAGTTTATCAGGGGTGACCACCAGGATCTGGGGGAACGTTTGTTCACCAGAGCGCCCCAAGGGATGACGAGATCATAAACTACTGCAAAACTGTTTCAGGCTGGACATAAGGAAGAATTTCTTTACTGTCCGAGCCCCCAAGGTCTGGAACAGTCTGCCATCGGAGGTGGTTCAAGCACCTACACTGAACACCTTCAAGAGTAAATTGGATGCTTATCTTGCTGGGATCCTATGACCCCAGCTGACTTCCTGCCCTTCAGGTGGGGGGTTGGACTCAATGATCTTCTGAAGTCCCTTTCAGCCCTAATATCTATGAAATCTATTAAATCTATGACTTCAGCAATTCTTTTGATATAGTCCCCTACACCTTTCTTGCAATCAAGCTAAGGAAGTACAGATTGGATGAATGAACTATAACGTGGGTAAAAAAAATGGTTGGATCATTGGGCTCAAAGGGTAGTAATCAATGGTTCAATGCCTAGTTGGCAGCTGATATCAAGCGGAGTGCTCCAGGCCTTGGTTCTGGGGGTTGTTTTGTTCAATATCTTCTACAGTGACCTGCAGGATGGGATGGAGTACACCCTCAGCAAGTTTGCAGCTGACACCAAGCTGAGGGGAGGACTAAATACACTGGAGGGTAGGGCTAAGATTCAGAGACGCCTCAAGAAAGTGGAGGATTGGACTAAATGAAATCTCCTGAGGTTCACTAAGGAGAAATGCAAAGTCCTGCACTTAGGATGGAACAATCCCATGTACCAATACAAGTTGAGGACTGACTGTTTAAGCAGCAGCTCTGCAGAAAAGGACCTGGGGCTTACAGTGGACAAGAAGTTGAATATGAGTCATCAGTGTGCCCTTGTTGCCAAGAAAGCTAATGGCATACTGGGTTGGGCTTCACCAGTAGGATCATTGCCAGCAGATCAAGGGAAGTGATTATTCCCCTCTATTTGGCCCTAGTGAGACCACTTCTGAAGTACTGGGAGCATCTACATGTTGCCTTATGGCGATGTAGTTATGTGCTACATTGTGGTATGGAGAGCTATGGTAATATAGCAATTACATGGGTCTAGACATGATCAGCAGCTACATAGCTGAAGTGATGTATTCCCCCCAGTATAGCACACTACTACAGTGACATAGCGGTGAAATCTAACTGTGTACCATGCACACAGTACAGTAACCACCTGTACTACACTGTGCTTTAGCACTTCCAAAAGGAAGTACAGGAAACCCTCTCTATTCATGGATTTGTGATTCGTGGTTTCAAATATTCATGGTGCGCTGCACCAACCCATGCTGTCTCTGCACGCAGCGTGGTGACGCTTTGTTACAGCACTGGCAGGATCTGTGGGAGCTCCATGCTTGCTGCTGCTGGGATTCCGCTGCTGTGCCCCCACAGTCGCTGGAGGCACACACCATTCATGAATGCAGACCATGCAGTACAGGTATTCAAGGATTTCCCCATTCGTGGGGATCTCTAGAACATATCCTCCATGAATGGCAAAGGTCTCCTGTATTAAAGCGCGGTACTAGAGCAACATCACTGTATGGTGACATGTAGATATGCCCACTGTATCCAGTTTTGGGCCCCTCACTACAAAAAGGATGTAGACAAATTGGAAAGAGTCCAGTGGAGGCCAACAAAAATAGTGAGTGGACTGGGGCACATGACTTATGAGGAGATGCTGAGGGAATTGGGCTTATATAGTCTAGAAAAGAGAAGAGAAGACTGAGAGGGGATTTAATAACAGCCTTTGACTATCTGAAGGGGGGTTGCAAAGTGGATGGAGCTAGACTGTTCTAAGTGGTGGCCGATGACAAAACAAGGAGCAATGATCTCAAGTTGCAGCAAGGGAAGTTTAGGTTGGATATTGGAAAGAATTTTCTCACTAGGAGGCTGATAAAACACTTAAACAGGTTACACAGAGAGGTTGTAGAATCTTCATCCTTGGAGGTTTTTAAGATCCATCTGGACAAAGCCTTGACTGGGATGATCTATTTGGGAATGGTCCTGCTTTAAGTAGAGGGCTGGACTAAATGATCTCCTGAGGTCCCTTCCAACCCTAATTTTCTATTATTCTATACTGATGTATGTGTAATGTCGGTACTCGGCCTTAGTTTTTTGCAAGACTCCAGAGAATAAAGTTGGATTCTTTTCCCCGTTAGATATCAGAATATTTTATCCTAAAGAATGACACTCACAGTCATCTTCTCTACAGAAAGGGATTTTAGTTCAAGCAATTTGCTTGAGTGCAGCTGTGGCAGTATCGCTTGACTAGAGAGAGAGTTTATTCAAGCAGCTGGCTCTCAATTCTTTTAAGACTTTACAGGCCAGGGCTCTCCCCTTAAAATTAACCTGACTATACAGGAGTAAGTAATATAGGTTTTAGAGCACTAATATCAAGGGTTCCCCACTCTGCCTTAACAAGCAGGCTGCTGTTTCATACATAGTCTTTAGTTTCCAGGATGATTTTAGGTACAACCAAATGTAGGTTATATGGCAATGATCATTTTCTGAGGTGACACAGGCACTTGGAGGAAACCATTTCATTCTCTCGGATGCATCTTAAAAATTGGAAAACCTTATTACCATCTTTTGATACCATCTCCCACAGCATTCTTGCAAGGAAGCTAAGGAAGTATGAGTTGAATGAATGGACTGTAAAATGGATAGAAAGCTGGCTGGATCATTGGATTCAATGGGTAGTAATCAATGGCTCAATGTCTAGTTGGCATCTGGTATCAAGTGGAGTGCCCCAGGGGGCGGTCCTGGGGTCAGTTTTGTTCAATATCTTCATTAACGATATGTAAAATGGGATGGATTGCATCCTCAGCAAGTTCGCAGATGACACCAAACTGGGTGGTAGGGGAATGTAGTAGATATGCTGAAGGGTAGGGCTAGGATTTGGAGTGACCTAGACAAATTGGAGGACTGGGCCAAAAGAAATTTCATGCACTTCAACAAGGACGAGTGCGAAGTCCTGCAGTTAGGATGAAGGAATCCCATGCACTGGTACTGCCTGTGGACTGATTGGCTAAGCAGCAGCTCTGCAGAAAAGGACTTGGGGGGTTACAGTGGACAATAAGATGCATATGAGGCAACAGTGTGCCCTTGTTGCCATAAAGTCTACGAGCTGTATTAGTAGGCTGTATTAGTAGGAGCATTGCCAGCAGATTGAGGGAAGTAATTATTCCAGTCTCTTTGGCACTGGTGAGGCCACATCTGGAGTATTGTGTCCAGTTTTGGACCCTCTGCTCTAGAAAGGATGTGGACAAGTTGGAGTGAGTCCAGTGGAGAGCAACAAACATGGTTCAGGGGCTGGAACACATGACTTATGAGAAGAGGCTGAGGGAACTGGACTTAGTTTGGAAAAGAGAAGATTGAGGGGGGATTTCATAGCAGCCTTTAACTACCTGAAGGGTGGTTCCAAACAGGATGGAGCTAAACTGTACCCAGTGGTGACAGATGCAGAACAAGGAGCAACAATTTCAAGTTGCTGCAAGGCAGGTTTAGCTTTGATATTAGGAAAACTTTATCTCTAGGAGGTTGGTGAAGTACTGGAACAGGTTACCCAGAGAGGCTGTGGAATTTCCATCCTCCAACCTAGCTGGAGGTTTTAAAGGCCCAGCTAGACAAAGCCCTGACTAGAATGATCTAGTTGGGGCTGGTCCTGCTTTGAGCAGGGGGTTGAACTAGATGACCTCCTGAGGTCCCTTCCAACCCTAATTTTCTATGATTATATCAGCTCAGTTCATATTTGAGGAAGTTAAAATTACATGACTTCACTCTGTATCTTGATTTAAATTGACAAAATTACTCCAGTTTTATAAAACCCCAAGTCAAAAAAAGCAAGAAAACCTGCAGAGAAGAAACGTAGAGCACAGTGGCATATTTTAATAGATTGCTTCTTGTTATCCCCTAGTGCCACCTCTGGTTGAAACTCAGTGAACATGAAAAGCTAACAAGCATTTCTAGGATAAAATGAAGTGTAATGTGCTTGACAACTCCTCACAGGGGGGAGACCGTAAGGGAATCCTGCTGGATTCATCACCTTTTCACACTGATAATCAAATCCTGAATTCTACTAGTCTTCTGTCTGTACAAATGTCTCCTATTCCCATATTATTATTATGCATGATGAAGTGTTAGCTGTAAGAGGACAGATTGGTTTTCATAACTCTTTCGCCTGTATATATGCCACATATTAGGAACACAAACAGAGACTTCTTTCAAAAGACTCATGTATTATACTCAGAAAAAGGTGGCATTTTTTCCTGTTCTGTTTAGTTGAGGAATCACAATTTATTTCAAATATCACCCTGCCATAACATATGCCAAACACCTAAGGCCTGATTCTTAGCTGATATAGAATACCCAGACAAAGCTGACTTTAAGGGAGTTTTGTCAATGTATACAAGCCAAAGATTTGCTGCTGATATTTAAAGGGCCAAGGCACTATTTAAACCTATCAACATGCATTACATTCTACTGCTCTACCTGCACAGTATATGTTAAACATACATGTGTATGTAGCAAGGAGACGATCTATGTCATAGTGTCTGTGACAGAGAAAAAAACAATGTCCTGGAAAAACAAAGCACAATATAAATGTAAAGTATATCCAGGTGCATCTCTACCCATACACACATGTATAGGCAGGCACAAACACAGATGAAGATGCATGTATATCTGTTTATACATGTAAACATATATACATACAAATATATATGTGTGCATATTTACTGTTGTAAGTTATTTTTCTCTTATGTAGATACAAATGCATGTATGTATATATTTACTGCTATAAAGTCATTTTTCTTATACTTGCAACTATTTTATTATCAAATGTATCCCCTTACATTAGAAACCATACAAGTTGGAACATATGGTAAAGTGTTAAACAGACCTTAAAATGGTTGAAAGTTATTAATGTACAAAAAAACCCCTGTGGTATCACATCAAACAGCTGCAAGAAGCTCAGAGACCTACCAGCTGCTGCCTTAAAACTTTAAGTTGATGTTTGCTGCAGGAGGCCATTCTGATTTCCTTTCCCATGCTGAGCGCTAGACTAACTTTACTTCTGAGATGTTGTGAGCCATGGTGTTGCTCATTGGTGCTTATTTAGGGTGACTATGTGGGATGATGTGAAATCCAGGACACTGCACCTCCTTCTCCCCCTCTCAACTCCCTTCCCCCACAAGTCAGTGGCACTGCTGCAGGCAGAGGCAGTGTGGTATAGCTCTAGAATTACTATTTAGGCAGTTAAAGGAGTCAATGGCCCATTAATGACCCACTGTTCTTTACTTTGTAGGTGTTAACAGTTGACTATTTCCCCATTTTAATTGCCATTCCACTAATCAAGATAACCTATTTTAGGGCAATTTTGCTGTCTTCTAGGGCTTTCTATTTCACAGCTCATGCTTCTCCATCTCCCCACCCCATGCCCCACACCCAGGACACTCATTTTACTTTTCACTGGCTGGCAGGGACCAATTTCCAAAATGCGAGACTGTCCTGGCCAAACCAGAACATGTAGTCACCCTAGGCTTACTGTATTACTAAAACAAATGTTTTGCACTGCGAGGTTAGCACAATTCACTATTTAGAAAGACAAATTGCATCTAATAGAACTATGTGGTCATTATCCTCTTAGAGTTGCTATAACCTGATTTGTGGTTTCTACAAGAACAGCCAGTCTGCATCATGGGATTTTCAAGCTTAGGGTCAGCCAACAGCTCCTCATCTTTCTCTCCCTGATCCCAGTCCTAGCATTACTAAACCTAATGGGGGAAAAGAAAAGGGAACAGTATGGTGTATGCACATTAATATTAGTAATGGACTGTAAATTATCCACCATGTTATAATAGTGAAAATGTAAATGCTGGGGTTCAGGTGCCCACAGGGGTGTCATGGCAGAAGCATTTCTGCCTCCCAGTATTTTCCCCTGTCTCCATTACTAACTGAAGCCCTGCAGCCCATGTAAGATATGGGGCCGGTTCTAGCATGTGCTGCATTGCAGGCAGCAGGCAGCACTGAGAGCTGGATAATACAACTCCATGGGCCAACTCCGGCCTGCAGGCCATATCTTTGATATCAGTACCTTAAACATATGGCAGTTTGAATATCAAAGGGGAATTAAAGGGGACCACAACACTGAACACAGATTGATAATGAAAGCAAATGACCAAAAAGATTACATGGAGAAAAGGAGAAATGGGTTTGATGGACATACATGTAACCTAGAAGCAGCTAGGGTTAAAAAACCATAAATCTACAGGAGAGTTAGTGCCTAAGCTTTTGAGACTCATCTTCCTATTCAAAAGCTCTTGAGCTAAATACAGGCATTCAAAAATCCCAATGCAGAATCATTCTAAGCTACATGTTTTTTTTCTAAGTGGCGTAGTTAAGATTGGTAGCAAACAAAACACACATTTGTCCTTTGGTGGAGGGGGCAAATCTTAGACCAGGTTCCGCCATTTTTAAACAAATTTATGTATTTCTGTTCTGTTGTGGATACAAATTCATTTTATGTGCTTAACTTTTGTCCTTTTACGGGTATAGACCAGTTTCCAATCACTTATACTGGTGAAAGTGTAATGTCTGTACCTGACCTTGCAATGCAATATTTAATGTTATGCCTACCAATGGCAGCTATCCCACACTGGAAGTCTGATAAGACACCTTGTCAAAATACAGAATTCCTCTCTACGCTTCTTAGGGTGTCCAGGTTGTAAGATTGTGATACAGCTTGCTCCCTGCAGTGGTACCCTCATTCTCATAAAAGATGAAAATGAAAGTAATGTCTGTCCAGAGTTGTGTAAGAATGTGTATTTGCTAGGCACCTTTGAGGGTCTCACTTCAATTCCACCTTCTAATGCATCTCTACTATGAGTATTTCAAAATTTTGTAAAGGTTGAGAGAGCAGAAATTGATTTCATCTTAACAGCACCCCCCCCAACTATGAAATTTCTCTCCCAAAATTACACCAGCTTAACAATCTGGACCAACAATATTAAGTCCTATACCAGGGATAAGTTCAAGTTTTCACATATTGTAACCTGGAGGGCTGGAAATAGGAGATTTATATAACTGGTTATCAAATATTGTCTGCTTCCCACCAGATTTGCTTGTAGTCTGAGAAGGTCCCAAGAGATCAGATTTTAAAGCTGCATAACTTTTACTGTCTACATAGAAAATCTATAGGAGGTCACATGGAGAAGGTTTTATGGCCCTAGAGAAAACACATACATATTGAACTGTTAATTTCATTAGTGTTAATTGCATTATTAACTGCAAGCACTAAGGCTCAGAGGTACTGTACACAAGGAGCTCCCATTAACTTCAGTTGACATAGGTGTTCAGCACAGTTGAGAACCAGGACTACAGTAAGAATACCTGACTTGGTTGACAAAAATGTGCAAGAAATAGTCTCAAGAAAATATCAAAATATATGTAAAATAGAGTAGGGGGCCATGATTGAGTCTCCTGGTATAGATGTTGCATATACAAATTGCCTAGTTATATGGTATACACAGTTCTGAAGAGCAGGAGCACAACTCTGAGTACTGGTAAGATTTCTTAAATGTTTCCATTATCTCCAGTTTTCAATAATTTATTCATTAGTAACTTCTTGAAATTTTAACCATTTAGGGTGAGATTTTCCACATCTGATCTATACCCAAAGATGAATTGTCTTAGACATTTTTAAATTAAAACAGTTAAATCATTTTTAAGTTAGCTGAAGAAAAACTGTTAAAAAACCCCACTACTATTAATCCTCACTTTGTTCATTATGAAACAAACTATGCAAATATATCTTTAGTGGCTTGTATGCACAGGGGATAGCTGAAATCTAGAAACATGTAGGAAATGAAAAATGCATTACCAAAGAAGCGAGAAGAATCCTCTTTGCCACGCTAGTGGCAAAGTCATCCATGTTCTATCATCCTTTTTTACTGGTAGAAACAAATACCAGAATTGGTGAGAAAAGTTGTTTTTCTGATTATTTAATTTTCCCACAAGTAAAACAAATATTACTTTTGAAGAAAGGCTCCCCTAACTTGAAATATTTTGGTTTGTCAAACTTAATTAGTATGATTTTTCAATACTTTTGACTTTACTCTGTCTGTAAGCTTGTATGGTGCTTCAGGAGTTATTTATTAGGTGCCTCTATTCTTCTCTATAGGCTGTGCTCTTACTGGCTTCTATCTTACATAATACCTTGTCATATCTCTTCAAGGTGAATCTCATAATAACCACATCCCATAGGAAGCACAGGCCCAAGAGAAGCTCAGGCTGCTTTCTTCAGATATGTTGGGTTCACTGCTGAGCTAAGCCTAAATGAAGACTTTCAGTTTGGTAATGCTGAATTATTGCACCATTCCTGAAAAAACTCAAATCCATAACTTTCTGGTCCACAAAAATATATTTTGAAAGTTTGTGCCACAACAAAAAATGAAAATAAAAGCTGAAATACTGACATTTCCCATGGAACAGAAAAGCCCATTTTTGGCCCCACATAATTATTACTAATCTTATATTTATATTCTGTTACAACTATTAACAACTGATCATTGTTTGTAGGTTCATATCACCAGGAGCTTCTTGAATCAGCTGGATATAGGGAAGCCATAACTATATCTTACAAAGAATTTTAGCACTTTTCTCAAGCCAATCAACAATTTCCTTGAGGTTAATCCTCAACTGGAGCTGAGTCAAATCATAAGCAGATTTGCTGCCACCTTCACAGACATGAATAGGTGGAGATTCCATTTACATCATCTCATTCATGCAAGTTTGCCGAGGACAGGATTTATGGAAGTCTGTCCTAAGCTTACATAAAGATAACTAATAGCTGTCCATGTGTCCTAGGGAGAAAAAAGTTTGTGCTCTGTGTTTTTGACCTTCTCACCAATGACAGGATCTTTATTTTTAGGGGTATACCTACGCCTGCTTCATTTGCTGCCTAAACCTGTGATATCTCAGTTGGTGTGGAGATGATTAAACAATCGCAAAAGAAAGATTATGATTTCAGGAAAAGAATAACAAACAAGAATAAATCATCTCTTCTGTAACAAAGCTCTTGTCTTCATGCAAACATCTCTATTAGTATTAAAAAACACACATAAGAGTAAGAAAGTGTGTGTGTGTGTGTGTGTGTGTGTGTGTGTGTGTGTGTGTGTGTGTGTGTGTGTGTGTGTAATGGCCAGATATCCTATTAGAATATTTTTCAAAGTTGACCTTTAAAAGCATCATATATTGACTATAGATTATATTGAACAACAGTGAGCTTTATATGAGGCCCCAGAAAGATATGTAATCAAAATTAAAAACAGAGTGAAAGAGTTGAACCTAGTTGTTGCTTATACCTGATGGGTAGAACTAAGAGTCTTAATCCACTTCTACTACTTTCCAGACCTCTGAGAAACTAAGAGAGGTAGTTAGTCATATTAGTCTGAAGTCAGGCAGAAATAAGGGCAAGATGTTGCACTCAGAAAGTTGGTTTTTAAATCTAGTGCTCTCAGAATTGACACAACACTTGGTTGATGGATACCAGATAGACTTGTTTTAGTAACTACCAACAAGCTACAAAACTAAGTAACAAAAAAAGACTCTTTCCCAGTATAAAGCAAGCTGTTAGTCCTTAGTATGATCTTAGCTGCAAAGAGATCTTTACCTAATACAGGCAGAAAGCAGTTCTTGTACAGCCTTAAAGTGTGGATCCTTCACTTGTTGGCTGGGTGGCAGGATGGCTTCTTGGTCTGGACTGCACGCACCTTGGTGGCAGATTTGCTTAGTTTTTATACTGTTTAATCGTATAGCTTCAAAACATTTTGCCTAGATGGTTGGCCAATTAAAGTCCGAACAAAACAAGGAGGAAAAGGTTGATCATTATATTATAATTATGAATTGCCTGGCTCCTGTTCTTGGATTGTCTAGGTGTAAAGACTTACAATTTTTCTGCAGTCCCTGCAGTTATAGGTCAGTCAGAGATGCTGGGCCTTGAGTGGTCAGACAGGATGCTTAGAGACATTAGTTACCAGACCTGTCTTTGGGTATTTCCTTATCAATGGGGCACATTTGCAGTAGCTTGTACGGGTGATGATCCATTTACCAGACTCCAGACATACACTAAATGGTTGAAACATTTGTAACACCTTAGCCTGTTCAGAGAAATGTTAGTATGTCATGTACAGGACATCCTTCCTGTATTCAATACACCTTTTACAGGTTTCCTTTGAGATGTATATTTAGCCTTTTGTTTTCCTTAGCTCCTGGGTTAACTGAAATGCATATGTAGTTACCTTGCCTTCATTGGTTCAGCTTTTCCTTTGGCTTTCTTAGCTTGGAAATACACATGTGATGAGCATGTCAGGACTCTGCCAATACTTTTAACCATCATTTCTCATGTATGGTAGAACATTGAGGACTGTTATTATGACTGTTATAAACTTATGGTATGGGTCTGGTATTGGGTACTGCAAGCAGTCCACTGTGTTTAGGCAATGGACTAAAGCTATTAGCAAAGTTTGATTTTCTTGTGGCAGTCTTGTTACCACAATCCACTCTTGGCCCAGCCATGGTCTTGTACACTGTCCAAGCTTTCACAGTTTTCATGTGCAGCGAAGGTAGCTTGTTGGATTGTAGAATCATATACCTCAGGCTAATCCAAACAGAAAATAAAATATATCACTTCATCTGAGTAGACCAGTTTATTAATTACTCCAGTAACATGTTTTCTTTCTCTTAATTTAGATTACAAACCTAATGAGCAAATAACCCTAAATATAACTCAGTTAAAATAGATGATGTTATAATAGAGAGATTTGACCTGGTAACATATTTCTATAAGAATACAGGAGTCTATCACAGCTGTAGGGCATATGAATCTCATAAGCAGATCAGAGGAGGAGAATGTTAATTGTTAGTACATACACATGGCAATTAGGAATTTAAGCATGTCTAATTTTCTTCTAAGCATTTTCTGTTAAATTGGAATTTCTATTCACAATTTTTCAGTGAAGTCACCATTTTCAACAGATATCATGACAGGACTAAATTTTCTAGTTTCTTCATTACAATTTAAAGACAATGAAGTATATAACATTATTGTAAAAGAGTAAGATCTGTTTTGTATTTTACTTTTTACAATTTGTTGTAACCCCCTGGATGCTTTTAAACAGGCTGGATTCTCCCAGGCAACCCACTCCATTGCATTCAATACAATTTGCAAATTTAGTCCTGGGAGATTCATCATGAGATGAGTGGGATATCCCACTAGCAAAGAGCAGGCTGCTTAGACTGCTTTAATTAGGTTCAGGAAAACCTGCACATATCCTCATAATAATGACAGTCAGATTAGAAGACTGAAGTTTCTGTGTACAATGATTGTTTACAGCTCATACTCTTCTTTGACTTCTGCTATGTGAAATTCATCTGTGCCCGAGCCACAGCGTCCATACATTCTGAATGGCTAAGATAATTCCATTTGGACACAGTACAAACTATTCCTTTAATTCCATACGCACAAATCAGCAATAGTATCAGTTAAAGTAATATGTATTTCTGATTATCTCCAAAGATACATTTTGTCCATACTGCTGTACTGACGCTAATCTGAATTACATTTAGCAATTACCCATCACATATATCATTGTTCTACTTTTGATTTATACTCATATGATCACACTCTAATGATTTTATATTCATAGAGGGATATTTTTTAACAGCATAAGATCCACCATTAAGTGTTATATTTGTTACATCAAACAGTTCATGATGGTCACTGTTATATATTAGGGCTTTAAGCTTTTCCCTCCATAAATGAAATGAGAAACTATAGAAATACGTATATAAATATAATACAGCTAAAGATTGTAAATAGCCTATTATTAAGTACCATATACCGAATAGCTGTTGTTGGCATAAAATCTAAAGGTGAAATCATTTCAGTTGCTGACATTGTTATTTTGATTTTACTAATGTAACTTTTTTTTACATCTGGGAAATAGCGAGGATAACTGAATGTGATATGCCAACTCAGGAGCATGTTAATTCCAAGTTATTTTTAAAAGGGCCCAACAAGAAAGAAGCTTTGCTAGTGAAAAATAATTGCTTTAACTGTGAACATCACTATAAATTATACACACATGTGTGCATGTGTATACATAGAATCACAGAATCATAGAAAATTAGGGTTGGAAGGGACCTCAGGGAGTCATCTAGTCCAACCCCCCGCTCAAAGGACCTCCCCAGCTAGATCATCCCAACTAGGGCTTTATTGAGCCAGGCCTTAAAAACCTCCAAGGATAGAGATTCTACCACCTCTCTAGGTAACCCCTTCCCATGCTTCACCACCCTCCTAGTGAGTGAGATTTTCCTAATATGAAACCTAAACCTCCCTTGCTGCAACTTGAAATTGTTGTTCCTTGTTCTGTCATCTGTCACTACTGAGAACAGTCTAGCTCCATCGTGTTTGGAACCACTCTTTAGGTAGTTAAAGGCTGCTATCAAATCCCCTCTCAGTCTTCTCTCCTGCAGACTAAATAAGCCCAGTTCCCTCAGCTCTTATGAGAAGTCATGTGCCTCAGCCCCCTAACCATTTTCATTGCCTTCTGCTGGACTCTCTCCAATTTGTCCACATCCTTTCTGTAGTGGGGGGCCTAAAACTGGACAGTACTCCAATTGCAGCCTCACTAGTGCTGAATACAGGAGAATAATAACTTCCCTCAGTCTGTTGGCAGTGCTTCTACTAATGCAGCCCAGTATGCTGTTAGCCTTTTCGTCAACAAGGATATATGGTTGACTCACATTCAGTTTGTTGTCTACTCTAACCCTCAGTAAGCTTGAGTGAAGCTTTGGTCCCTGATTCAATTCAGAGGAGATATGGCCTGATTTGGTGGCTGAATCTCCAAATCCAAATCAAATCAGGAGACCCTTTAATCTCTCCAAATCGATTCGGAATCCTCCAAATCAATTCAGAAAGATTCAGCAATTCGGATATAGACACAGCTTTAAATGTTTTGTCTACATACCTCAAGGTAGCAGGCGACTCGTGAATGCTGCAATGGTGGGGCAGATGGAGCATCCCATGGGAGTGCAGGGGGGGTCCCCTGCATGCTTGGCAGCAGACCCAGAAGTGGACCAGAACTAGTTCTGGGTCTGCTGGGGATTGCACAGGGGCCCCCCTCCATATCTCCCCAGCTCAGCAACCGGTGCCTCCTGGCTCTGGAGGGGTCCCCAGGGTCTCCCCATAGCTGATTGCTGAGCCAGGTGGAGGCATGGGGGGGGGAGGGTGCCCCCAGCATGCTCGGCAGCAGACCTAGAAGTGGACCGGAAGTGCTTTCAGTCCACTTCCAGGTTCACTGACAAGTATGTGGCCTCTCCCACCACACTCCTGTAGGATCCTCCATCTGCCCCAGCATTGCAGCATTCATGAGCTGTGCCTGGTACCTCAAGGTACATAGAAAAAACATGTAAAGCCGTGTCTATGGTCGAATCGCTGATTGTCCGAATCAGCATCGAATCTTCAGATTTGGATTCAGCCGAATTGAACTGGGGACAGTGATCTGAATCAATTAATCGAATCGCTGTCCCCAATTTGGGCTGAATCTGTATCCAAAATGAATACAGCCCATTTTTGCGTGCCCCTAACCCTTAGGTCCTTTTCTGCAGAGCTGTTGCTTAGCCAGATGTTCCCAAGCCTGTAGGTGTGCATGGAATTGTTCTGTCCTAAATGCAGGACTTTTTACTTGTCTTTATTGAACCTCAGAAGACTTATTTTGGCCCAATCCTCCAATTCATCTAGGTCATTCTGAATCCTAGCCCTACCCTCCAGCATATCTACTATTCCTCACAGTGTGGTCATCCATGAACTTGCTTACAGTGCAATCCATCCCTTCTTCCAAATAATTAATAAAGATATTAAACAAAACTGGCTCCAGGACCAACCCTTGGGGCACTCCATTTGATACCAGATGCCAACTAGACATTGAGCCATTGATCACTACCTGTTGAGGCCACTTTCTATCCATCTTACAGTCCATTTATCCAATCCATACTTCCTTAGCTTGTTTACGAAAATGCTGTGGAATCTGTATCAAAAGCTTTGCTAAAATTAAGGTATATCATGTCCATTGCTTTTCCCGCATCCACAGAGCTAGTTATCTCATCATAGAGGGCAATCAGATTGGTCAGGCATGACTTGTCCTTGGTGACTCCATAATGATTGTTCCTGATCACACTGCTTTCTTCCAAGTGCTTAGAATTGGATTCCTTGAGGATCTGCTCCATGATTTTTCCAGGGACTGAGGTGAGGCTGATTGGTCTGTAGTTCCCTGGATCCTCCTTCTTGCCTTTCTTAAAGAGCAGCAGTATATTTTCCCTTATTGAATCATCCAGGACCTCCTGCAAATGCAATGAGTTTTCAAAGATAATGGCTAGTGGCTCTACGATCACATTGGCCAAATCCCTCTGCACCCTTGGATGCATTGCATCTGGCCCCATGGGCTTGTACACATTCAGCTTTCCTAAATAGCTCCTAATGTCTTCTTTCACCACTGAGTACTGCTCACCTTCTTCTGAAACTGTTTCCTGGTGCAGTAGTCTGGGATCTGACCTTGTCTGTGAAGACCGAGGTATAAAAGGCATTTTTTTGAGTTCTTCGTGTTCCTTGTTAGATGTAACTGGAATTTCACTTTGGCCTTCCTGATTTTGGAAGTCCTTGACTTCACGAAAGCTGACTCTGACAAGCTCAGAAGGCTTGTCAGTGAGGCCCTAAGGGACCACGACCCCAGGGGGAGGGGAGTCCAGGAAAAGTGGTTGCTCCTCAAGGGAGCGATCTTCAATGCACAAGCTAATTTGATTCCCTCTTGGAGGAAAGGCAACAAGAGGGCATAGCAGCTCCCCTGGCTCTCCAAGGATCTAGCAGACCTCCTGAGGCTAAAAAGAAAGACCTACAAAGGATGGAGGATGGGATTCACCTCCAAGAAGGAATATTCTGCACTTGTCCAGTCCTGCTGGGAGTAAACCAGGAACTCCACGGTTGCAACTGAACTCCAACTAGCTTCCAGCATCGAGGACAATAAAAAGTTATTTTTCAGATATGTGGGGAGCCGGAGGAAAAGCAAAAGCAACATTGGACCCCTGCTGTACCAAATGGGGCAACTGACACCCAGGAAAAAGCCAACCTATTAAATGGGTACTTTGCATCAGTCTTTCATCAATCCCATGGGACGCCCATGCCCACTATGAGACAGGCAGGTCCGGGTAAGGGAGATCCCCAGTCCCCATCAACACTGACCTCATAAAGGAACACCTCGAGAGGTTGGATACCATCAAGTCAGCTGTCCCTGACAATCTACACCCCAGGATACTCAAGGAGCTGGCAAGCATCATAGCCCAGCCTCCGGCACAGATTTTTGAGACCTCCTGGTACTCTGGTGTAATGTTCAAAGACTGGAAGAAGGCCAATATGGTGCCTATCTTCAACAAAGGGAGGAAAGTGGATCCAGCAAACTATAGGCCCATCAGCCTGACTTCCATTTCAGGGAAGATCTTAGAAAAGTTTATTAAAGAGGCCATCCTTAATGGACTGGCTGACACCAACATCCTGAGGGATAGCCAGCACGGGTTTCTTGCGGGTAGGTCTTGCTTGACCAATCTCATTTCCTTTTATGACCAGGTAACCTGGACAAAGGAGAAGAGATTGATGTCATATATCTGACTTCAAAAAAACCTTCCATCTGGTATCCCATGATCACCTCTTGGCGAAACTGGCCAACTGTGGCCTTGGGTCCCCCACAATCTGCTGAATGGGAAATTGGCTCTGTGATCAGACCCAGAGGGTAGTAATTGACAGAAGTCAATCATCATGGTGCCCTGTGACCAGTGGGGTCCCCCAAGGATCTGTCCTTGGACCTATATTGTTCAACATCTTCATTGATGATGTGGACATTGGAGTCAGGAGCAGACTGGCCAAGTTTGCCGATGACACCAAACTTTGGGGCAAAGCATCCACATCAGAAGACAGGTGAGTGATCCAGGCTGACCCGGACAGGCTCAACAAATGGGCGGATGAGAACCTGATGGTGTTTAACACTGAAAAATGCAAGGTTCTCCACCTTGGGAGGAAAAACCTGCAACATCCTTATAGGCTCGGCAGTGCTACACTGGCTAGCACTATGGAAGAAAGAGACTTCAGGGTCATCACTGACCACAAGATGAACATGATCCTTCAATGTGATGCTGCAGTCAGTAAAGTGACCAAAATGCTGGCTTGCATCCATAGATGCTTCTCAAGCAAATCCCGGGACGTCATTTTCCCTTTGTACTCAGCCTTGGTGAGGCTGCAGCTGGAGTACTGCATTTTGGGCTCCACAATTCAGTTTTGGGCTCAACAATTCAAAAAGGATGTGGAGAAGCTTGAGAGAGTCCAGAGGAGAGCCACGCGCACAATCATAGGTCAGGAAAACAGACCTTATGATGACAGGCTAAGAGCCATGGGACTCTTTAGCCTGGAAAAGTGCAGGCTCAGGGGTGATCTGGTGGCCACCTGTAAGTTTATCGGGGTGACCACCAGGATCTGGGGGAACATTTTTTCACCAGAGCACCCCAAGGGATGATGAGGTCGAATGTTTATAAACTATTGCAAGACCATTTCAGGCTGGACATAAGGAAGAATTTCTTTACTGTCCGAGCCCCCAAGGTCTGGAACAGCCTGCCATTGGAGGTTCTTCAAGCACCTATACTGAACACCTTCGAAAGTAAACTGGATGCTTATCTTGCTGGGATCCTATGGCCCCAGCTGACTTCCTGCCCTTTGGGCAGAGGGCTGGACTTGATGATCTTCCGAGGTCCCTTCCAGCCCTAATGTCTATGAAATCTATGAAATCTCATCACTGCATGCCTGAGAAATATTCTTATCCTCCTTCCTAGTCACCTGTCCAAGCTTCCACTTCTTGTAAGCTTCCTTTTCGTGTTTATGCTCACTGCTAAGCTAAGCTGGTCACCTGCCATATTTGCTTTTCTTCATTAACACTGGGATGGCTTCTTCCTGCACCCTGAGGAAGGGTTCTTTAAAATACAACCAGCTCTCCTGGACTCCTTTCTCACTCACACTGTTCTTTCAGGGGATCCTGCCCCTCACTTCCTTGAGAGAATGAAGGTCTGCTTTTCTGAAGTCTGGAGCCCGTACTCTGCTGCTCTCCTTTCTTCCTTTTGTCAAGATCCTGAACTCAATCATCTCATGGTCACTTTTGCCCAAGTTGTCATCTACTACATTCCCTACCAATTCTTCCCTGTTTGTGAGCAGCTGGTCAAGAAGAGCACAGCCCCTAGCTGGCATCTCCAGCACTTGCACCAGGAAGTTGTCCCCAATGCTCTGCAAACATTTCATGGATTGCTATATCTATTGTTCACCCAACAGATGTCAGGTTAACTGAAGTCCCCTATGAGAACCAGGGCCTGTGATTAGGAAACTTCCATTAGCTGTTTAAAGAATGCCTCATCCTCCTGGTCTGGTGGTCTATAGCAAACACCCACTGTAACATCACCCTTGTTGCTCTCCCTTCTGACCCTAACCCACAGATGTTCAACAGGCCTATTTCTAGTCTCATCCTGGAACTCTGAGCTATCATAAACCGAGCAATCATAAAGTTATTTTACATACAGCACAACTCCTCCTCCTTTTCTCCCCTGCCTGATCTTCCTGAACAGTTTGCACCCATCCATGACAGTGCTCCAGCATACAAGCTCCCACCAAGTCTCTGTTATTCCAATCACATCATAGTCCTTTGACTGTGCAAGTAGTTCCAGTTCTTCCTGCAGGTTTCCCAGGCTCCGTGTATTTGTGTACAGACATCTGAGGTTATTCATGTTACATTCTGAGTAACAATTTAAAAGATACAAATATTAAAAAATAACACCTTTGCAAACTCAAGCACTTAAAGTTATGGAATGACAGAATTAAAACTTGAAGTCATGCCCATTTTGCCTGTGCACTATTATAGTTTTTAATTACATAATCCTACACTACTTTTTTTCACAAAACTCTGTCCTCATTTGTCCCTGTGCCAATCTTATTTCTTCCCTAGCCTTTACTCCTCATACCATCCTTGACTACCTAGTCACACTCTCCACTCTTTGGGCTCTTTGTTCTAGTACCATTTTCCTTGTCTAGCCATTCCTAGTCTCTCCTTCACCTCAAAACATGGTCTCTGATTTTTTTCTTCAGTCAGTCCAAGTTCCAAATCAACTCCATTTAATCTACCCCTTTCTTTCATTCTCTTCCTCATATTCATCTTCCAATATGGGTCTCCACTATTAACAATAGCCTGAGCTCCATATTCCCACCACACATCTATTCCTCCCAGCTCCAGTCTCAGGACTCCTTTCTGAGCAAATCCAAGGTCTCAGTATCCATTTACTTGCCCAGTCCCAGTTCCCTTCCCAGCCATCTAGTTCCCAGTCCCCTTCTCATATTTTTCTATGAGCCAAGGTTTAGGCTTCCTTATCCTGTCAGTCTCTCTTTCCTTCCCAGCTTCTGGTCTCTATACACAGCTGGTTTCACTCTCCCTTCCTCAACTCCCTAAGAGTCCCTTAATCCCCTCTCACATTGTCATTAGAAGTATGATTCCAATCTACTAATTTCCCTCCTCCATCTCTTGTCTTTTCTACATTTGAATCAGGCATCTTTCTATGCAACACTGCTCAGGCACTAGCAGAGGAATCAGAGCAGAAGTGAAAGAGACTCCCTGATCTCAAGTCTGTTCCACAGCTAGAACTGCTAGTGCAGACATTTTCACTTGGCTGAAGGGAACATGATCACTTATTCTGGTGAGTGATGATATATGTAGGCTGCTTGACTTTGCAAACTCTTAAAAATGTTCTTCCAGTTTTTGTATATTATTTCCTAGTGTTGGCAGTAGTGATTGTTTAACATAAATAGGTAGAAAAATATTCTACTATAAAACATTTTAATAGGCTGCCTCTGCTCCTCACTTTTCATATCATGATTTTAATCTTAAATTACAAAACCAATGTCTTGTATTTGAGTGGCAGGAATAAATACTTCAGCTAGTATCTTCATGAGGTTTATAACCTGGGAAGAAGAGCATGGGCCACTAATGCCAAGTTCTCCACTTCATGGCCCAGTCTTGTTTCTTGCTCAACACACCCACCAGGGATGTGGTCTTTTATCTAATGTTGTGCTCAGATGGGAAAGGGTTTCGAATCTCTGTATTTCAGTTAGGCATTTATGAAAAAAGCCCTTTCCCCCCTCTCCCTTCCAGGGTGCTCAGGGGCTCCAGAACCCCCATGTAGTTTTCTCAAGCCAGGGAACCAGGTTTCATCTTGTATCCCCAGCCTGTTAGTACAGCTGCTCAAGTAGAACTCAGGCATTCCTATGTGATATGTGCTGCTACTGTTTTTGTGGCATGGGCCTGACTTTAGAATATTATTTTGGGATGTCACTGAGAATTTATAAGCAATAAAGATGGAGGGGAAATGCAGAATTTTAAGTTGTTAATAACTCAGTTAAACCTGAACAGAACGTCATCAGACAAAGAAAACATATTTCTTTCCTGAGGACTTTCTCACTGAAGAATGTCTAAGTCCCGGTGCAAACAATGAGGGTATTACAGCTCCTCAAATAGTTTAGAAGAGGCTTTCATAATAGGATGTGTCAAGCAACCTAAATATGGGTATTGTGGCAGCACCTACCAATTCTACTCAGGGAACAGATGCCTCTTTTGCAAATCCTGTTGCAAAAGACAGCAAGATAGTTTCCTCCATTCGTGGATAGGCAGCTTTAATAGCATCGAGCTTAGATGATGTGGATATTCTTAGGAATACATTCTGACAGCAGGGGTTCCCCCCCCCGAGTACCAATAGAAATATATTAATAACCAATAATATTAATCATTACTCATTACAATAGATTTGTATTTTGGCTAGTAGTTGCACTAACAGATTTGAAATATTCTAGCCTACACACTGTTTCAACCATGCAATAACCAGCAGCATATTTGTTTGCTGTCTATTTAGTTGGAAAAGTTCCTAGTTCAGCAGCGTAGTCATGACTGTTAATAGGTTCACCAGAGCCTGCAGGCAAAGAAAATGAAGAGGGGAGTCTGGGGACTCTGTTAAATTTAAAGCTAGAGGTATGATTTCCTGCAAGTGCCCTTCTCAGCTTATTACCGCTTATTAAAGAAAACGTTCAATCCTGGCCCCTTATTATGGAGGTCTCTTATACAGCTAACCTGACAATAGGGCATATTGCTCTGAATTTCCATTTCTGCCTGACACAAGCTATACAAACCATAGATCCTGTAGAAACAGAGCATTTGATACTATTAGAATTGATTATGATATATTATTTCCCTTATTTAAACAGATATCTGGTTAGCAGAACCAAAACAGACTGAAGTTCCCTGTCATTTTTTACTCTCCACATTCCATTCTAATTTCAACAGAGGCAATTGTAAGAACTCAAAGAAGTACATGTAATTCTGGATTGTAACCCGGCTATCACAAGAGGTATTATGACACACATACAAAGTGAAAATCTTTTTGTACATAACACTGTTATTATTAGCATATTTTAGTATATTACCTACTGTGTGTAAATGTTGAATAACTTGGCACACTGCTTATATAGAATGGCTAATATATAAAGATTCTAGGCAATTTACATATGATTCAAGGGCTCCCTTTTAAAATTCTCTACCACACTCTCCCTTTGAAATGAACAATATGTTATATTATGGCTAAGAACACAAACACTTCCTATATGTGACAGATATTAATTATGATTTTAAAGTGTTTTTTTATATAAGGCATCAAATTTATGCAACACTTTTCTAACAGCATATAACCATCTTAGCATGTTTAGCTTATAAAATAGTACAATGAAAGAAGAAAATGTATGGCACTACAAAGATAAGGTTTGAAAAAAGAAAGATAGGAGAAAAGATGTGAAAAAAGATGTACTAAATATATACGGTAGTTTAGAGATGACTTTCTATATGCAGCAAGGTTTGCTGAAGTAAGTATTGTAAAAAGTTTTTAACAACAGAAGATAAAAAAAGATATGCAGATACTCAGGTACTCATACTGGTTTCTAAACTTTATATACAGAATCAAACCTGCAATTTGATTCCATTGCCCTATGCATTACTATATATTTAGTTAGCTTGATTTTAGATATAAATTTATACTCTATAACTAATGCATAAAATGTATAGGGCAAACTGAATAACTTGTGCACTGAAATCATTTAGACTTTAAACCCCTACTCCTCTTAATCCAACTCACTATTAAAAAGAATATCCCTGAATAACTCTTACATCATCACCGCATTCTTATTGACAAAAGTTTATTCCACAGAGGCTTAATGGGTACACATCTGGCTCTTTACCTCAGGAAAAAGGACAGGAGATAAAAAACTACAACGTGTCTTTTACAAACCTGGAAAAGTACATATCCACATCAAGAATTTGCAATTAAAATGATCCGGCTTGACACAGATGACTTAAATCCAGGGATCTCCAGGTTGGTCTGAAAGTGGGGATGGAATCCAACCATCTTAAGTTATTTTTAAAATTCTAACCATAAAAAGAACAGAAGGGACAGCACTCAGCTTCTGGGGTCTTTTTAAATGCTTTTTTTGAAAATTAAAACACAGTCCAAATCCTTCTTATTTTGAACATACTACTTTATTGGCAGGTGAACAAAAAATCAATTTAGTAAAAGTATAACATTGGAGGCCCTAATTAGTTAGAGCTGGTCAGGTCATTCACAGCTAAAATTCTTTTTTTCTGGGAAATACAAATTTGTTGAAATTAATAATGTGTGGCATATACTATTTGTGGAGTTAGTGCCATCATGAAGGTTTGGCTTCTACAAACATGATTCTCTGCATTTCCATGAGAGAAGCATCCTGGGACGAGATGGTATTCACCTCTCTTCTAAAGGTAAGAGTCTCTTCTCTTACAAGTTGGCTGATCTCTAAAGGGCTTTAAACTAGGTTCGTCAAGAGATGGGGAAGCAGAGGATAAGGAGAACCTAGGATCAGCACAAGCAATGCGCTGGGTCAGTGGAGGTAAACACTAAGGAGCCCAACAAACATCAGGACAGGGGGGTAACAAGGGCACTCATCCAGAGGCTTAAATGTCTCTACATCAATGCTAGGAGCATGGGGACCAAGCAGAAGTAACTTGCACTCCTGCTTGCAAGCAACAACTTTGATCTGGTTGGGCTAACTGAAACCTGATGGGACCGTACTCATGATTGGGCAGTAGGCATTGAGGGCTACAGGTTCTACAGACGTGTTAGATTGGGGAAGAAGTTTGAGGGTGTTGCTCTCTATGTTAAGGAACAATATACATCCTCTCTAATCAAGATGGGATCAGAGGAGGGCCAAACTGAGGTACTATGAGTCAGAATACAAGGGGGTTGGGGGGAAAGGGACTTGGTAGTGGGGGTCTACTATAGACTGCCACACCAGGAGGATGAGCTAGACCTGGAAATCTGCAGACAGATCTCAGAGGCCATATGGTCAAGAGATATGGTTGTCATGGGTGACCTAAAACTACCCTGACATCTGCTGACTGCTTCTCCCTGCAAAATCTAATGTCTCACGTAGGTTTTTAACCTGCATACAGGACCTCCACCTAACACAGGAAGTATACAGTCCCACTAGGGGGAATGCCTTGCTGGACTTGGTGTTAGCTATAGAGGATGACCTGGTGGGGAATCTGCAGGTACAAGGTAACCTAGGGGATAATGACCATCAATTGATTGAATTCACTATCTGGCAAAGGGTTGGTAAAATAACCATCAGGGCTGAAGTGCTAGAGTTCAGAAAAACTAACTTCAGTGTGCTCAGGAGGTTAGTTATTGAGGTGTTAAAACTCAAGAGCATTGGTGAAATGGGGGTCCAGAAAGCGTAATCATTCCTCAAGGCAGTGATCCCACAGGTGCAGGAGACAATCCCGTCGCACATAAAAGGGGGAAAAGGGTCCAAGAAGCCCTCTTGGCTTAATAGGGAAGTCCTGGAAAGCCTAAGGGCAAAGAAAGAGGGATACAGGCTGTGGAAACAGGGGGTACCTACCAAGGAGAAGTATATGTGCCTGGCTCACGCTTGCAGGGAATCAGTTAGGAAGGCCAAGGCAGGATTAGAACTTAGGCTGGTGACAAAAAGTAAGGACTACAAAAAGTCCTTCTTCAGGTATATAGGGAGCAAAGGGAAGGCACAGGATAGCACAGGACCCCTACGGGATAAACTAGGACAACTGGTGACAGAGAAGGGAGACAGTGCTGAGCTCTTCAATGAGTTCTTTTCATCTGTATTCCTAGATGCAGACCAAGACAAATCTCCCAATTGGACCCACCGACTGTTAGCGCAGGCTTAGTGAAGGGGCACTTGGAGGATTTGGAAGTGTTCAAATCAGCGAGCCCAAATGAACTTCATCTAAGGGTGCTGAAGGAATTAGCCAGTGTCATAGCAGAGCCACTGGCGCAGCTGGTCAAGCACTCATGGTGCTCTGGCCAGGTCCCAAGAAGGGGAGGAGGTAGGAACCAGGAAACTGTAGGCCATTTAGTCTTACCTCTATCCTTGAGAAAACTCTGAAAAAAATCATGAAGGATCACATTTGTGGGAACTCAGCAGAGGAAATAATGCTGAAAGGAAATCAACACGGGTTCATTGCAGGTAGATTCTTGTTTCTAACCTTGTTTCTTTTTATGACCAGGTCACAAAATGTTTAGATGCAGGAGTTGAGGTGGATGTCATCTACCTAGACTTTAAGAAGGCCTTTGTTACGGTATCACATTCCATTCTCGTAAATAAACTGGCAGGCTGTGATGTAGATTATTACAGTCAGGTGAGTGGCAAATTGACTTAAAGGTTGTACCCAGAGAGTGGAGGTGAATGGGTCTATATCAACCTGGAAAGATGTGGGCAGTGGAGTCCCACAGGGCTCAGTCCCTGAACCCATGCTATTCAGTGTCTTTGTCAGCGACTTGGATGAGGGCATAGAGAGCACCCTGTCCAAATTTGCAGATTATACCAAATTACAGGGCAAAGTCAACACACCAGAGGGTAGGAAACAGATCCAGGAGGATCTGGATAGGTTGAAAAAGTAGGCAGAATGAAATAGGATGCAGTTCAACAAAGACAAGGGCAAAGTGCTGCACCTGGGCAAAAAGAACCACCAACACACTCCAGGCTGGGAGATGTCCTTCTCAGCAGCACAGCAGTGGAAAGGGATCTTGGAGTCATAGTTGACTCCAAGATGAACATGAGTAGCCAATGTGATGAAGTGATCAAAAAGGCTAACAACACTTTATCATGCGTTAGCAGATGCATGATGAACCACTCCAGGAGGTAATGCTTCCCCTCAATGTGGCACTGGTCAGGCTGCCGTTGAAGTAGTGTGTCCATTTTGGGCACTGCACTTCAAGATGGATACAGAGAACCTTGAGAGGGTTCAGAGGAGGGCCACTCGTATGGTCAGAGGCCTGCAGGCAAGGCCCTGTGGGGAGAGACTGAGGGACCTGGATATTTCCAGCCTTCACAAGAGAAGGCTGAGAGGTAATCTTGGGGCTGCCTATAAATTCATCAGGGGAGGGCAGCAGGGAATAGGAGTTACTCTATTTACCAGAGCACCCCTTGAAGTAAATAGGAACAATGGCCACAAATTGATGGAGAGCAGATTTAGGTTGGATGTTAGAAAGAACTTATTCACAATAAGTGTTGCCAGAATCTGGAGATGGTGCTCTCCTCTACCTTGGGGGTCTTCAAGAGGAGACTGAACAAGCACCTAGCTGGAGTCATCAGACCCCAGTACGCTTTCCTGCCCAGGGCAGGAGGTCTCTTCCAACCCTAACATCTATGAATCTATACTAGTTTAAATGAAACAGTTTTTGCAGTCCTGGATGGACTAACTGATCAAAAGCAGATTCACCAAAGATCAGCCAACAGCCTGGTGATCTGGTCATTTGAGGGAATGAGGGCAACTCAATTCAAGTCTACCTGGTTTAGCAACTTAAAGCTAGGTCTCCTGCATCCAAGCAAGTGCTTAAAAACTGGTATATAGACTCAGCTTTTCTCTGACCCAATAGATATCAATGTCAAAGTATAATAGTTCCAAACAGAAACTATTTAAAAGACCCACTCAATAACCATCAACAGCTTGTTCTCCATGACGCACAGTTTCATAGAAACATAGAAAATGAGGGTTGGAAGGGACCTCAGGAGATCATGTAGTCCAACCCCCTGCTCAGAGCAAGACCATCCCCAACTATCTCATCCCAGCCAAGGCTTCGTCTAGCCTAGCCTTAAAAATGTCCAAGGATGGAGATTCTACAACCTGTCTGGGTAAGCTGTTCCACTGCTTTACTGCCCTTCTCATGAAAAAGTTTTTTTCTAATACCAAACCTAAACTTCCCCTGCTGCAACTTGAAACCATTGTTCCTTGTTCTATCACCTGCCACCACAGAGAACAGTCTAGCTCCATCCTCTTTGGAACCATCCTTCAAATACTTGAAATCCCCTCTCAGTCGTCTCTTCTTCAGACTAAATAAGTCTAGTTCACTCAGCCTCTCCTCATAAGTCATGTGCCTCAGTCCCCTAACCATTTTGTAGCCCTCCACTTTCTCCAATTTGTCCAAATCCTTCCTTTGGGGGGTTCACAGAGTACCACTACTTCTGTGGACACAGTGCTTCAGATGTGGCTTCACCAGTGCAGAATAGAGCGGAATACTCACTTCCCTTGATCTGCTGACACCACTCTTACTAATGCAGCCCAGTATGCTGTTAGCCTTCTTGGCAACAAGAGCACACTGTTGGCTCACATTCAGCTTATTGTCCACTGTAACCCCCAGGTCCTTTTCTGCAGAGCTGCTGTTTAGCTAGTTAGTCCCCAGCCTGTACTTGTACATGGCTTTGTTCTGTCCTAAGTGCAGGACTTTGCACTTATCCTTATTGAACCTCCTGAGATTTCAATTCTCCAATCTGTTGAGATATCTCTACATCCTACCCCTACCCTCCAGCATATCTACTACTCCTCTTATCTTGGTGTCACCTGCAAATTTGATGAGGATGCACTCTATTCCATCTGCCAGATTGTTGATGAAGATATTGAACAAAACTAGCCCCAGGACTGACCCCTGGGGCTCTCCACTTGATACCAGATGGCAACTAGACATTGAGTCATTGATTACTATCCTTTGAACTTGATGATCTAGTTTTCTCTCCACCTTACATTCCAGTTATCTAACCTGTACTTCCTTAGCTAGCTTGCAAGAATATTGTGGGAGACCATATCAAAAGCCTTGCTAAATTTGAGGTATATCATGTCCACTGCTTTTCCCACATCCATAGAGCCAGATATCTCATCATAAAAGGCAATCAAGTTAGTCAGGCATGACTTGTTCTTGGTGAATCCATGCTAACCGTTCCTGATCAGTTTCTTCTCCAAGTGCTTAGAAATGGATTCCTTAAGGACCTACCCAATGATTTTTCCAGGGACTGAGGGGAGGCTGCCCAGTCTGTTGTTCCCTGGATTCTTCCTTCTTCTCTTCTTATAGATGGGCACTATATTTGCCCTTTTACAATAATATAGAACCTCTCCTGAGCAACATGAGTATTTAGAAATAATGGCCAGAGTCTCTGCTATCAGATCAGCCAAGTTCCTCAGCACCCTCGGGTACAGAGCATCCACCCACATGGACCTGTACAGGTGCAGCTTTTCTAAATAGTTCCTAAACTGTTCTTTGAGCACTGCCAGCTGTTCACCACCTCCCCAAACTGTTTTGCGCAGTGCAGTATTCTGGGATCTGATCTTGCTTGTGAAGACTGAGATGAAAAAGGCCCTGAGTACTTCAGCATTTTCTGCATCATTGTCATTGAGCCATTACTGCCTTTCCAGGAGAGTTGAGAATGTCTTGGTGGCCTGGGATAGCTGTATCCTTAATAGGACAACCTCAGTATATTCTCCCCCTTGAGCCTAGGGTGTTTTGGTCCTAACTTGGTCTTTCCTGCCATGACTTTGATGGAATATTTCAGAAGGTGATGAACAGTCCTTCTCCTTGAAGAGAGAAACAACTAACACCACCAGTGTCTTAGATGGTGTTATAGATGGACCCTCTGGATTAGCTATGGGGCCTTAGGGGCCTGAATGAGAGTTTCTCTGGTACCTAACCCCCACCTCAAAACTCCATTTGTAAATACTCCATCTAATCTCAGACCTTCAAGGAAATCTGCAGTCATTTAACACCAATCCAAAGTTTTAGTCATGCCCAGCCTTGTAGCTAAAGGCACCGGGCTTTGCCACAGGGATCCCTAGAAGCTTGTTTTTAAAAAGTAAATAAAAGGTGAGCAGGACAGCTGCTCCTCACCTGTCTTCCACTCTATGTTCTCTGCCTTCTGCTCCCTACCATATCTCAATTTTTAAGGGATCCAGCCAGTCCTCTTCTCCAATCAGGGTCTCCTGGCACCACACAGCTAGGGCTAGCAGTCCCTGCCAAGGCAATAACAGGTCCTGCAGCAGCCAGCCAGCTGCTTGGCATTACAGCTGGTGCGGTTTTCCAGCCCCGCCCCCAAATTAGGAACCTGACCACATTGGCAAGCATCTCCACCACCAGCCACTGGCCAGGCTGGCCCCTCCAGCATGGCTAGAAGTGAAGAACAGCCCTGGTTCAGCTTGCTTGATTCCCAAAGGGAATCACAATCCAGAAGGATCCCAGACATGCCACAGGTAAGGGAGGTGGTACAAGGGGGGCTCTCCTTCCCTTCCCCCCAGATGCTCTGTCGCAACCATCTGGCACTAGTTTGCCTCCTCCGTTCAGTAAGAGGCCCACACTTTCTCTGTTTTTCCTCTTGCTAGCTGCAACTCCAATTGCACTTTGGGCTTCCTGATTTCATCCCTGCTTGCCCAAGCAATATTCTTATACTCCTCCCCAGGTGCTTATACAAGTTTCCATTTCTTGTAAGCTTCCTTTTTATGTTTTAGCTCCCTGATAAGGAAAGCTGGTCTTCTGCCATACTAGCTGGTCTTTCTGCATATCAGGATGGTTTGTTCCTGCACCATCAGTATAGTTTCTCTAAAATACATCCAGATCTCCTTGACTCTTTTCCCCTTCAGACTGGCCTCCCAGGGGATCCTGCCCAACAGTTCCCTGAGTGAGTCGAAGTTCACTTTTCTGAAGTCTAGGGACCTTACTCTGCTGTCCTCCTTGCTTCCAGCCTTCCCTAAAAATCATCTCATGGTTGCTGTTGCCCAAGTTCCTGTCCACTACTACATTCCCCACCAATGGACCCTAGCTGGCTTCTCCAACAGTCGCACCAGGAAATTGTCCCCAGTGCTCTCCAACAACTTCCTAAATTGCCTTTGTACTGCCGTATTGCTCACCCAACAGATGTTGGGGTGATTGGTCCCCCCTGAGAACCAGGAGCTGTGATCAGGAAACTTCCACTAGCTGTTTGGAGAAAGTCTCATCTGTCTTATCCTTCTGATCCAGTGGTCTACAGCAGACACCCGCTGCATAACCTTTTTTATTCTCCCTTCTAACCCTAACCCAGAGACTTTCAGCAGGCCTATCTCCAGTTTCATACAGAAGCTCTGAGCAATCATATTGCTTTTTTACATAAAGAGCTACTCCTCCTCCTCTTCTCCCCTGCCTCTCCTTCCTGAACAGTTTATACCCATCCATGACAGTTCTCTAGTCATGTGAACTCCCACCAAGTCTCTCAGGCAGGGGGGCAATCCCCATTGCCCCCCCCCACTGCCACATGCTGCCGGGGGCTCTTCCACAAGCTCCCCAACCCCTGCCCACTGTCCCAACCCTCCCTCCCCCATGGCTGCCCTGCCTGGCCTAGCTCCCAGCCCTTTAAAAGAAAACAAACAAAAAAACCCAGACTTACCAGCTACTGCAGCAGCCTCAGGGCTCCTGGAGTTTCATGGAAGAGGCCCCCCCTGTAATGAGGGGAAGCAGGAATCGCTGCCCTCTCTGCTGGGTAGTAGGCCTGTATGAAGCCCCGGATCAATGTGTGCTGCCAGGCAGGGGGAGATCCCTGCTGTCCCCCACTGCCCCATGCTGCATGGGGAGTTCTGCACGAGCCCCCTGACTCACCCCTTGCTCCCCCAGTCCCCCCACAGGTGCCCCACATGGGCCAGCTCCAGCCCTTTAAGAAAAAAAACAAAAAAGAAAAAACCCAGGACTCCCCACTGCCTTCCACTGCCCCATGCCACATGGGGGGCCCTGAACAAGCCCCTAAAGCCCCAAGGCTGCTGCAGGAGTGGTGAGTCCTGGGGCTTTTCTGCTTTTTTTTGCTTAAAGGGCTGGAGTTGGTCCTGTCGAGTCACCTGTGGGTGGAGCTGGGGGAGCAGGGGGGATCAGGGGGCTTATGCAGAGCCCCCCATGAAGTGTGGGGAAGTAGGGGGCAGTGAGGATCACCCCCCACCCAGCAGCACCATGGCTTTTCTTTAAAGTACCAAGCTGGTGTGGGGGGAGGGGACTATCATGGGAGGGCTGGGGGAGCAGGCAGGGGCCAGGGGGACTGTCAAGGGTCCCCCATGGTGCCCTCCCACCTCCCCCAATCCCCTTCCCTGCCCCTAGTACTTACCAGCTCAGCGTGACTGCAACCCCCATTAATTCCATTAATGCAATTTTCAAGATCTCTGTATTTTCATCCTCTGCCTCTTATCCTGGTTTCCCACTTTACCTGATCCCATGGCATCACTATGTAGCAATTACTCGGAAGGTTGGTGGTGGCATTGCTGCTGTATGAATCCCAACTTCCATGCTGCTAGACATTACTTGTCTGTATGTAAATACATTCTTAAGAACTTTTTGTAAACAGTCTATGAAGAATATGTGCTTCATGATACACTTTTTGTGATCAGCCATAGGTAGCTATGCTGTTATTTAAATCTGCCATTGGCATTTGAGCCTACTTGCCCTCATGACCTATACCTGCCTACTCACTGTCCAAACATCACTTACTGTGTGTTTTAGAAAAGGGTTTTTTTAAAATTCTTTTTTGTGTTGTTATTTTATCAGACTTTTACCTTCCCTTCCTCAGAACATATTTCTGGCTAAAAGGTCCAGCCAGACTTTTTCTTGTGTCCTTAATTGAGTAGCATCATAAAGATCAATGACATTATCCTCTTTACACAGTCAAAACACCCTGTGAATTTATTGGGGTGGGTCCTGGGTACAATAGAAAGCAAGATCAGGTCTTATATCATAAAAAGAACACAAAAGAGAAAACCCTAGTGCTAGATTTGAACATAATGAGAGATTTACCATTGACCTAATCAGAGAAAGGATTTTAAGTTAGGATTTCTTCTGATTTTTTTTTCAAATGTAACATGTTATTCTAGATTTACTAATTAATCTTCATTCACAGCTATACTGGCTGCATTATACAGTAGGCCTTTCAATAGTATTGAGTTACTTGAGGTGTGGGCACAGTATGAGCAAATGGATTTTGTAAGAGTCTGCTTCTATCCATTAGTCATGAACAGCTGAATAACTTATTAATCTGGTGCCGCCGAAAGTGACATAATAATAATTTCGCTATTGTAAGTAGCTCTGAAAAACAAAGCTACAGAACTAGTCTTGGATAGTTGATATTAGTAATTTTTCAGATATTCAGGGCCAATTTGCACACACAGCTGAACCACAATTGTGAATCAGAGTGGTTGCTTGACTGTTGGTGCAGATAAGGTAGTTAAAACTAAAGCAAGTTCTCAGATTTTTGTTTCATGATATCCACTCATGAGCTTTGCAAGCACAAACTACATCTTGCAACAGGGAGACTAGACTTCAGCCCCAGATATGCCTTAAATAAATAAAGAAGACAATTGCAGGGTAAAAAGGAACCATATTGAGCAAAAAACAATTCCTAATTTAGAAACAAAGCTTAGGCCATCATTTTTTGCTTTCATTATCTAATGTGTCAGTGGATTTTAAACACCAGGGTAGAATTTCCAGACTTTGCAGATCATTTAAAAGCTTAAGGGATTATCAAACCAGTCATTTAAAATGACATTTTCACTGTGCAAATATTTGTCTATTAAATAGGCTGTATGGCATAGGACCTGATCAGCCTTGGCAGTGTTACAGGTTGTTCATACGCTGCAAACCCCACTGTTTCCTCATAAAGCTGTCAAGTCTCAGTTTAATGAATCATATATAAACTCAATGATGTTAGCCATGTCTCAGCAAGCTAATTCACTTTGGCTTTTTCCTGTCGAGGTCCCCCTATTAGGACTTCTATCAATTTATCCTTTTAGGAACACCCCAGCAGGCCTACTGCTGGTGCTGGGATGAGAAATCTAAGAATGTGTTTAGTTTTCAAACAACCAAAACATTTACATATATAAAAATCTCCCTTGTTCAAATGTTATTACGTTAAGTTGCTGAAGACAGAATACTTGGGTTGTTATTAGGAACGATGTGTTAAAATTAACAAACAACTGCCTAATTCTTTTTTAGGCTTCCCAGAACACTTAAGCAAAGAGAGTCTGCACAGTTGCCTGTGTCTGCCGTTTCACTCAAAACCTGGAATTCCAGTTTAAGGTTTGGGAAAGACAGACAGAAACATATAATTGTGCTTTGTCTTCTGTTTAAGAGGCTGGGACCATGTCTACACATGTCCCTACAGAGCCGTTGTTACTGCACCATCATTAAGTACTAAATGATGGCGCAGTAACAGCCGTTACTGCACGATGCCAGCAGCGCAAGGTTATTTTTAGCCACAATGTCACCATAGCAATGTGCTCTAGTGAGGGAGTGCATTGCTACCGCAACATAGCTGCAGCCTCCCGGTTTGTGCCCGCCGTTGCTATGTTGCCATAGTGCATTGCTACAATAACCCCCACAGCACCAAAAATAGTGTTTTGTGTAGATGCTCCCTGGATGCAGTTTTGGTTAATTCAGTAGATTTCTCCCTGGAGAACAGATTTTAAATACTATTTAGGTGATAAGTTAAAAACAACTGGTAAGTCTCCAAACAATTTCTGAGGTACGTGTTTATACCACAAGGACACAACTTACCTCTCAACAAAAATGGTATATGCCCAGTCAGATCTCATTCAGGCCCTGGATTAAGCTGTGGGCTTAAATCCAGTTTCTAAAGAGAAGGTAAACTGTCAACACTGGTTCCAAAAAATTCCCAGCATGTCTGACACTCTTGGCTCAGTCTGCACAAGGAGTGTGAACACATAGTTGGGATTCAAGGCACATTGCTGAGACCATCCTGGGAAGTGTATGCAGCTGCTACCCAAAGACAGACTCTAGGCCTCCCTGTTTCAAAGACAGATTACTACAGTGTGTAATGTTGTTCAACTGCCACACTCTTGACACACAAGTCCTACTGATTTAAAAAAAAGTGAAAGCAGCAAAAGAAGAACAGCAAAACCCATGTGAGCGGACGCACACACACACAAAGCCCACAACCTTGCTGAACAGCAACACAAAGCAAACACAATAGAAAATCTTGGCCAGGTCTGTTGACTATGTTTTTTCCTTCTTTTTATTTTAATTGAGGATTAAAATTTAGGATACATATAGGATTTGGGAAGTTTATTTGATATTTTAAAATGACTCTAGGTCAGAAGACTAGACAAAATACTGTGAATTTTTTGCCAATAAGAGGCACATCTGACTATTGCTATCAACTAAGGTTTTTCTTTAAACAAAAAAAGGCCCTCTTAAAACATGTAGGAAGCTAGCAGATAGAACAACTTCAAAAATGTTCTGTGAAACTTCTGTGAAACCTGATTTTAAAAGATTTATTTTGACTCCAACTATTCCAGGCAAAACAGCTTACCTGGCACAAATATTTTCTGAATCAAGCAATTTTAACTGAGTAATACAGAACAGTCACAGAAAGTGAATTCATAGCATTTACCTTGGAAACATGATTTTAAGAAAAGTTGAACTTATTCAATTGAGAAACAGATATATGATGTGTTCTTTAATCACCACAAAATCAACAGAATGCTTGTACACTGAATACTTGAAATGAACTATTAATTAATGAATTACTGAGCAAAATGTTTTCACTGAATATTTTGAACAACATATAAATTTAACAAAAATAAATCATTCTGTTCCCAAACCATTAATAAAAAAGACAAAATTTATCCAATAATTGTTCACAATTAATTATTTGTCCAGCCCTATTTATTATCCTACCTGAGGTTAATTACGTCTGTAGAGAATTTTAAAAGTAAGAGGAGAAAGTTATGACAGCAAGAAAAAATAAAAAACATTTGTTTGTAAGTTTTCTGTGGCTTTTTCTCTGGAGCGCCTACCTACAAACCATCCTTTTCTGGGCCAAAGGGAACACCCCCCCCTCCCCAAAACAATCATCCAGAAAACCCCATATTGCACACTGGAAAAGAAACCAGTGTGTTTAGATCATGTATATCCTAGCAATGTGGCTTTTAGGGGAAAGAAATCACAGAGATTGAATGCTTCAGAGAGATTGCCATTAGAAGTAATTTTCCTTTTCTGCAATAAGCATGGTACATAAGCCAAAATCAGAGCTATGATAGTAATAAACTTTTCTTCACTGCTACTATTGGCTTGAAGGACATTATTTTGGTGGGGATTAGACAGCCAGCTTCAGTGGCTTAGTGCTGTTTAAGTTTTTAGTTCTTAGGGCTCTGTTTATGTTTTTTCACAGCATTTGCAGTGGAAGGGAGGTGTTTGATGCTATTCAACATTATCACTTCTGATTTTCTCAGGTTAACAATCATCAGTCTGTTTGCACTGCTTCTGAAGGCTGCCAGAGTGCTGAAGATCTAACACGGGTTCTAAGCTTCTGACTGCTCTCTGTTGTAGAGCGCATACCCCTAGGCAAGATTGCTGCCTCAGGCCCAAACAAGTTCCACATATCAAATGCTCATTTGAGTTATGGGGAGGTGAAACTGCTCTTCCTCCCCATAACTGCATGCGTTTGTAGTAACAGAGATATAATTGGATTCCTATATTGTATCTGAAAATAAGAAATGAAGGGTACTTGTACACGTGATGATGTCACAATGTACAGGTGATGAATATTTCCCTTTGTGTGGCTTAATGGCATCACATATTACACGTACCCGAGTTTTGTGGGTTTTAAATAAGTTTGCATCATTGCAAACTAAACTACATCATGATGTACTTTAATTTGCAACAATGCCAGTTGGAACATTGTAGCCATTACTCAGGGCACCCCCCAGCCACAGTTGAGGTGGGCTGGTTCCACCAAAATAAAAGGATTGGGTCCCTTACTGCTTCTGTCTTCAGAAGGCTCCTGCAGCCAAGAAGACACCTGGGGCTTCCCAGGAACAAGCTGGCGTGCCCCTGGGACAACACGGGGAGGTGACATGAGGGTGGTTGGATGTACTGGCTGCCAGAGAAGGTGGTGGGGACAATGCATGGGGCGCTGGATGCCTGAGTGGGCTGCTAGGTGGCCAGGTGCTGCCCCATCTTGGAGGCACATAATCCAATGCTTCCCCAAGCCTGCCCATGCTTCTAGTGCCCTATGAACCATTCCCACCACAGGCTCTGCTAGAAGAAAAAAAGAACTGGGCCTCTCGCCCCTTCTTCCTTTAGCAGGCTCCTGTGGCCAGCAGGACAATCATGTATATACAGTGGTGGAAATTGAAATGGTGAGGTTTCAAGTAAAAACTCACAGTTTCAATTGAGGGGGCATAGATTGCAACCCGAAGGACTTAACCCCCATCATACATATAAGCACCCATTCCCTTTGGGGCTGCTCCATAGTAACACCTGCTGAAGCAACTACAGGATGGATGAAAAACTAGCTCTAAAATAAAGGAAGAAGCCATACAGCACTAGACTGAGGCTCAGAAGGCCTGGGTGCCATTTCTTCCTTTACTACTGACATACAGCGTGCTTATTTCTCTGTGCCCATTTCCCTTCCCACACCTTGCCTATTTAGTCTCTATGCTTAGAGATGTTTTCCTGTTATTATTGTGCATCTGCTAGTGAGGACCTGGGCACTACTATGACAAGAATAACAAGAGTTTGCATCTATACAGTACCACTTAAGCTAGGAACAAGGTTGTGTTTTAGAGGTAAGAATATAATCCTCTGAGGCACAAGGATTATTGGACCAACTCTATGGTTGAGATAAAGTTAGACAAACTTTCAAATGTAAGGGACCCATGGAGTTGGTCCAATAAAAGATATCACTCACAAAAATGTTTGTTTCTCACATGATTCCTGGACAATCATGGCTGCAACCTTAGTCCACCATTGCTAATATTATTGTCTTGCATTTTATATTACAGGAAACTAACACAGACAGAGATTCAATTATTTGAAAAAAGTCAATATGCAAAGTAAAGAGTTGTAAAGAGAAAACAAGTGTCCAATTCCTAGTGTATGGTTCTCACAACTATTTTCTATCTACTTTCACAAAATTTGGCAATTTTCAATTCTTTCTCTCATTTCTCCTTAATGGAGCCCACTGAGCTTTGTTCCCACTTCAAAGACTAAAGTGCTTCTCCAATATTTTCCCTGAATTTGTCTCTTAAATATACTCAAACAAAACAAATGCCTTGAAAAACATAATTACAAAACACCACTTTACTTTTTCTACAAGCTCATAAAAGCCATTTGCTTCCTTTAACAGATTTTGAAAATATAAAGAAAAAAAAATCTTTGGCTCTGTCTCATGTGATCTTCAAAGAGAGAGTGTGTGTGTGTGTGTGTGTGTGTGTGTGTGTGAGAGAGAGAGAGAGAGAGAGAGAGAGCAAGCAATCCTACTTAATAAAATTTAACATGACTTCTCATTTCTCTCATCTCTCAAATTATCTTTGTAGTGGGTGAACATTACTCTAAAGTGACTCACTGGATTCTCCAAGATTTTTACGGCTACAGCCAATGCATCTGGATCTAGCATAACTGGATCTTTCCCACTGTTCTGGCTTAGTTTCATTGTACTGTTGTTACCAAAATCTGGAATGTTGTGCTATGTTTTGGGTATACATGACAGTGATTTCCAAATGGGAAAGGCTTATCACATCTCTTACCGGCATAACCAAGTGGAAGACTTTTCTTTAGGACATCTTGATAAAGATCTGATCAGTGTAGCTCCTACACTAAGGAAATTAATTTCTAGGTAACATAATAACCTTTTTCTCCTTTAGATAAGCTTGGAATAAGATAGGGTTGAAAACAAATCAAAGGTCCATACAGGTTGGACTAGATGATCCACAAGAGGTCCCTTTCTTTGGATTCTAAGCTTTCAGATGCTTGCCCATCACACAGGCAGTTATAGCTTTCACTTAAACTACTGCAGATCTTGCTCAGCTTTTAGTTATTCACAGCCCTGAACCTCATTTACCTAAAAGATGAGTCAAAAACATATATTTCCAATAAATCTTTTGATCAGTTAATGTACAAAGTTTTATGTATTTGCTGCAGAGGATTCTCACCATGATTTCCATCTTAATTTTATAACTGACTTCAACAAAAATACAAAACTTGTATATACAAAGTAGGGATAAATATGGTCAGTACTATCCATACACCTAGAATATCCTTTCTACTTTCACATACGATCTTGGAAATAAAAGGTATTTTGTGATGATACAGGTATAGATAGTCATATTATTCAAATTAATATAGAGAAAATTACACTGAAGCTCAAGGACCCCCCATGGATATACACTGATTTCACACACATTTTCCACACATTTCTATTGGCTCTGCTTGAAACCACATATTAAAACCCACCAATCTTTCCAGTACAGACTGATGAAAGCCTCAGCAGAAACAGCTGTATTTCACATATGGTTTAAGTTAATGTCTTATCCCGAGTATTTAACTCTAGTTGGCCACGCTGCTTTTTTAATATTCACAACCCTCTTTTGTTTCAAATTAAGAATATGCCACTCCACTACTCACCAAAATTGGAGAGTGCAATGAGGCTGGTAGCACTTCATTTCTGCCATGTCCAAAATAACATTTTTATTGCACGTAATATGAAGACTAGTACATATGCAATATCCTGTAAACACATACAATTGTGACCCAGCTACAGTAAAAACAAACACTAATCCGTTCATCTAGTTAATATTTCCTTCTAATACAAGTGAAGCACTACTAACAAAAAGTAGGGCAGAGTTAGTTTTCAAAGAAGTCCAACCTTTTATTTCTTAAAAAATATAGAAGTGTCAAAAATAATCTGAAGCAAATCTTTTCTCTCATTCTCTTTCCTTGGATGGTGGCAAAATAAATCAGGGCTGCTTACTAATATCATGCCTAGTAAGCAGTGGCCTAGTGGAATTCTGGCAGTGTACTGGGAATGGTAGTGGTATGCCCCGTCCATTCTCTCTGTGCACCTGTGTAAGGGGCTACTCAGTTCTGGCCTTAGGGAAGGGTTTTTAGTCAATGAAATCCATCTTTACATGCACAAACATACTTGCAATGTCTCTCCTGAATATGACTAACTCTCAAAGACACAGAAATCAATGTTTCTGAAGTTTTTCTTGGCACATGCATTTCAGGCTACAAGAGTCTTCTTACCAAGTTACCTCACTGCAGGTTGTGATATCATCTGTGGACAGTAGATGAAGTAATGAGTTAAGCAACGAATGGTGTGGACAACGTGCGTGGGAACATGTTGCAGACTCTGGCTTGACTGACATAGTAGGCAAATCAATAAGACTACAATATTTATCTATTTATAAATATTTATTGAACAAATTAATTGTTATAACTATGGCGGTGATGTAGAATAGGTTTGTAGGGCAAAATGCTGCCCCTATTGGTGGCAGTTTCAAGAGACTCATTGATTTCAATCAGCCCACTATTTCACCTCCAGTCTTTTTCTATCTCAGTAGAAGCTAAGCTCGTTTAAAAAGTCAGATGCCTCTTATTTATGTTCTTCATATACTTATAAGGGAGAAACCTACAACTCCAAAAATACTGCTTTTCAGTATTTTCTTTTTAATGTAAAAAGCCATGTCTCATCTTCTGAGATGGATCCCTTTCCAATGAGCAAAACATTTCACTAAATATAACATGGGATAGGGATTCACATTTAGAGCTACAAACCCATTTTCCTCAGAGATTACAATCTCCAAAACATTATAAATTCCAAGATAGCTTACAAATTACATGGATTTTGCATGGCCTTTCATTGGAGGATATTGAATCACTTTTCAAATATTGCTTCATTAAATCTTACACCACCTGAAGGTAGCAGAGAGATATCTACTGGGAACCATTTCACCCACTCTTTATCACAGTAATGTGGAATGCATTCCATAGATGGAGCTTAGCTTAAATGAGTAACGAGAAGCTACTGCATTCAATATCACACAGTATACTGAGTGCCGAGCTGTTTTTTGCAATAAAATGACTTGTAATACAATAGTTAGCCCCATAGGGCTTGTCCAGATGAGCGCGCATGTGTATCTTGCAGCATCTCAAACTCCTTTGAGATGCTGCAATATGCATGTGCAGGAGCAAAAAAGTGTTCCCCACACTGGATATTTGCAGTGCAGGGGCAAAATTAGACCCCTGGATATCCAGGAGTCAGAAAAACCCCACGCTGCACAACAGCAGGGCAAGGCATGGTCTCAGACCATGCCTGGAGGCAACCCAGGAGTCAGCCCTACAGTCAGTCCTCCAAGAGAGATGTTCTAGTATCTGGCCAGAGCATCTCTGTGGTGTTCCTGTTGCCCTCAGAGTAGCAGGAGGACCACAAAAGTCTTACTCTCAAAAGTAAGTTAGGGACATTGGGTGTGGGGGGACTATGGGTGAGGGTGGCATGGGTGGGTGTGAGGAGTGGCAAGGGGATGTCAGGGGTGTTGGGAGTGGAAGGGGTTGTCATGGGGAGTGGCGGGGATGTCAGAGGGTGTCAAGAGTGGCAGGGCTTGCCAGGGGATATGGGGAGGGGAGGGTCCTGCCTCTGGTCGCAGCACTGCTTCCCCCATGGTGCCTGTGGGGAGGAGGCGTGTGGTGGGACCTAGCCTGGCTTTGCACCAGAGTGTGATGCATGGCTGTGGGAGGTGTGGCTCCTATGCAAACACATGCTAGCTGTGAGGCCCAGGTTGAATTGGGTCAGGTGGACTAGTGGGGTGTGCCTGGGCCTCATGGAAAATGCACCTTCTGGGGCCAGTCTGGCACAGGCTGTGGAGCTAGCATGCTTTTGCACAGAAGCTGTACCTCCCAGAGCTGCACATTCCACTCTGGTGCAAAGCCAGCCTAGCAAGTCATGCCAGGCGAGTCTGGGACAGTTTGGGTCCTGCCACATGCTGCCAGTGTCGGCAGGACCTGGCTTGGCTCAGCCCCCCTACATGGTCCCCCCACACCCACAGTCCCCTCACAATCACACCACACCTAGCCACACATTGACCCACATCCTTCCACACCCACCCACACACCCACCCTACACCTTTCCCTACACCCCTTCCCACCCTGCTCCTGAAAACACCACATCCCCATCACACGCCCATCGTGTGAGAAGACAACCAAATGCACATCAACACATATAGATATTTAGAATTTATTTTATTATGATAGGGAGACTGGTATGCTTCCAAATTGCTTTAACATTGTAAATATATCAATAAAGCATTGCCCAACTGATCCCTCTCTCTTTCTATGTATGTATATATAGTTCTACATGTGAAAGAACATGGATTTGGGGGTATTTTAAAAAATGGATTTGAGATGTTGCTGCAGCAGTCTAGCTGGTGCAAGGGGCTAGTGTCCCCAGATACCAATTAGCCCAGAAGCTCCTGAGAAGGAGTAGCCCTGAGCTGCTTGCTAGGGCAGGTTTTTATATTGCTGGGTCCAACAAAGGGCAGCTTTTTATACCTGTGCTGGCCCCAGGCTCTAGCTCTCCCTGGCTACAGATTCGGGAGGAGTCAGGCAGGGTTATTTTGCCCCAAGTGGCACAATTTGCCCCACACCAAAGTGCATGTCCAGACACGTGCACTAAGGCAAAAAGCCCTGGCTCAAATTTGCACCACTTCTATTTGAGCTGCTGCAAGCACACATGCTTGCATGTGTGGATGCACCCATATTGTGCAAAGCCTAGTATTTTGGATAAGAGTAGGATCTAAGCAATAAGATGACAGCTGGTTGCAACAAGCAGAACTGGAGAGCACAAGGCCAAGTTCACACTAGAAACTTTTATCAGTATAGTAATGTCAGGAGAGGCATGCTTTTCAATGAAATTGCTGTAAAAGTTTAGAGTAGACTAATTAGCTGTGTGGTAAAGCATCACTGTCTACATGTGCGATGCTATTAGGCCACAGTAAATTAGTTAATGCCACTATAATATGGTACTGTTGAGGACAGTACTACTGTATGGTGGATTAATTAACTGCAATTAAAAGCACATGTAAATGCTGACTGCATGTGTAAATTGCACCCAGCGAACCCAAACAGGAGGGGGCCAGATTCCTGCCTGCTGCCTAACCATACAGCTCCACACTTGCAGCGCCCTTTTGTCCCAACAAGCCCCTCTGGTGCCTGGCACCATCATACAGAGTCCGGGGCTGATACCCCATGTCCCTGCCAACCTAGGCTGAGCCATGCAGGAATGGCCATGGCATAAACTGTTCTGCCCCTGCTCAAAATGCTGCTCTCCTGGGTGCATATGTAGATGCTGCCCCTATGGAGTAGTTTACTCTGGCTTAAATTGCTCTGGAGTTTATTGCTTTGAATTAATTTCATGTGTGGTGTGGTGGCAACATGCCCCCACAGAGTTTCAAAGGAGTGGAGGCTCCGCGGGTCCCAAAACCCTGAAACAGACCCCCCGCAAGGAAAACTTACCTCCTGCCAGCCTGGCAGTGCAGGAACCAGGACCACGGCCACAGCTGTGCAAGCCGGCATTACACTGGCTGTTTAATCAGCTGTTCCTTGCACAGGGAGCAGGTGGACCAATCGCAGAGGCCATACCAGCCGCTGCGCAGAAGTTTAAAAGCCCCAGCAGTCCTTGCAGTGAGGGGGAGCTGGAGGAAGAGGGAGGAGGTGAGCAGCACACCAGAGGTGCTGAGGCTTCTCTGGGGAAGAGGAGTGGCACAGCTGGAGCAGCACGGGTGAATAGGGCAGGGAAAATCTTTGAGCCCCCGGCCAGAGGCAGAGCAGGGGGAACACTTCAACCCCCTGTAGGAGGCAAAGCAGGGGAAGCACTACCGCTCCCTGTGGAAGGCAGACCAAGGGGAGCGTTTAAGCTCCTTGTAGGAAGTAGGTAAGGGGCAGTATTTGAGCCTCCTGTATGAGGCTGGGGAAAAGGAGTGGCTCCATGCCCCGCCCAGGAGAATATTTCTCCTAAAGAAAACCAAAAAACAAAAAAACAAAAAGGAAAAAAGATCAAAGAAATAAAGAGAATTGAGGCATCAAGGTCAGAAGGACAAGAGCTGACCGAGCCCACTAGGATATGGGTGCCCTCACCTGAAGTAGGCACCGAACAAGCCCATGGGGTTGATGCCACCATCACACCATCACCTATCCAGTTGGCGACTGGACAGGGTGTAGGGGAGGCAGAGCCTTGAGAAACATTGTGCCAAATAATCGTGACTACTGCCATGGTCGGGAAGCCCTTCCAAGAAGATCTCCACTGAACCCCCTCTCTTGATAGCTTAACATCAAAGTCATGGCAGGTGAGTTGAGGGGAGGGGATACATACCCGACAGGCCGTGCTACCCGTAAGGCCCCAGGGATCACATGTGGATATACTGAAAAAAAGTGGTTTTGCTGCTATAATTTATGTCATTTAGTGAACCAGTATAAGCCAAACTGGCCAAGTCTCATTTTTATGACATGTACAATGTCTATATTAGGAGTTTGTCATTATAGTTACATAAACAAAAGATAGGGGACTTCCTGACTTCAGACTAACACAGCTATATAGCTCTCTATACTTCACACCTCTATAGCTATACCAGAAAGCCTTTTCCAGGGTAAATTATGCCCAGAGTAATAACACAAGATGGCTATGGGGAATATAATATGCAGTGGTCACAGCATTTCAGTTTAGCTACTCATTCTTGAGATTTGGTAGGCATTCAGACAGAGGAGCACTGTAAAGGATGCCTTTCAAAAGACTTTGTGGATTATTAGAGGGAGTTCTATCATCCACAAATGTGAAATGAGGGGATTGTAGATGTGTCCTATTGAGCTCTTCTTCTCTCACCTTCCTTACCCAAATTAGAGAAGGAAAGGATGAAACAAGGATAGTCTTCTCTCTTCTCTATATTTTACTGTGTGGTTTCCATGGTCCACCCTTCTTTTGAAATCTTCCTCCTTTCCAAGAGCAGAGGAAGCTCAAGTAAGTTAGTGCGGAATGAACTCCCCAACAGTGCTCATATAACTCTTTCTCATCCCACTTTGCCCTGAGTGTTAGTCCTTTAGGAACCTCCCTTGCTGGGCCTGCTCCTGCCCCCAAACTCTCAAAGGACCTTCTTCCCAATTCCTCACTGCACTGAAAGAGTACTGAATAGGCAAGAGGGCAGGTAATTGGTACCTACATGGAACAGGCCCTAGTGGCTGGAAGGTCAAACTGTAGAATAAATAAGTTTGCCCACCTGAGAGAACAGGAGCATAGAAGCAGAGAGTATAGTAAAGGCTCCTTTCATCCTCCCCCTCTTTTGCTCCTGTATATCTTTAACATAGAAGATGTAGTGAGATTCACACCAAAATAATCTGGGGGTCTGTTTCTGAACTCAAGACTAATTCTACTGCCTGCAAAAGAGTCACACCAGCATTAAAATAATAAAGCCAAGGATAATCAGAATCACTTCCTAATATGGATTGCCCAAATGAAATGCAGCTACAACATTTCCCTGGAAAATAGGAGAGAACAGTTCACCAAGTTGTCAAAGAAATATTTTATGACTTCCTAGCCAAAAATGTAAGAAGAAAGAAGAAAAAAAGCCCCCAGTGATATGACTAAGTCTTCCCAATGGACTTTTACAAGCAAAGGAAGAAAGGCACAAACAGGACAAAGGTCATAAAAGGACACATAATTAACATAATCAGTGCAGGAAAGGTGTCAACAAATTAAAATTAAAGAGCCCTATATCATTCACAATACAGGCCTTGAACCCTGTAATTGTAATGAAGAATGGGCTGCATGTGCACTGGAATAAGGAAAGCAATTAAATGACAAGGATTCAAACCATCAGAGAATGACTAAGCAGCACAGCATCAAAAACAACCAGTAATTGGACTTCAAATATCAACAGTCAGACCCCAGACCTATTTTGTATAGGTTTATGATATGCTGATATAAATTCCAAGCAAGTTCAAAGTCTTTTTTATTTCCTGTCATTCTTATTTTCTTTTTCAGGGAAACTAAGTCTTTTCCACAGAGATAAATACTTGTATGTGTTCCTTTGAACACCCATGACTAATCTCCTATTTGCTCCACTGGAAGCTGGACTGGGACCCATCTGTCTTTCACCCATTATGTACATAAATGTTTAGCCTTAACTTTCCATTACAGGGCAATAATGTGCCTGGAAACTACATACATAAATCATATCCTATTTAATATGAATGTATTTGCACTATTAGATGAGATGTTTCAGATTGGGGGGGTATTCACTTTTTTTGTCCCCAGACATCTTGTGGGAAGATCACTCAGCAAAATCTGAGCAGTTGCAAAGCTTCCTATCGTGCATGGATGACCTCTACCTGACTCAAGAAGTCGATGGGCCAATGAGAGGTAAAGCACTGCTCGACGTGGTACTGGGTACTGGGGATGACCTAATAGGCAACCAAGTGATAGATGGGAAGCTGGGTGACACCAACCATGAGCTGATCACCTTCACCATTCACCGTAAAGCTGGCAAGTCAGTCACCAACACAGAAGTCCTTGACTTTAGAAAAGCTGACTTTAACAAGCTCAGGAGGCTGTTCAGTGGGACCCTAAGGGACCACGACCCCAGGGGGAGGGCAGTTCAGGAAGAGTGGTTGCTCATCAAAGGAGTGATTCTGAATGCACAACCTAATTCTATTCCATCTCGGAGGAAAGGCAGCAAGAGGGAACAGCAGCCTCCCCCCCACCCCCCAGCTCTCCAGGGATCTAGGAGACCTCCTGAGGCTAAAAAGAAAGGGCTACAAAGGATGGCAGATAGGATTCACCTCCAAGGAGGATTATTCTGCACTGGTCCAGTCCTGCAGGGAGCAAACCAGGAAAGCCAAGGCTGCAACTGAACTCCAACTAGCTTTGAGCATCAAGGACAATAAAAAGTCCTTTTACAGATATGTGGGGAGCTGGAGGAAAAGGAAGGGCAACATTGGACCACTGCTGAATCAGATGGGACAACTGACAACTGACGCCCAGGAAAAAGCCAACCTATTAAATGGGTACTTTGCATAAGTCCCATGGAACACCCATGCCCACCACAGGACAGGGAGGTCTGAGTGAGGGAGATCCCCTGCCCTCCGTTAATGCTGACCATTTGAACGTATACCTTGAGAGGCTGGATACATTCAAGTCAGCTGTCTCTGAAAATCTACACCCCAGGGTACTCAAGGAGCTGGCGAGCATCATAGCCCAGCCTCTGGCACAGATTTTTGAGACCTCCTGGCACTCTCGTGTAGGAGAGTGGAAGAAAGACTGGAAGAAGGCCAATGTGGTGCTGATTTTCAATAAAGGGAGGAAAGTGGATCTGGCTATCTATAAGCCCATCAGCCTGACTTCTGTCCTGGGGAAGGTCTTAGAAAAGTTTATTAAAGAGGTTATCCTAAATGGACTGGCTGATGCCAACATCTTGAGGGATAGCCAGCATGGGTTTGTTGTGGGTAGGTCTTGCTTGACCAATCTCATTTCCTTCTACGACCAGGAGACCTATCACCTGGACAAGGGAGAAGAGATTGATGTCATATATCTTGACTTCAAAAAAGCCTTCCATCCGGTATCCCATGATCACCTCTTGGTGAAACTGGCCAATTGTGGCCTTGGGTCCCCCACAATCCACTGGCTTAGACATTGGCTCTGTGATTGGACCCAGAGGGTATAATTGATGGAAGTCAATCGTCATGGTGCCCTGTGACCAGTGGAGTCCCCCAAAGAACTGTCCTTGGACCCATATAGTTCAACATCTTCATTAACAATGTGAACATCGGAGTCAGAAGCGGACTGGCCAAGTTTGCAGATGACACCAAACTTTGGGGCAAAGCATCCACACCAGAAGACAGGAGGGTGATCCAGGCTGACCTGGACAGGCTCAGCAAATGGGCAGATGAGAACCTGATGGTGTTTAAGACCAAAAAATGCAAGGTTCTCCATCTTGGGAGGAAAAACCTGCAGCATCCTTATAGGCTTGGCAGTGCTACACTGGCTAGCACTATGGAAGAAGGAGACTTGGGGGTCATCATTGGCCACAAGATGAACATGAGCCTGTAAAGTGATGCTGTGGCTAGTAAAGTGACCAAAATGCTGGCTTGCATCTATAGATGCTTCTCAAACAAATCCTGGGACGTCATTCTCCCTTGTACTCGGCCTTGGTGAGGCTGCAGCTGGAGTACTGCATCCAGTTTTGAGCTTCACAATTCAAAAAGGATGTGGAGAAGCTTGAAAGTGTCCAGAGAAGAGCCACATGCATGATCAGAGGTCAGAAAAGCAGACTTTACGACAACCGGCTGAGAGCTATGGGGCTCTTTAGCCTGGAAAAGCGCAGGCTCAGGGGTGATCTGGTGGCCACCTATAAGTTTATCAGGGAGGACCACCAGTATCTGGGGGAACATTTGTTCACGAGAGCACGCCAAGGGATGATGAGGACAAATGCTCACAAACTCCTGCAAGACCGTTTCAGGCTGGACATAAGGAAGAATTTCTTTACTGTCCGAGCCCCCAAGGTCTCAAACAGCCTGCCATCCAGAGGTGGTTCAAGCACCTACATTGAACACCTTCAAGAGTAAATTGGATGCTTATCTTGCTGGGATCCTATGACCCCAGCTGACATCCTGCCTTTCGGGTGGGGGGCTGGACAAGGTCTCTTCCAGCCCTAATGTCTATGAAATCTATGAAATCTCTCTCATACACCTATTTATATCTGACCCATCATTATAAAACAATGGCCCCATCTACCTGTGCAGGTAAAGTTGTGATAGGTTCTAATGTATGATCTACACGATCATGGTCTGCTGCCATGCCACACATACACAGCAGAAGGCGCAACTGTCGGACCATATATTTGATCCCATTGTGCCTTACTGCTGGTGCTGGTAGCTTGTCAGATTCCCCCTGCACTGGGAAAAAGAGTTCCCATGGCTGGGACCCCCTCATATGACCCTTTTGAAATGACGGGGTCCCAGCCACTGGGGTGTCCCACATATCCCTGGAGCTGGGGAATCCAGGCTGCTGCAATACCTCAGGCTGAGAGGTTTCACTGACCTCTGAGCCTGAGAGATTGCAGGTGCTATAATCCCCTAGCCCTGGGGGTTTCAGGCATCTCCAGGGCAGCTGTACCAGTGCCTGCTGGGTCCCAGCTAGGTCCTAGCATGCACTGTTCACAGGTGCTGGACTCTGGGTCCCCATGTTACCATGACCCAGATTCAGCAGCTGCTGCACTAACAGTCACCTCAGTTGCAGGACTCCCAGGCATGGCTGGGCCTGATGGAGGATTACAACGCTCTGGGGTGTGTGCTGAAGGAGATGGGCGCACAGGTGGTTTTCTCTTCTATCCTGCCAGTGAGTGGATGAGGTAGACAGCATGAAACATGCATCGCGGAGACCAACTGGGGGCTACAGGAATGGTGCTTCGAGGAGGGCTTTGGCTTCCTCAGCCATGACCGGCACATCACGATGAGAGACATGCTGGGATGGGATGGGCTTCACCTTTCCCCTAAAGGTAAGCATGTGTTCTCTGCTAGGTTGGTGGACCTCCTCCGGCGGGCTTTAAACTAGGCTAGTCGGGGGAAGGGGAAGATGAGGACGGAGGAAACATTGGACTGCCAGACCAAACAGCACCCACAACTACAGCCCAACCCAGACCAACGAGCGAAGCGAATAAACAGTAAGAGATAGGGGTCAGGGTAACAGTGGGACAAGGGGGTCAGTACACACACCCACAGGAGGCCTCAAATGCCTCTACACAAACTCTCGTAGTATGGGCAACAAGCAGGAGGAACTCACCCTCCTGCTGGCTGACACAAGCCCGGACATAGTGGGGATTACGGAAATGTGGTGGGACGCAACACGATTGGGCGGTGAATGTCAAGGGCTATAGGCTGTACAGGAGGGACAGGATAGGAAAGAGAGGTGGGGGCGTGGCGCTCTATATTAAGGAGGAATACACATCCTCGTCAATATTAGCAAGGAGTCAGGGGAGGGGCACTCTGAAGTGCTTTGGGATAGAGTACAAGGCAGTCGAGGGGAAAGGGACTTAACGGTGGGAGTTTACTACAGACCTCCCAACCAGGGAGAAGAGCTTGACCAGAAAAAGATAGTTCCCGTGGCTGGGACCCCCTCAAATGACCCTTTTGAAATGACGGGGTCCCAGCCACTAGGGTGTCCCACATATCCCTGGAGCTGGGGAATCCAGGCTGCTGCAATACCTCAGGCCAGTTCTGGGCGCCACACTTCAAGAGGGATGTCGACAGCATGGAGAGGGTCCAGAGGAGGGCCACTTGCATGATCAGGTGACAGCAGGGCAGACCCTATGAGGAGAGGTTACGGGACCTGAAACTGTTCAGCCTCCAAAAGAGAAGGCTGAGGGGGGATCTTGTGGCCTGTTATAAACTAGTCAGGGGGGATCAGCAGGCATTGGGGGAGTCACTATTCCCCCAAGCACCGCCAGGAGTGACCAGGAATAACGGTCACAAGCTGGCAGAGGGTAGGTTTAGGTTAGATATCAGGAGGCGCTACTTCACGGTCAGGGCGGCTAGGGTCTGGAACTGACTTCCAAGAGAAGTGGTGCAGGCTCCTACCCTGGGGGTCTTTAAGAGGAGGTTGGATGTACACCTTGCTGGGGTCGTTTGACCCCAGTGTTCTTTCCTGCCATGGCAGAGGGTTGGACTAGATGATCTGCTCAGCTCCCTTCCGACCCTAGAAACGATGAAACTATGGTGAACCGTCAGGTGATGGGACTCCCAGCTGCATAGGAGACTCTGCACAGGTAAATTAAAACTCGATAGCAACCAGCTATGAAGTTAGTACACATTTTTGAGATCTAAATTTATAGCTGGTTGGAGGTTTTATGGAATTATAGGTACTTTGTACATGTAGCTAATCTCAAGGTAACTACATAATTAACCAGTTAATTGAGCAATACCTGTAACATGTAGAGTAAGGCCAATATAATATTTATTATTGCTACAAATACCTGCATAAATTTAATCTGTAAACTAGACTCATTTGTAAAGTTTCATTAGTTTCTTTGTTTCTATGCTCTTTTGTGAAAAGTATATTTCTTGTCTCCAGATCTGAAAAGGGTCCAAAATAAAATAATAATAAAACTCACAACAAAATTCAGAGTCTGGACCATTCTTATCCATAGAAAAATCTGTATAGGAGTAAACATATCATTAAAAACTTAATAACAGCAGACCCTTCTTGCATTTTTTGGATGATAAGAGAGAATATGAAGCCTTGTAGAACAGCCAAAGCAGCACACTGAGGTATTAGTATAAATAAGGAATCATTCAGGCGGTCTGGCCCACAGTGTAGGGATGCCAACTAAATAAGTAGAGCCAATGCTGCTTATATTATTTATTTTTGTTATGTTTTAGTATGTGATTTGAATATTAATCAAATCATAACACCAAAGCCAATTGTTTCATGGATTCGCTACCAAAGTGATTGCTGGCCCTAATGCCAGGCTGCAAATGGCTACCCCCTACAGTTGCACAGTAGATTTCTTTTTACAGAAAGTTTCATGATATTCCAGGTCTTGACCAGCTGTGTAGTACCCAATTTTACATGTAATAGCTGCTTTCATCCCCAGCTTTACTGGCTGCAAATACGCCACAAATACAACTTTTTAAAACTTCATAAGGGCATGGCTGTAAAGTGCTTTCAAGGGGACAATCATGTGATGTAATTTCTGTCTGCACCCCTAGATGCCTAGTTAGGTCAAGTGTGATCTAAGTCTGTCTGGACCCCTAGATCTAAGTGTGAACTGCACAGAAGTTCAGGACAGGTAGATAAGTCTAAAAATGGCTGATCCGAGGTTGTCTAACAGAGATCAGGTGGGCCATTTTAAGCTGATCTGCCCTGAACTTCTGTACAATTCCCAGTGCAGACCCGGGGCTGAAAAAGCCCAGCTTCTGGCCCAGTCCAGGGGCTGCACTTTTCCTACCCATCTCGATGACTTTTAGTCCCCAGCCACTCCTCTCACCCCAAAAATGGACAACTCTCCCCATGGAGCAGCCCACCAAACACCCCAATCCCACAAGATGCTCCCAGTGCTGGTTTTACCAACATTTAATAGTGCCAGAAGCTGAAGATGTCACTTAGGGTGGTGGGAGGGATGGGCAGGATGGGGTGGTAGGTTCATGGGGTGGGGGCTGTTCACTTGAGGTGGGAGGGTTGGAGAACTAAAAATAGCCCCTAGTCCCAGGGGGTATGGGACAGAGCACCCCATTCCTCCAAGCCCCCTGTGGACCCTGCTAGCCCCCCAAATCTTGCCAACCACCCTGGACCCCACAACCCTCCCCATCCTTCCCATGAACACCAACAGCCACCAATCTCCCCTGTGGATCCTGCTTGCCCTCATGATCACCCAAGCCTCCATAGACTCTACTTATCCCCCTGATCCACTCCCCCAGAGCCTCCTTGCCCTCCTCCCAAATTGCCCAGGCAGCCTCCCACTAGTCCCCCATCCCAACTTACCTTAGATCTAACCTCCCACTAACCTCCCCAAACGTCTTTACATACTGTAAGACTCCAATCCTACAAAGATTTACACACATGCTTATTTACACTTTCAGTTGTCCAAACTGGCTACAAATCTAGTGACAAGGGCCTGATGTTCTCCTGCAGTTATTTTCACCTGTGTAGAAGTAGTGCAGGGAACATGCACCAAGTAGTTTTAAACCTATGTTGCAGTGATGCAAATAACTACACAAGATATAAGCAAGTGGAGAATCAGATCCACTGGCTCCAGATGAAAAATAGGGAATTCCAGACAGGTGGAATGTATTTAACTATATGATTTGAACTTGGTTCCCCTCAAGCTCTTCTGTAGGAACTGAATTGAGCTATTAGCTAAAAGGCAGGAAGCACCATGACTTTTATGAGCTAACTGCTCAGTTCATTGGATTTTCCTGCAAGTAACTGAAATGACATTTTTTGAGTCAAACATAATATAATTTGGGGTCTTCACATCACCAAAAAACCCCAAAACTAAATTTCTGTTTGGTCCAAACCTCTCATTTTTCAGTTTGGTCTTAAAAAAAATTATTTGCACAATCCTACTAGATATATAAGGAAAGAGTTCAAAATACTAATGCATTAACCTCTCACTATGATAGTCTTTCAAAGATGAAAATCTTGCCATAGCGAAAAGTACCTACACCTCCATCTCTCCATTAAGTTAAAATGTGACCTCTGTGCACTCTCCTCACTTTCAAACTCAGAAACTGAAATTAAGAATAGCATGGAGACCTGTAGTTGCTGCATGGCATATGCTACCACTAATCAAATTAAGATTTTTTTGTGTGAAAAGTCATCTTCTCAGCTCAGCCATATGGCAGTAGTTTCTCAGCTATCGAAAGACTTCTATTCTGTTTAGTCACACCCCCAGTTGGTTAGAAAGCAACAGAAATCACAAGCTAAATACCCAACCTTAAATAGCATTTATTTTTTCAAGGCATGTTCACAAAACACTGAAGGAAAATGTGGAGTCTTTTTGTTTTTACTCACTGCTATTCCTAGATGGACCTGGTAGGGAAGAGAACTAGGATAGTATCCAGCTAATTGACAGCTTGACTTATAAAACAAAGAAAATGTTTCCCCTGACGCAAGGGTTTTTAGATGTTGTAAGTACCTAGAGTCCTGGAATTGCATCCTTGGTCTATCCAGCAGCCTGCTCACAGGCTGCAGATGCCACTTCCCCACTGCATAGTAAAGACAACAAACAACTCCCTCCCAGTTCACGTGTTCCAATCTACTATTTCAAACAGAGTCCTTTGCTTTTTATCCTAAAGTGGTACTTGTTAAAAGAGCTGTGACCACTCAGGCTATTTCCTTTGAGGACGATAACACTGCTGCAGAAGCTTCATTATTATGCTAATCGAGCACAGTCTGAGCAGCTTTCATAACTGCCACATTAAATCATCTACCAAGGGGAGGCCTCAAGAGCCATTTGCATTGTACCGTATGCATATTAATGAAGCCAGTAGCTGCAGAGTTGTTTTTGAAGCAATAGGCAGGTAAAAAAAAAAGACATAATTTTGATGTCTGAAAAACTTGAGATCAGTAAACTTCAGGAAGGTATCATAGGTCCAGGTCAGAGGGTTGGTTCTGTTTGCAGTAAATTAGAACTGATTTAAAAAACAAACAAAAAAAACCCAAAATAAAATAGAAATCTGAGAAACCAAAAAATATGCATCCACAGTCAGGTGTAATGGCTCAAAAATATCAATGCATTCCAGCAATAACAATTCTAGCTCTTTGACTAGATGATCCACCAGTTTCAGTGTGCTGTCTCTTAAATCTAATATATATAGACACACACATATACATACATACATACTTACACACACACACACACACACATATATATGTATGTATGTGTATATATATACACACACATATAACCAAAACTGGCCACCAGGATGGCCTGAAACTCTTTATACAAATGCCCTTGGATCAAAGGACTAACAACACAGAAGACAAGATGACTATGGAATAAGACAAACATACAGACTTAAATCAGCCAGTGATTTAAGAAAAAAAAGAGATCAGAAAGGTAGAGATATACATTTAAAATATGGGTGAACAGAACATTTATGGGGGAGTAGGAACCATTCCCAATGTCCCACATTTCCAGAGAAATTTCCAGAAAAATGTTTACAAAATGTTTCAGGACACACTCTTATTCTCCCTGTACTTATTTTTCACTACTGATGGTCCAGTCTTCTCCCTCCTTTCCTCTTCTTACATCTGGACCCAGGTAGCCCTTGGACTGAGATCCTTCAGACTTCTGAGGACTTCACGCTTAGATCTTCTGCATGTTGCAACAAACATGAGATTGAAGGCCAGATGATACCAGTGAAAGAACTGGCCTGGACCTCTCAAGGGAATACATTACTTTAAAGGTCTAAACCCCTGAACATACAAACAATATATTTATTTACTTTTCAAAACTGTGACAGTTTCTATAGATAATTGGTATGGAAATCACAAGGAGGCTAGAACATTATGTGTGTATAAAAATATATAAATAAATAAAGAGCAGGAAGTGACATGACCTTCCATTTAATCTTTACTCAAAATGGATGAGTCTTCACTTGCCCAAAAAAACACTAATAAAAATAAAATTTTAAAGGTTGAAATATATCTTCAAACTTAAGGAGAAGAAAGAATGAATTGGAGATTGAATGGGTCTGCTGTCAAGATGCCTCTTTATGGTCTTCATAACCATCTAATAAGAAAATTCTGGATATTAAGATTATAATATTTATTTGCATAAAAAAGATCATATCTTTCATGGAACTTACAAACAAACATTCTTCACCCAGGCCATGCCAGCTTTAATGCACTTTTGAAGATCCATAAATTGTCCTATGTGCTTTTCCAACCTCATTTTCCAGTTTTTTCAATAATCTGTTTCTTGCATGTTTTTTTTTTGCATGATGAAATTCCATTCAGCAGTTAATTCTATCATCTCATAACCCATTCCTTCTCCCCCTGCTCCCTCCCCACTGCAACACTGAAGTTTCATCTTTCTCACTTTTAAGACTTTTCCACCAAACAATATCTTCATCATATCAATTTCACTGGGTACATTGAGAGGTACCATATCATCTCCTGCATTGGAAAGATCTAAGCTTAAATTGACCTCTCTTTAACATTTGAATTCTGGTTTTAATTTCAGGTCTGGTTGATTTAAACTAAATAGTAGGGTATAAACAATTTGAGGTTCACCAGCTCCAATCTGCTGCAGATGCTTTTTTAAAGTTAATTAGGTATATAAGCAGGCACATATGGGTATTATAACGCCCATCATGCATGATCCACTTAAGGTAGTTTAAAAATATCAGACCCTCAAGGGAAACTAGACTATACCTCTCTTGGAAAGAAAAAAAAAATTGTTCAAATGGGTCTTGAGTCTCAGTGTATAACTAAGTTTAAGATAATGTATACGATACTACTATGCTGTCATAGAACAGTATAATGCCATATTATATAAAAGGTCTTCTGGCTAGTGAAAATATGACATTAGCTGTCAGATATAAAAACATGCTTATACAAACAGATATTTTTTGTCTTCAAACCAAGTTCCACTGAAACATTAACAAATGTTTTGAGTGAGTTCCCAACAACGATGAAAGCTTATTTTAGCAAATGAATAAAATCTGCATCACTTAGAAGCGCCTACAAGTAATCCCAGAATTACAGATACATTTTGCTCATTTCTTATATACTTTGCCCAATCTTGGTTGGGATTGTCTATTATGATGTATGTGTTTTGTGGCAAGAATGGCTTTTTCCAACAGTTTGTACAGCACCTGCTAATAGCACAACGGGATCTTTGGTGCTACTGAAATGCTGTTATTACCACTATTAATGATCATACATATAATTAATGTGCAGTGATACAAAGGTGCATTGTAGCAGTTGACACATGCGTATCCCAAAGCATATCCTTTCTTTCCACAAGTAGCACAGGTACCCAGTAGAATTGGAACAAAGTGATTTTGTTATATAAGCAAATGCTATAAGCAAATAATGTATCCTGAAATCTTTATTTATTGATACTAATGGTTCAACTCTACCACCAAGAGCAACTTTGTCAGTCATAGCAGACCCATGAATAAACAATCGTAGTTCTCTCAACTCACAGGGCTTACATTTCAAGATAGATTCTTACTAACCAAGAAGTCTTAGTGAAGTCAATGGAATAATTTGCATGACCAAATCTTCACTAACTTAAATTAAAAGTTTGATATTGCAACCTTGCTATGGGACACAATAATTTTCTCCATATAACAAATATTAATTTAGTAGGCTGGAGTTCAGTAAGATTAATCCTTTGTCTAACAGCAATGTTTACCTTAGAAATATAGTAATCCTTGCCCCTGTGCAGTTCTCCATACTTTTGGATAGATCTTTAATTTATATGATGCTCTGATCTAATCATATATTATTGTTCAAAATAACAATATTTTCCAGCATCCCCAATTCATCATCGCTATAAATTGGCCAACATCCAAAGTTCTTCAATGTCATATAGATGCTGATATAACAAATTGATGATGTTCAAAACAAAATCTATATTTATTAATAGACCTACCATACTAAAAACCCAGGTTATAGGAATGTGTACATATGTAACGCTATTTCCTAATTTTGTAAAGTGAGTTATTTCACCATAGGGAAAATTTAATACAATAGAGTGCATGTGCCTGGACCCTTGCCAGAACCTGTCTGTTCAGGAATTTCATCCACTTTAATAAGCTGCTGGTCTCTGGATCTCAATTAACCAGGCAATCTGGTGCTAACATATAGAACTCAGGAAAGAGAAATAAGATTTCCCAGGCTCTCCATCTGGACTACACTGGAATATTTGCAAAACTTCTAAATAAAAATGGGATTTCATACTGCAGATGAAACTTAAAATAATGAATTACAGTGGGGAAAGAGAAGGTAGTGTAGAACCATCAGCATGGGGCCCCTAATAAAGGTTATTTGTGATGGGTTACATCAGTCATTATCAATCTGAATTCAGCATCCAGGTCTTCATTGTGTCCCAAATGTGTCTGCAGATGGGTACTTCCAAACATTTCCAGCCTACCCACTGCTTCTCACATACATCAGATCCAGAAACACAGTAGTGAAGCTCCTCTGGGAACATCTCCTGATTTAAAGCAGACCAGAGAAAGAGACCTCAGGAGTGAACATGGGCAAGTCCCCACAGAGCACCTTTACCACTGCATTTCCAGTTTGGCACATACAAACAGGAGCAAGTATGTGCCAAACATTTCTTCCCAGTTACACTGCAAACATGGTGGAGACTTGTCCTTTGTTAAACAGCTTATTGATAAAAACAGTTCTGGTGTAATCCAAAATCTGCCACAGATGCTAACTTCTCTCCAAGACTAAGTGGAGCTCTGGATAGATTCACGGTTCACCTGCATGGATCAGAATACAAGAAAAGGGCTCATTTTTCTGCAGTTATAACTGAACCACAGAATATACATGCATCAAAGGTGTCATGTGACAGAATAAATCATGAAACTAAACATATTTTATGTAAGTATCACAAGGGAATTAGTAGAGATGGAACCAATAGTTTTTTTTTACATAAAATCCCATAAAATTTAATAGATAATTCTATCCCTTCCATATATTTTTCAGCCACACTATAGAATTCTATAGCAGGGATGCAAGTATTGCATTAAAGAAAGCTTAAATAACTTACCGATAGACTATTATTTCCTACTAAATTCCATAAGACTGTTCACACTTTCTCTTTTTTATATAATGCAATAAGGGCCAATTTTCTTCTCCCATTTACAGCTTTATAGTCTCCTTTTTCTTTAACCATTTCCTTTGCATGCCTCTGGTAATACAGTGTCTCTCTCACTATATGGTTTACAAGCTTAGCAAAATAGAGCCCCAAACTAAGTTGTGGTATGTAGACTTTCTCAATACTTACCCAAAGACTGACAGCAATTGGGGACTGGATGTGGGCGAACTAACTGAACTGTACCCAGACAAAACAGAAGGCATGATGGTTATCACTTCTCATGAACTGCAGGATATAGGGGCATCTAACACTGGTGGTGCTCAGTCTCCCCTTGTCATTCAGGTTCACAGCTTTGATCTGCACTGGGATTCTCAAATCATAGTGGTGACTAGGTGTGGTGGCACTTTTGACCAACTCCACCATGGGGGAAGGCTGCAACACTTTTCAGATTCAGTTCTGACAGCTGTTGTTCATGTTCTTGTAACTTTGATGCTAGACTGCTGCAAAGTATTCTAGATGTGACTACCTTTGAGGACTCTCTGGAACTGGTACAGAACATGGTTGTCCACCTTCTGAGGTGGGCTGGTTGCAAAAAGCATACTACTCCACTGCTCCAGAGTTTTAACTGGCTTCCAATAAGCTTTTGGACACAATTTAAAGTTTTGGACTTGACCTATAAAGCCATAACAGCCTGGGCCCTTAGCACATGAGGGACCACTTCCTCCCTCACCTTCCACTGTAATCCCTAAGGTCATCAATGAGAAACCTTCTGCGATTACCACCTGTGCGCTTGGTTAGCTTGTCAGTTGTGGCTCAGTTTTAGAACTTCCCCCTCAATGCAGCCCATCACAGCATAAGTCTGGGCATCTTCAGGAAACAATAAGGCCTTTTCATTGGGCAAGAGCAGGAGGACATGTTGTAGGGGATGGTTTGGGGAATTTATCTGTTGTTTAAGCCATGCTGAGCTTTTTAGGGGGAGAGAGCAGCATATAAATTCAACAAATAAATAAGTATGTAAATAAAAATAAATGGAAATGTGTCTTTCCTAGTGTATTCTAAGCAGAGGTAATGTAAACCCAATATAGTGGTTCTCAACCTTGTTACACTCAAGGCACCCTTTAGAAAATGGCAGCTTAAAGTTGTCACATGTGTTTTTGACTATAGAAAAATAGTAAATCAATGCCACTGTTGCAAAGAACCCAGAAAGACCACAACAGGACAGAATGTTTTTAGCACTATTAATTCCTATCTAAAATCTCTGTCCATGTCCAGATGAGCATGGCCATGTGGTATTCATATACATACCATACACTCAGGTGTTTTCCATGCTGCAAGGTAGCAGCATGGGGGGTCTTTTGGCCCCAGAAGATCCTGGGATTAAAAAAAAAACCTGAGGAAAAAAAAAGCAGCATGGCAGTGTATGTGGGGACAGCGTGCACCACTCAAAACCAGAGCCTGGTTGACTGGAGACACACTCCAGCTGCCAGCCAGGCTCCAAGTGGCACGAACACCACTGCTGTAGCCCCAGGAAACCCCAGGACTGCAGGAAGGCTGGTGGGGCCAGCCCACTCCTGGTCCCAGTCTTCCCTACCCCACCTAGTGTAACATGCATGTGCCAGAGGGCGCATGGCACAGGTGTTCCCTGTGGACCAGTAGCATCAGTACAGGGTGTCCTACTGCTACTTGTCTCCAGGGAAACAAATGTCCACACTCATGTGGACACGGCCTCTGAGTCTATCTTGTATATCATATTTGCATATCTCACAGTGCTAATTGTGGAACACCCCATGGTACCCTTGAAAGGATCTTCATCACCCTAGGTGAGAATCACTGATCAAATACAATAAAATAGATTTACCAAATTACATGCATACATTATACATTTTCCATCAGAAAAAGAATTGAAAAATGTTAAATTGCTTTTTTGTAATGAACTAAAACCACGACACATGAGTGTATAGAGGTGGGTTTTGGTTATTTGGGGTTTTTTACTACTTATTAAAAGAAAATACAGGGACGTCAGGCTGGAATGTGATCCATAAAAAGTAGAGGTAGGCATCTATAGCAACTCACTTTATCAGAGCAAGCAAATGCAAACAGGAAGTAGAGCAGTATCTAGTCATTTGCTTAAAAAACAATTTTTTCTGCTCTCATTGTGTATTTTCTGTCCACAGCTCTTTCTTTTTCAAAGCATCTAGAAGATGCCTCAAAATATCAAATATTCTTAAATGTGGTAGCAAACTTGGTGATGCAAATAGGTGTGAAAGTTACAAATAAACTGCCCATTGGTTGCATATACACAACTCCTACTGACTTGAATTGGATTTAGCATGCAAAACTGAGGGATAATCAGACTGAGGTTTAAAGAGGTGAGGTTGAATACCAAATCAGCAAGGCAGGTGTAGAAAATAGATATTTATGCTTGCAAAGGGCATAACTAGAAAATCATCTCATGAGAGCAAAATGATAAAGTAGGGGAAGGTCCTGATAGTCTTATATCCTTCTGGTAGCTGACTACCTTGTTGAAGTGGCTTCTGCCCTTGTAATGTAAGATATATTTGTTTTGTAGACCGCAAAACATCAGATTGCTAATACATCACACAAACTGGTTATTTATATCTGGTCACTGGAACTAGATCCACAGGCATGTTCTAATCTTGGCCTTAATCTGCTGATTAAGACAGGTTTCTGAATGATTTCTGATACTGCTGTAAGTCACTCCATTGTCTCAGGCAAACAAGGTTCTTTGAGTAGATGTGATATCTTTTATTAGACCAACTGAGTAGTTTGGGAACAGTCCTTAGAAAGCTTTCGGGTGCAGTCACCCTTCATCAGGCATAGGGAGTTTCTGCTGATCTGAGACTCCAAGGAAAGAGAGAAGCTAAAAGAGTGGCAGGATGTCAGTGAAAATATAGGTAGAAATTAGAAAGACAAAAGGTAAAACAGGTAAGGGAGGGGGTGGATAGCCAGGGGGAAAAGGCCAAAGGGAGACAGTACAGTGATAGAATATAAGGTAGAAAAGAAGCTGTCTATAAAAAAGGGAAATAATTGAAAATCAGGAAAACAGGAATGAGAGAAGCTAAAAGTTTGACAGGATGACAGTGAAAATATAGAAATTAGAAAAACAAAAGGTAGAGCAGGGAAGGGAGGGGGCAGAAAGTGGGGGGGGGGAAGAGAAGAAAGGGAAAAATTACAGTGGTGATACTAGAAGGTGAAAAAGGCTATCATTGAAAAAAGAAATAGTTGGAAATCAGGGAGAAAAAGGGCAGAAAAGTTGGGGAGGGGAGAAAAGGTGTGGGAAAAGAAGTCAGAGGTCAGGTCAGGCAGATACATGGTGAATCAGATGTCAGGCAGGGTAATGGGTCATGAATCCAATGTCTATATTGAGTCCACGATTTACAGATCCAGTGAATAGTTATGAAGTGAAATTCGTAGGCTCACCTACGGAAGGTGTTTTATAAGTTCTCTTTGAGGATTAGAACTGAGAGATCGGAGGAGTGAGTGTCCTGGGAGAAATGTGCCCCCACAGGTGGTTGGGTATTCTTGTCTTTGATAGATTTCCAGTGTGCATTCATTCTGGTGCACAGTTATTATTTGGTTTCTCCTACATATTTTCCATCAGGGCATTTGGTCACTGGATGAGATATATAATACGTTTGGAGGTTCAGCTGTAAGAACCAAGAATGCTGATGGTTCTTTTGTGGGGTGTAGTAATTGTGGGGATGGTGGAAGTGTGCTGGCAGGTTTGCATTTCTTGTCCTGACATGGTCTGGATCCATTGGGTGTGGTTTGGGTCATAGGAAGTTTGCTTCTGATGATGTCAGCAAGGTTCAGCTAGGTTTAAAGGCTAGGATGGGTGGTTCTGGAATGATCTCTTTAAAAATGAGGTCTTCTTCTAGAGTAGGTTGCAATTGTTTGAGGATTTTCCAAGTAGGATCCAGGAAAGGATGCTATGCCATAACTAATGGTGTGCGATTTGTGGGGATTTTCTTTTTGTACTGCAGCAAACCTCCAAAAACCCAGATCCATTGTCTCATTTATTCTTGAGTCAGGCAGCTTCTTTGCCCAAACTTAGCAGGGGTCACTGAGAGAATATCTTATCAGTGCCTGAAATGCATGTTTTCTGGTCCACAAAAATTGATTTTTTTTAATATTTGGTTTCATCCCAAATCTGTCTCCTGCCATATTTCAAATCCCTAAGCCAAAGAATAACAGCACCAGATATTTTTCAAAGAAAAGATTGTCACTTCTTCATGACATGGACTAAATATTATTTGTATAGAACCATTTTGGTTGAGATTTTTGAAGAAAATTCAGCCTGAAGCACACAACATACATAGTCAGTTTAAGACCCCCAAAATTAATGGTCACTGAAGTTATGAACAACTGAAAGAAGGGGTCTTTTAATGGCAGATGATAAAAAACCTTAATAAGTGCTAGTGCTACCAGTCTGCACCTATAGTAATGCATTTCTAAGATTTTAAAGAACTATGGGTGCTGTCTCTTAAAATAAATAATAGACATCATGAGAGAATGGTATATACTTTTCTGGTGTTTTTTCTTCTTCTCTTCTGCTTTTTACCCAAGTTTCATTTTTCTGTTGTTTTCTCCTTCACTTAGGGAAAATGCTAGACACATAGCATCTGGGCTTATAAATATCCCACAAGTATTGGTGCAAATATGACAGTAACTTTACATTGATCTGTGGACTATTTAGCATTAAGAAAACCTCTGTCAGCATTAGTCCAGCGTGGCTGTATATTTTCCTCCCAGTGGAGGCTTGCTACATTTGATTACTATGCTCAGTGACATGACATAACTTGATTCACACTCTAGATCTTCATTGGGTAGATTGAGGTCAGGGTATAATAAATTGCATCAGTGTATCGGTGTGATCAATTGATTGCAAGGTCAAATATGGCCTAAATCCAAGAGAATATTTTAATACTCCAGACTCTGGGCATTTCCCTGAAATCAATGACTACTTGAAAGGCTTGATAACTGGAGACTTTGGGCCATTAACGGCAGAAGGTCATTAAGTCCCCAGGAATTCTTATGGCTCTTACAACCTTTCTTATCTACAAAAAAACAGTTAAACATACAGGAGTAACAAGATCATTGAAGTTATCAGGAAATAGCGGTGGCTGCACTGACGTGAATTACCATTTAATTTCCACTGTTTACTTATGGAGAGTTGCGATGTAGTTAGCACAAATGTAAATGCAAGGTTACATGGGATTGGTACTATGCAATTGGGCTCAACTTCAGAATGACTCATACCTGTAAGAGCATTCTGAGTCAAGCCTGATTTTTAGGTTAATTGTGCTAATCATGTTGTTATCATGATTAGTACCTTCAGAACACACATCAGTCTTTCTACATTTGGGCTTAGTTTACAGCAGAGGTTCCCAAACTTATTATTGTGTACCCCCTTCCAGATTTACCAGATGCCCATGTACCCCTACCAGCATACATTTTAATGTCAATTATTATCATAATGAAAATTAAATCTGCCATTCTACAATTTCTCCTGCATACGTCCCAGAGATGTCTTGCCAGTGGTATGCACACCATCACTTAGGAACCCCTGGTCTACAGACTTAAAAGCCAGGAACACTCTGAGTGTATTTACACCCAAAGCTCTCATCTGGTGCCAGGGATCCTGCTTTCTGCTGTCAAATTTAGTACACCTCTACCAAATGAAGTAAGGCTTCTCCTGCCACCAAACAGGTAACAGAAGAAGTTAAGGAAAGTTTTGCAGTCCCTCCAGTAGCTAATGTGTTTCTGGAATATGGTTGGTGCTCTGGCAACATAGTTGCTGGATGGAATGACATAATAATGTCAGAAGCTCATAGCGGTATACATGCTCTGGGGACTAGGCTATATCCGCATAAAAGGATGTATACATCCTGCTACCTATTGAATTCACAACGCTGAGGTAAACCTTGGTATCAGAGTTAGGTTTCTCAGAATTGGAGTCACATAATAGTGCCGTTTAAAATAATGAATAGGAGAAGCAGAAGAGAAAGGTGTGGTGAAGTACTACATCTTGGAATAACTTGGGCACTTAAATCTGGGTTTCTCAGGATTCAGAAGTATGAACCCTCTCCCAGACAAAGGCAATTAAGCCATTTCCTCAGTAAGTGCTCCTCATTGGATAATGTAGTTTATCAGACCTTGTTCAGGGCTGTGTCTAAAGCTGTAAGGCAAATTGAAAGAAAGTGAGGTCTCAAATATATTGATATTTAATTGATGAAAATAGGAAGAAAACATTGTATTTACCATGCATGAGACCTTACAAGGAAATGTTTGTGGTTTTTTTAAATTTTTGTTTGAAATTGCTAATATTTGTCCTTTTAATTGGTAGGAGATTTTGTTTCATTTTGTTTTGGACATACACTAGAAGAGTTAACTTGTATATCATTGTATTTTGTAAATACAATTCTCACTTATTTCCAAATAATAAAATCATCTGGTGTTCAGTAGAAAAGTCATGTTTTCTCATGATAAATGATGTTACTAACTATAAAGAAGGTTTATTTTTTTCCTCTACACTTTTCAGATCACATTAATTTGTTTTAGACTTTCATTCTAGAAGGAGTGACAATTGGGATAGCAGGATGTATTAAAAACAAAACCACCTTGTGAGATTTTGATTCAAGAGTCTTTTTCTATGCCTGTTTTACTTTCACCTCTGCCCCCAGCTCTTTTTGGTAGAAGTTAACTGTGCAAATCCATGGTATAGTCTGTCTCAAGGAAGTTGGAATGGTAAACTAAGCGTGTTCATGTATATGCACAATAAAAGCTCTTTTCAGATCATTGAGCAATTCACTCCCCCCTGTGTATTTGCTATTAGAAAATGACCTGTGGTTTTACACAGCTTATACACTGGATTCTATTCCATTGATTTACTCCTGAATATACCAGTAGAAGCAAAGTCAGAATCAAACCTCAAAAGGTTTAATTAATTTTTCTAAGGAGCTTGATGGCTTACATATGTAAAGTAAACACATCAGCTACAGCTGTATGTGTAATAACAAAGTTACACTAGCAGTTTTTATAACAGAAATGCACAAGTGCCAACAGGAGCTACTTTACATATGAGGAAGAGCCAAAGATGAGGGCCTTAAATCCACAGCCCTATCTGTCACTGTAGCGGTGGTTCTCAGGGGTATTGTAACCCCTGAATTGATAGTCTTGTCAGTGCTAGTAAGGGAGGGAATATGGGTATGGGCAAGAAGAATCTCAGATGGTTGTATGCAAAAATAGGCACAAGCTATCCCTAAGGCAAAATATTAAATAAATCTGCAGGAAAAAAATGTCTCTGAAAAAATATTCAATATATATATCCAACTCCGAAGCACTCCTTTGAATTTACCTTAATACAACACTTTCAACCTGTAAAGACCCTTAGTCACTCTTGACAAGCACATGCTGGATATTACATTTCCCTCTAACCTACTTGGTTAATTTGTCACTTCTTCCCTATATCTCCTTGTCACTTCTTCCTTCTTCCCCCTAGTCCCACATCCCCTATCTGCACAAGTCTTCAGGGACTTTCACATAAGGTCGCCATGCATGTGTTGTCAGTGAGGGCCAGCTTCTATTTTAAACAAAGGCAAACAAGCTGTAGTTCCAGTTCTAAACAATAGCTTAAATAAAAAGACTGTAGGGAAAGAGGAAAGTGAACATAAAAAAGGGACATTTAACAGTAAAGAAAACAGATAAGTAGACAGTGATCTTTGGTGTCCTTCATGCCCTGTACCATATTGATTATAACACTATATCCTGGATATTCCATCTTAAATCAACTAGATTCTTATTCACAGAATAAAAGCAGTTCAAATTCTTGTTATGTACAGATCTTTTGGCTAAATGCTACCAATTTTGAAAGGTATGCTCCATCCAGCATAACAGCACCTTTGCAAAAGGAGAAATTGCTATGGTTAATATTAATACCAGCTTTACACAATTACAGCCATTCTGTAAAGGGTAACTTTCCATTTAAATTAGTGGGAAAACTCCTACGGACTTCAATGGAGTTTTGATAAGGCCTGGGAAGCAAAGTACTAGAAAGTTACTAGAAAAATTTAGATCAATAATAATACATATTTAAGAGGCCATACTGATCTCAGCTGTACCAGTTTGGTCTTGAAATGTTTCTTAAAGATTCTTGTATTTTTATATCAGAAGAAAAATACCCTGCATATAGAGCATTTGCTGAAAATAACTGCTTAAAGAGGTGCCAAGAGATTTGTCCTAAACTGAAATAATAGTAAGCTAGGGCTGTCAACCCGACAGATAAAATTGTAAGAGACAAAATATGAATCATCAGCATTTGCCACATGAAAGATTATTTAAAAGACTGACTTTTGGACATCCTTGTTTTTATGATGCATCCAAGGGAAGTTTGTATGAATTCATGGTTATTACAGCAGTGTTGCTTTCTACAATACATAGCTTGCATCAATCAGCATTTTCATTGTGAACTTGTCTGTACCGAGATCTATAACTTGTGCATAAGCATTTGCCCATGGCTGGAGACTGGCAGAGAAGCTAACTTAGGTTCTATTTAGTAGGCTCCGTTTGGATGAAAAAAGAATTCAGCCATTTTAAAGTTAAAATATATTAATAAAGTTAATAGGAAATGGTTTAAATCATTTTCCTGAATCAGTTTAAAAAAGGTTAAAAACTAAAATTAATAGTTCATGCCAAGCAACTCTTTTGGTATTTGATGTCTTAAGGAACCAAGAAAAAGATGCTCTTCCCTTTTGGACAAAGAGAGGGAAGAGCATCTTTGCAGACAGGCTCACTAACCAGATGACAAAGGTTTTAAACTAGGTTTGCTGGGGGATGGAAGCCAAAGCCCTGATGTAAGTGGGGAAATGGGTAACCTGACATGATTGGAATAACAGACTTTGTGGGGTACTGGAGTATGTCATCGATGGGTATAGACTGTCCAGGAAGGTCAGGCAGAGGAGAAGAGGAGGAGGAGTTGTGCCTTATGTAAAAGAGCTGTATGATTGCTTAGAGTTCCAGTATGAAACTGGAGATAGGCCTATTAAAAGTGTCTGGCTTAAGGGGAGCAACAAGTATGATGTCATGGTGGGAGTCTGCTATAGACCACCAGACCAGGAGGAGGAGGTACATAAGGCTTTCTTTAAACAGCTAATGGAAGTTTCCTGATCACGGGCTCTGGTTCTCATGGTGGACTTCAATCACCCTGGCATCTGTTATGTGGGCAATACAGCACTGCACAGGCAATCCAGGAAGTTTTTAGAGATTGTTGGGGACAACTTCCTGGTGCAAGTGTTGGAGAGGCCAACTAGGGGCCATGCTCTGTATGAGCTGCTGCTCACAAACAATTGGTGGGGAATGTAGAAGTGGATGGCAGCTTGGGTCAGCAGCAACCACAATATGATTGAGTTCAGGAGCCTGAAGAAAGGAAGGAAGGAGAGGAGCAGAGTAAGGACCCTGGACTTCAGAAAAGCAGACTTTCACTCAGAGAACTGATGGGCAGTATCCCCTGGGAAGCCAGCCTGAGGGGGAGAGGAGTCCAGGAGAACTGGTTGTAATTTACAGAAACCTTACTGAGCGTGCAGCAACAAACCATCCTGGTGTACAGGAAGACTAGAAAGTAGGGCAGAAAGCCAGCTTGGCTTAGCAGGGAGCTAAAACACAAAAAGGAAGCTTACAAGAAGTGGGAACTTGGATAAGCAACTAGGGAGGAGTATAAGAGTATTGCTTGGGCAAGCAGAGATGAAATTGGGAAGCCCAAATCTCATTTGGAGTTGCAGCTAGCAAGGGACTTGAAGGGTAACAAGGAGGGTTTGTACAAGTATGTCAAAAACAAGAAGATCAGAGAAAGTGTGGGTGCCTTACTGAATGGAGGAGGCAAACTAGTGACGGATGATGCAGAAAAGGCTGAAGTACTTTTCACCTCAGCCCTCACAGGTAAGGTCAGTCCTCAGAATACTGCACCTGGCAGCACAATTTGGGGAGCTGATGAGCAGCCAACAGTGGCAAAAGAGCAGGTTAGGAACTATTTAGAAAAGCTGGACATGTACAAGTCCAGGGGGCCAGATTCAATGCACCCGAGGGTGCTGAGGAGATTGGCCGAAGTTATAGCAGAGCCACTGGCTATTATCTTTGAATACTCATGGTGATTAAGAGAGGTCCTGGATAATTAGATAAAGGCAAATATAGTGCCCATCTTTAAGAAAGAGAAGAAATAGGATCCAGGAAACTTCAGATCAGTCAGCCTTGCCTCAGTCCCTGGAAAAATCATGGGGCAGGTTCTCAAGGAATCCATTTCCAAGCACTTGGAGAAAAAGGTGATTAGGAGCAGTCGGCATGGATTCACTAAGGCCCAGTTATGCCTGACCAACCTGATTGTCTTCTATCTTGGGATTACTGGCTGTGTGGATGTAGGGAGAGCTGTGAATGTGGTATACCTTGACTTTAGCAAGGCTTTTTGTATACAACACACAATCAGCATTGTACAGCTTTAAGTTCCAGAATTTTCCTTCCAGATGATTAGGGCCTTACTAACAACCAATAAAGCCATTCTGTGTCTGCACCCTTGCGTTGTTCTTCTGTTCTCATCCACCATGACTTTGGTTTAACTTATTTACAGCAGAAGGCTCCCCATGGGTCTAGGTTGCTCAGGCGAGACCAGCGGTTGTCTTCCTGGAGCTGCTACCTTCCCTTATAACCCATCCTTTTACCAACCGGATGTTTCTGATGTAAACAACATGAAAGTTCTCAAAATAAACAATGGTCCCTTGGTAGAGATGGACGGTCAATAATTATAAATGATCAATCCAACCCATTGATCGAAACGATAGAAATACAATGATAGCAGGCCTCTACTGAACAGGCTGTAATGACTGGGCCATCACCTCGCATTGATTCATCCAGGAACCACGGACCTCATCCAGGAACAGGGACAAGACCAGCATTTGAAAGACAAAAAACCCTGCAGAACCAGCAACTCTACCATTACAGACACCCGAAACTGCACAACCCTGCATGGAGGATACATGCTCAGTATGCCAGGGGCTGACCCTTGCCTGGGCATGCCTTCTGTCACTAGGGTCACACAAGGTCTGGCCCGATGAAAAGGGGCAGTGAAGACAGACCCAGTGGGACACCCTCTCCATCTGGACCAGCACCATACCACACCACCTATCCACCCAGAGGCCCTGCTGGTGATCCCCCACCTCTGGACAACATCTACTGGACAAGGACCCCTTTCCAGCCTGGATAGGTAGATATTACCTGCATACCTCCTCCTACAATTTGGACTCTCTCTCTCTTTCTCCTCCTGGACTTCAGTGGACTTCAGCCCCTGCACCAATCCTCTGCACCAACCCTCTCTAACCCCTGCTGCCAGTGTGTGTGTGTCTGTGTCTGTGTCTGTGTGTCTGTGTGTGTGTGTGTACGCACAAGGGAACCAATTTGGCATTGTCACCATCTCCCCTGTTCAGTAAAACCACTGTCATTTGCACCCCTGAGTTGGGTCATGTTTAACTAAAACCAAGTCCCTTCCCTATCTTAAATTCCAGCCTCATTCTCTCTCAGCTCCAGTTCCCACCCACTCTGCTAGTTTCCTGATCTTCTCCCAATTCCATCTCCCCTTTTTTGCCACACCTCAGCCTCTCCTTGCTTTCCTGCTGTCCCTGCTGCTTTTCCTGTGATATTCTGCTGCCCATCTCTCTGTTTTCAGGCTCCCCCCCCAGCTTCCCAGCTCCTATTAGCTGTCCTGCAGTTCTCTCCAGCTTCCGGCACCTACTGCTGCTCTCTGCAACTTCTCTAGCTGCCCTGGAGCCATCCTGTGGCTCCCCACACCCAGAGCCCCTCTTTAACACCCACACTTTCCCTTAATCCCATTTTCCCCTCTCCCTACCTACCTTTTCAGCTCCCCTGTAGCTGTGCTGACATTGCTTCCCTGTTCTGCAGGCTTTGGGCATTGTCTTTTAATCAATTAAGAACAATTAACCTGAAGATACCCCTGAGCCTCAGTTCTTCAGCCCAGGCCCCTGTAGTCTACCTGTTCTAATCCTGATCTTGGTAACTTTAACTCCCTACACTTCTACTTTCTTACCTTAACTTTTCTCCAGGTATCCCAAGTACACCAAGCACATACATACATACATACATATCACAATACCCAACTTAGGAACTCACTTGTGTGTATGTATAGGTGGGTGGTATGTGTGTAAATTAGTGAATACATATACATATATAGATATCATTGTGTGTGTCTGTGGTATATGAATTAGTAATGTGTATTGTATATGCAGGTGTTGGTAACTGGTAACTGATTCTGTATAAATGTGGATGTGGATGTGGATGTGGATGTGCCTGAGCTGGTAGTGTGAGTATGTATGCCTAGTAGGGGTGTATGCACTTAGTGAGTGTATGTGTGCTTAATTGATTTTTGTGTGTGCAACTGTACACCACACTCTCCTGTCTAACAGCGCAATATTGAGATCCTGAACATTGGCCTGATCCCTCAGGGCAACAGAGGCATGCTCTCACATTTTTTATATGGTCTCCCACAACATTCTTGCAAGCAAGCTAAGGAAGCATGGGTTGAATGAATAGATTATAAGGTGGATAGAAAACTGGCTGGATCATTAGGCTCAACAAAAAATTACCAATAGTTCTAGCTGGCAGTTGGTATCAAATGGAGTGCCCCAAGGGTCTGTCTCGGGACTGGTTTTGTTCAGCATCTTCATCAATGACCTGGAAGATGGCATAGCGGGAACCCTCAGCAAGTCTGCAGATGACACCAAGCTGGGAGAAGCAGTAGATACACTGGAGGATAGGGTAGGATGCAGAGAGACCTAAACAAATTGGAAGATTGGACCAAACAAAATTTTATTAGGTTCAAGAAGGAGAAGTGCAAAGTTCTGCATTTAGTATGGAACAATCCCATGCACCAGCTGGGGAACCAAATGCTTAAACAGCAGCTCTCCAGAAAAGGATCTGGGCATTACAATGGACAATAAGCTGAATATGAGCCAACAGTGTGCTCTTGTTGCCAATAAGGCTAATAGCATACTGGGCTGCATTAGTATTAGTGCTTCCAGCAAATTGGGGGAAGTGATTATTCCCTCTGTTTGGCACTGGTGAGGCCACATCTTAAGCATTGCACCCAGTTTTGGGGCCCCCCACTAGAGAAATAATGTGGACAAACTTTTGTTTGTTGGGTAAGAAGAGCTGCTATTCATATTTACAGTTAGAAAATTAAGTGCAGAGAGACCGAGGAATTTGCCTAAGGTAAAATACAATGCTTATGGCAAGTCAAGAAATGAAACGTAGGTCTCCCAAATCCCATGGTAGCACCCTGCCCACATTAGGACTTCATTGGGGTTCTGTCTGCTCAGATACAAGCCCTATTCAAGCTCTAAGTGTCATGGGAGCCTCCTTTCGTTCTGTTTGACCACTGTTCTATTATATCTCTAATTCCAGCTGCAGGGATATGTGAACCCCCCGCAGTTGGAAGATCATGGCAGCCATAATCTCCCAACTGTGGGAGTCCATGAAATCCCTGCATCTGGGAGATCACAGAAGCTGCATCTCCCAGACCTGGGGTCTTCATGCACTGCCAGGGCTGGGATATCACAGCCATGTTCCATGCTGCTGGGATCCAGGTGAGTCCCAGTACCCAGAAGCATGCTGTGGGAATGCAGTGTTGGCAGCTGAGGAGTGCTGCAGGGATCCAGAGTCAGCAGGTACCAGAACTGAAAGGTCACTCAGCTGTGGCCACTTCCAGCCCCAACTGGGCGTGGTGCACCACTGAGGGTAGGAGTCTCTTCAGTTGATGGTGTTCCCAGCTGCAGGGGAGACCATGCTACACATACAAATTAAAGCTTGATAGCAACCAGCTATAAAGTTAGTACAACTTCTCAGGGTCTCACTTTATGGCTGGTTGGAGGTTTTTATGGCATGGTAGCTACTTTGTACACATAGCTGGTCTCAAGGCAATTGCACAATTAACTGGTTAGTTGTGCAATACTTGTAACACGTAGAGGGGGCCCTAGAGAAAGACATTGTTCCTGGGATCTAATTCTAGAATATTCAGACGTAAGAGAATTGGGGTGAATCCACTTTTCTTTGCAAGCAGAAACACTTGTTTCTCATTAATAAGAAACATTTATCAGACCATTTCTGAATGTGACTCCACCAACCTTTGCTGCTAATTGCCATTCACAACAGCCCCACTGTTTTGGTAAAGGATCCTCTTTGGGCTTGGGCTGCCTACATAGGGCCCTCCTTGCATGAAGCAGCAGAATTGGGAGTAAAAACTTGCCTATGCTTATTATCAGATAGAAGCTCTGATGGATGCCTTCAGGCTAACAGCTTTCTCACTGCTCTGGCCCTACTCTGCTTGACATATTATCTCTTGTTAAATCACTACAATTTGCAACAGGTCATTCATCTTACTGGCTGCTTCTGACAACCTCCTGTGCATCAAGCCCCAGTAAACATTGGGATTGTGATGCTGTAGAAATGTCAGATTCCAGAGAGTTCAATAATCACTACAAAATAAGTACATCAAGAAAACTATTTGTTTTAGGTTACATTCTCCCAACCCCTTTCATTTGAGTTTCTTGACAGCTAAGCTGTTCTACAGAAGTAGCGTAAACATTTTTATGCTAAATTTATAACTCCTCATGTACAGCTGCTTTAGGGCTGCCTGCGAGATACACAGCACTAAATTACCTTAGTCTAAACAGATTCTAAATATTAACCTACAGCCCTGACGTGTGGTAAACCAGAAGTGATACAAGCAGTTCAGGGCTACATACACAGCTATGTAACTGGCAACACCACAGCTGAAAGTCCTAAGATCAAATGAGCTACCTTTGGCCTGCTTCTTCCATACTTTTATAGGCAAATAACATTGAGGGAAGAAAAAAGACACTGGACATTTACAGTTAATATATCCAGAATTACAGAACAATTTTTTTGCTAGTGGATCAATATTACTTGTGAAACAGGAGAAGATAACAAGAGGACTACAAGAGAGGAAGACAAGTTCTCAGGGCTCTAGAGACATTTTTTCTGTACCAACGACTCATAACACCACCATAAAAAATGAATATTTAACACAGGAGCGCTTGGTGACTGTATTGTGTAAACTGACCCTCTCCTATCTCTTATAACTGTCCTATTTCTAGGTCCTTTGGTTCATTTTCATACAAATGACAACATGAATTTGTGGAGACATCAGGGTGTAGAACAATGAAAGTCCACGCGTCCACCATGTGACTGGAGGTGAGAAGTTTCTAGAGGGTTTGAACTCTCAACCTTGATGAAGTCATAACCTACTTTTAAGGTCTGGGCATACGCAGTGTATAATGGAAATGCAATGGTTTATCAATGTTGATATGTTAATTATGATAATGTTGCTTGTATTGGTTTGAAATAGTTTCAATTGATTGGTCCATTTAAGTATTGCCCAGATTTGAATTTGATTGGGTATTGTGCAAAGGGCGATGATTGGACCATTGGGTGAATGACAGATGGTGTGATTTGAAGGCCATAAATCCTGTCCAGAGCAGCCAGCAGGAGGCTCAGGCTCATCAATGCTCACGCTCACTCTCGCTGGACAGTCCTGGCTGGATCCGGCCTCTCAGGGTGCAGGAGTTCATCGAGTGCAGGTTCCCTGCTGTGACCTGGTCATTGGGATTAAGCTCGCTAAGGCTTACATGGCTCTTTCCTTTGGGCTTTGGCTGTGGAGGCTCCATTTGGGTAAAGCATCACCTTTTCCCTATTTGAGGTACTGAGCACCCAATCAGGGAAAAGCTAGAATTCCTTAGAGACTGTCAAAGGGTTTCTCCTGCTGACTAGGCCCAGGATCTTGCTGCCAAACTGAGACTGTGGGGGAGGGGGCAGGCACAATTGTGAGAGAGTGCTTATGCTAAGCAAGGCCTAGCATTAGAAACAATGCACTAAAACTCCCAGAATGCTTCAAGGAGGTTGAGGAGTCAGCAATTGACATTCTGGTAATCACTTTCTGACCCTTAGATGAAAATGCTGACCTTCTGACCTTTGAACAATGATAAAAATAGCAGGCAAGCTGCTTATATTGTTAAGAATAGGAAACTGCATGGCTAAATCGCAATGACGAAAAAACAACCGCATATTATGTCAGCCTTGACATTTTAACCCTGCAAAAACCAGCAAAACATATAGATGAATAATGTATTTAGGTTATAGAAAATTAGCATAAGAAATATAAAGGTCATTAAGAATTAACATAAGAAGCGTAAAAATTATAATACAAAGCGTATCACCTGATATTATAATATAGATAAGTTAACTAAATAACCAATAGAAGTAAGAATTAGAAATGCATATGTATAAGTGTTATCATATATAACTAATAGTAAAGTTATGTTAGATGCCTCACTTCCACCATGGGGACAGTTTTGTATCTTTTGTCTAAAAAAAGATAAGGGACTCCTTTTAAATGAGCTGTTGACCAGTTCTGAGACTACTGAATCAGGCAGCCGCACCTAGCCTCCGGGTTAGAGAGCAAGGGCTTGATTTGGGAACCTCGTGAACCAACAGACCACAAAGTCCTTTAGTTTATGACTTTGTGAAAAAATAAATGTTTTAAATTGAACATCCAGGTCTGAGCCTGTGCTTAACTCAGTCCTTATATAATTCAGCATCGAACTCACACAACAATGTGGGGTAAGTGGGGAGGCGACAGGTACCAGGGGCAAGCTGCCTGCCCCCTACTGTGTGCCCCCCACTCTCTGCTCCATTATTGCCCTACCACATGCCCCCCTACTGCCTCCCCCACTGTCATTTTTTACCTCATTAGTGCTCCCCCTTCACAGACATTAGGGACCGGTAGGGACCTCGTGAGATCGAGCCCAGCCCCCCTGCCACAGGCAGGAAGTCTGTTGGGGTTAAATGATCCCAGAAAGATGTACATCCAAATGCTTTTGAATGAGTCCAGAGTAGATGCTTGCACCACCACTGTGGAGAGTCTGTTCCAGACCCTGGACACTAGGATCATGAAGGAGTTTTTCCTTTTCTCCAGTCTAAATTGGCTTTCCAGAAGCTTGTGGCTGTTAGATCTAGTTATCCTTTGGGGAGCCCTGGTGAACAACTGTTCTCCCAGATCCTGGTGCACCCCCTTATATACTTATAAGCTGCCACCAAGTACCTGCCAAGCCTTCTCTTCACCAGGCTGACGAGCCCCATGTCCTTCAGCCTCTCCTCATAAGGCTTGCTCTCTTGGCCTTTGATCATACAGGTGGCTCCTCTTTGGACTCTCTCAAGCTTATCCACGTCCCTCCTGAAGTGGGGGGCCCAAAACTGGACACAATACTCTAGCTGTGGCCTCACTAAGGCTGAGTAGAGTGGGAGGATGATTTTTTAGTTTTGCTTGAGATGCATCGGTGGATGCATGCCAGAGTTTCATTTGCTTTGCCTGCTACATCATTGCATTGGTGGCTTGTGTTCATCTTGTGGTCAATCAAGACCCTCAAGTCTCTTTCAGTCCTGGTGCTAGTGAGTATAGCACTGCTACTGATTCTTCCTCCCAAGGTAGAGCACCCTGCACTTCTCTGCATTAAATGCCATCAGGTTTTTGCCCACCCATCTTGTGAGCCTGTCCAGATCAACCTGTATCCCCAACCTTCCCTCCAGTGTGACCACCTTCCCCCATAGTTTAGTGCTGTCTGTGACACTCAAATCTCATTTATGAAGATGTTGAAGAGTACTGGCCCAAGCCCTGAGGGACACCACTGGTCCATTTTCTCCCATCAACTAATACTCTTTGGGTCTGACCCCAGAGCCAGTTCCCCAGACATCAGACCATGAGATGGTCAAGGACGCAGTTCTCCAGCTTAGCCATGAGGACATCATGAGAGACCAAGTCAAAGGCCTTCCTGAAACCCATATATATGACATCAACCTCATCTCCCTTGTCCAGGCAATGCATCACCTGGTCATAGAAGGAGACACATTTGGTCAGGAAGGACCTTCCAGCAACAAAGCCATGTTGGCTAGCACTCAGAAAGTTGCCTTCCATTAGACTGTTGCTGATCGAATACTTGATAATTTTCTATAGGATCTTTCCAGGAATAGATGTCAGACTGATTGGTTTGTAATTCCCTTGGTCTCCCCTCCTTCCTTTCTTGAAAACTGGGACCATGTTGGCTCTTTACAGTCCTCTGGTAACTTTCCCAAGTACCTAGTGCTGTGTAGTCCGTCTTGGTAATGGCTCCCATCTTCCATATGGTGTAAGCTCCTCTTTTCAGTTTCAGGAAATCCAAAAATTCTCTATTGAGCCAAAAGAGCTCCCCAGCCCCTGACTGCATTTACTTTGGGACAGAATAGATTTTCCTTGTGCTTGAAGGATTGCGCTCTTAAGGAAAAACCATTCTTCATGGACTCCCCTTTCTAAGGGTCCATGGCCTCTTACTACCTGTCTGATCAGTCTCCTGAGTTTCTAAAAGTCAGCCTTCCCAAAGTTGAGGATTTCTGTTTTACTGAGATATTTGCCTGCCCTGTGTTGCACAGAGAAAGTGATCAGTTCATTGTCACTGTCACCAAGCTTCCCCTCAATCCTCAGGTCACTCACCAGATCATCCCCTTTCACCAGAATCAGATCCAGCAGTGCCTCTTCCCTAGTCAGCCCATAGACCTCTTGCATTGTGTGGAGGTTGTCACCGCAAGCTACACAGCTGGTCAGATTTGGCTGTGTGCTTTTCCCATGAGATGTCAAGGAGGTTGAAGTCCCCCATGATGACTAAGCATTAGGAGCATGCAGTCTCAGCCAGTTCACTACTGAATTCTTGACCCAGCTCTTCTTCTTGGTTGCGATGTCTGTAATAGATTCCTACAGTTATATCCTCTTCCCCATGCTCCCCCCTGTATTTTAACCCAAAGGGTCTCAAGATGCCCTCTTGGGTTTTTAAACACAGTCAGTCTGAGTCTCAAACATACTCTGGTATCAGTGTGTTTAGGAATAAAAGCATATTGCTATTTCTCCTGTGCATGGAAAAGTTTCTTTGAATCTCTCTCAGATATAAACAAGGGAGTAACTGCTGGTTACTATTACTTTGTCCATTAAAAAAGTGAAGGTATATCATCCCTATCAAACACTAAACTATCTCATTTATTCTTCAGTTGCAATTAAGAGGTAAACTAAGCTATTTTCTGTCTACTATCACACTAGGGAAGGTCAAATGGCCTCACCTGTGCACTAGTTAGAGGACTCAGGTTCTTTTCCACATTGACATCAACAGGTCTATTCATATTAAGGAAAAGAAAATGATGTTGTGTTGCATGTGTAAAGAACAGAAAATAGGAAAGAAAAAGTATTTCCTAAAACATTTCATGGAAGTTGTTTCCAGACTGTCTGTTTCACAGAATTATCACATCTAACCAGTGCCCCACTCTGTATATCAATATAAGCAATATGTCAGCTAAGATCAATCAACCACGGAAATCATTCATATTCTTGGCAGAATTCAGACAAAGTCCCCACTTCCAGAAAATGCAAATGGCTTGCTGGGCCACAGCTTTTTCAAAGGTTGTTTGACTGCTAAATGGATTTTTTTGTCATCCCATGACATGAAGAGGCCTATCATGATGACATTTTATATTTGGGAGGAATTTGGCATGCATGTTACCTCATGATGCATCATTAAATGTAATGACAGGATACAAAATAATCCATCAGAAAGTCTTACAGGATCAAAGAGACTGGAATAATAGCCATTTGTTAGGGAACGAGGGAAGGTAACTTTTAATTACTCCCCCACAACTTTTTCTCCTCATAAAGGTTCCTAATTAGGTTGTATTTTAGGCCTTTTATCAGGTACAATGTCTGGATTTTCTACTATCTACCTTGTGGGTCCTGGAAAGTCATAAAATACAGAGAAATTTGCTGTCGAGAAACTGATCACGCTGGTCAGATCTTTTGGCCTTGGGCTTGTATTCGTTACATTTATCAGTGAAAACCTGTAATAAAGGGGTTAGGGGATCTCTTGGATTGATTTCTTATATCTCCCCCAACCATTTACTACAGATCAGTCTGTTGTCTCTCTTCAAGTCTGCACGCATTTAAAACAAAGATGCAAGAATCACTCCACAAAAAGAGTAAAAATAGATTACCCCTTGGCCCAAAACACTACAACATCATTCTGATAGGTATAAATAATCACCAGGAACGTGGCTTTTGGGATTCAGCACATCAAAACTAGTATGTTTCAGCTTGGCAGGCTTAGCTCAAAAACAGTCCAGATTGGAAGAAGTATGTCTGTCATACACATAATGACTATTACTGCTTGACACAGAAATAATTTATGAATATCAGGGGGGGAGCTGGCTTCAACAACAGGGGTTCTGGAAAAGTCATAGTAAAATATGTCTTTTGGCTTCTTAAATTCTTCTATTTCTTTTGTCTCACTTGCTTCTCTGTGGTCATTTTTCACACATTTTAGCAGCCTTCATGTCTAATCCCAGAGCAAACCTTCCACATCAAAGAGGTAACCCTTGAATGAGAAAGCCAGCAACTTGTCTGAAAATCACTTCTGCTCTCAGCTCAATGCTAATTCAAATGACAGTAGCTCATGTGATGTTAGATATACATATGGAAAAAACACCAATAACAATCTATGGGTAGCCATAGACCAATGAAATCTATTGGTAGCCATAATAGGGAAGACATTTCTCCAAAACATCTCCAATGAACTTCTTCATCAACTGGCAGGAGCAAGGTTTTAATGGTACAGCCCACATAATTGCCATCTGTTCTTTAATGATCTTTAACTCAGAGTAAGCAAGTAAGTACTACAGGTGGGATTTTAACAAGTACCTAATGACTTAGAAGAGCAAGTGAAAGTGAATGGGGCTTGTACTCTTAGTTCATTTGGGGATTCTGCAAAAAAATCTTGCTCCATACCCTGCTTTTACTTGATAGATGAATACAGCTACATTCTACTTCCACTCTTGTAATGAATGAGCAGAGCAGGTCTAGCACACAATCCCATGGAAAAAAGCAAATGCATAGCTCAGTTCTACTAAGGAGAAGAGTTTGCTGCTCACAATAGTGCATAACTGGTGCCAACAACCTGGCTTTGTCTCCCATTACAAAAAAATCTTGATGGACCCATCCTTCCACCCCTTAAAGAAAGCAATTACTAATGGGTATACTAGCAAAATGCCCATATGGATCTCACAGAAATGGCATAGGATCCTGCCTAGAAGCTATATATGAGTGTACTCCTTGCATTCTCTTCCAATGTGTTATCATTAGTTAAAACAAAAGCACAATTTTGGATTCACTGATTCCATTAGATAAATTATATAAGGAAGGACTATAAAATTTGTAAGTGTTTCTCATTACATGTTCTGCTACACATTTTGCCATCTTTAAACCACATACATACTCCAAGTCCTGGACTGCTTAATCAGTCTTGTATACACACCACAATCAACATTCCTACAGGCTTTAGACAAAATTGTTCTAATGGAAGAGTTGAGTAGTGATACATTTCGAAGTTCCTGCATAAAATAGATTCATAACGTGTTTGTGGGTAATAAGCAGCTGTTTACTCAGTGTTCGGTGTGCTAGAAGGGCATTTTGCATAACACACCCAGGGATACACACTGCTCCTAATCATATATTATTTTTCCACTTTCTCAGTTCTAATCCAAAGATATGAAAGGTCACTCACAAAAGCTAAGTGAGAAAGGGGAATTGAAAAAAGAGTTTTTCTGCAGTGGTCAAAGCCATTAATAGTTTGCCAACTGAGTGGATGGGGTATAAAGAGGACCATGACTCTTTGAAGTGTAGCTCCCCACAGTTTAATTTCCATTAAAGAGGAAAACACATGCTCTTACAATATGATGCTCAAACTTGCACTTCCAGACCCTTGATCAGATTCCTGTAATTAGAAAAACCACCTCTGTTTCTTCCCCCACAAAAGGTAGCAACATTAACAGAAGTTAAAAAGCTTTATTGCAAACAGCCAAATAAAAAGGACACCTGTTTTCCTTTCAACCATATAAAAACGAATTAAAAAGGGAGAAAAAAATTACCCTAATGAGACTCCATATCCTATCCAGTGAACAGAGGGCAGATATTCAACAATAACATATGGATAGAAAGCATGATATTTTTATTCATGCATGCTTGTGTTGGAAGAGAAAAAATTACCTCTGCCATATCAGGTAGCTCAGAAATATTGCAAACTATAAAGAGTTTGGAGTGGAAATGTGTACTGTAGCTAAGAGAAAATGAGAGACATCTTGTCACTAGAAAAACAGTCAAAAGTGTAAACAACTGTTTAAAAAATATTGTAACAAGCACTTGCAAAACATAATAATTGGTTATTACCAGAGACTCGTCCTAGTGTCTGTGCTTTAAAATGTTTTATAAAGTATCTAGCTGATGAAAGAAGGAAGGAATCCAGCAACCTGTCTCCCCAAACTGTGCTTCTGAATTATGGTAATGTTGACATTTCCACAAACTAAAGAAACTAATTGTATTCTGTTACATAAGTATATGACTTAAAACAGCCTGAAAAATATTCTGTTCTATGAAAATATAAGCAAGGACAGTATTACTGATGATACCATGATCATTGCTTCAATATGCTTACAAAAGTAGGGGAGAACCTGGTAATACCTCCCCTGTATGTTCAGTCCTTATACATTAGTAGTACCACTGATATTATCTAACTATTGGAATTAGCATGGAAATCTAATAAACTCATTTTCAAGACAAAGACCCCAAACCTCAAAAACTAAAGTCCTTGCTTGCATTTGTTACAAAATCTTGAACTTCATTTTGTGCATAGTGCTACCCTTCTTGTACTGTAATATACATCAAAATGATAAAAACATTTGTTTTTTAAAGTTCATACTAAGTATTAGAAGAGGAGAATATGAACATTCCACCATAATCCAAGACTGCTAAACACAGTCCCATTATTTTAATTTATGTTTTATTAGGTTTTTGCTTTTGTAAAGAAACAAATAATATAACTAATTACAGTTCTAATTACTATCCAATTCACCCTTTTATTACTTCTAAAATTTCTATTAAGGGGATGAAAGAAACTAATGTGATCATTAGACGATCAATATGAAACACTGCTTACATAAATGTTACACTGTAAACTTTAACTCAGGTACAGAGATCAAAAGAAAGTACTAGCCAGCAGAGAATAGTGCTTTCACTCCATGCTGTGACATACCGTAGAGACCAGGAGTTTCTTTAAGGTTACCACAAGAAATTTAGTGTTCTTTCTTTTTCATTCTTATTCTCCTTGAGAACAGTAAAACAAATGAAATGCTTGTGATGTCCTTTCTATCTCTCTCTATCTCATTTATTTCAAATCTAAACATATTGTGGATTGTACATTTTAAGGATAGACCATTTTTAATATTAAAACCCAGACAGGAAAAAGGCCCCTGGATATAAAAAGCATCAGGATTTGGTAGGTTGTAGACCAAAACCCCATGATCTTGAAATCTTTTGCTTAAGCAAATTCCACTGACCCAAATACTAGGATTTATTACAATCACCTCCTCTTTGCCCAATGTTTGTACTAATATAATTATTACAGTTAAAATTGATATGGAGAGACAGAGTCTTCAGAAGGAGACTGTGTAGATCCCCACTGCATTGGGCCACATATGGGGAAAATACATCCCTTAGGGATCACAGCACAATTCCCAGAATGCAAGGAGCAGCACTCTTTATAATGCACCTGGCTTATTCTGGGTCACTGTAAAGCAAGGATGTCAAAAATGCAGTGCACAGACTGGATCCAGCCTGTGGAACCCAATCATCCAGCCCCTACTACTTGAGTGGATCCATAGGCAGCATGCAGTTTTTTCATCTCTGACTCTATATGCACAAAAACTGCAGGAGTAAGTCCATCTCTGCTTTCCTGTTGGTGAAATCCAGAAAGTCATGAGATCTGTTAATCTGCATTAGACAAGAGTCCCTGTAAATGAGCCTCATAAAGCCAAAGAGCAATTAAGACCTGGAACAGAGGGACTTCATGATTGGTCTCCATAGTTCACCAGAAAGGGGGGAGCTGCACAGAAGCTTTGTGCACAGAACACCAAATCCTTCCTAAGCCCAGTATATCTGTGACACAATCATATTCCAGTGGGTGGGGTGACTCAGCTATAAGGATAGTTTGGAAGGCTGGATTTGCAGATTAAAGTCACATAGCATCACAGCATTCTCCTGCCAAGAAAAGGCCATTTGTCTTGGCTTTACTCTGCTTACTCACAATGTGAGTTTAGTACGAGCAAGAATGACAACGCCTATTCTGTGATGTACCTATAGGAGATTCAGAAAGGCACAACAGACTCAGAGGGTACAAAAGTTATCCAAGGTGGTTCTCAGTGCTTTATTTTCAAAGGGATCTATCACTATCAAAATAGAACAGGCAAGAGCAGTAATGAAATTTATACCTTGCAGCATAATGATATTAAATAACTAAAATCTCCCTGCTCCCAAAATCCACCTCTAAGGTATGTACATACTGCATATTGCAGTGTACTTTTGCAATACCCAAGCTATAAACAGGGACTGGTAGCATTCTAGCGAAAGCAGAACAGAGCACAACGTAGGCTACCCTACCCTGCTGAGAAACATTGCAGACATATGCTAAAAAGGCAGTGAAGGACAAGAAAAATCGCAAAGACGCAAATAAACATTCTAGTAATTTCTCTTTGCCTGTGTCGCTGCATGAGTCCCAGTAGCTTTAGGTACAAACTGAAGCTAGATGTGCTCTTCTTCACAACCAGGTTATTAAAAGTGAAAACTCCAGAGAAACTGAGGTAGAATAGCAATTCCCTTTACTTATAGATTAATGGTTTATCCACAGGGGTGGAGTAGTTCATACAAATCTAGTTCAGGTACACTGAAATAACCTGTGTTCTCATGACAATTTGGTATGCCTGTTTGAAAGAGTATTAAGTTGAGGCAATATTGAATTTGTGAGGACTAACTTCTCCTAACAACTCATCTCTCCTGTGTATTAGGGGCCTCTTTACACATGCTCTGGGGAAAGGGGTTTAATTAGAACCACACAAAGAGCTGCTGTACTTAAAGTACCCACAGCATCTCATGCTTCAAAATGGCAGCAGGGGCACTTTAACAAATGTTTGACAAGCTTTAGTTAAAGTGCCCCTGCTATTCTGAAGCACAAGATGCTGAATACATGAGACATCATTAATCGAGTCTGTTCCAACACGTTATAATTACAGCGTGCCAGAACATTGTCCCCGCACATCTACAGGTAACCTAGGATCCCATGAAAATTGATCTATATATTTTATTTTTGTGCTCTCTACCTTGCCAGATTCATGTCACCTCCTTGTTTAAATCTCACTGTAGAGCCAGGTTTGGACCATCTGCAGTTGTACACTTCTAGATTTGATATCTCACATACAGTAGCCAACCGTATTTCAGTATAGTATAGCATCATGCACTTGCACCCACCTGGAAATATGCAGTGGCCCTGGCTCTCCTTGCTTTCTTGGGTAAGAGCAGGGGTCCAAAAACCATCATGACGAAGATGAATACAAAGCCATTGTTAAAAGGAAGGCAAAGCAGAGTCACAGTGGGACAGCTGACAATGCTGAATCAAGAGCAGAAAGATGAAATCTGTTTAAAAGAAAGACAGAGACAAAAGTGAGATTCCCAGCAATGCTTGTGCCACCTGTCCAATATCATCATGAACAGGGCAGGATTTTGTCCTGGATCCATATTTTATTGCAGGCAGTGCTAGAGGAATCACTGCTGTAGAGCTATCTGAGACTGACTAGTGTTATGATGAGAAGGATCTATACAATCCTAGGGCACAGATAGAAGTCACAATTTTCACCTGATTTGGCCACAGAAAGCAGTTTATAGACATGACCAAACACAAGTGCACAGCTTCAAAAATGGCCGATCATATGTATAAGGGATCAGATGAAGACGTTTCAAAACAGAATCATCTTTCACTTGTGTCTGTGCTGCCTGCCAGCCTTGAGCTGTTTTGAGAATGCTGGGGTGGGAGGGAGGAGAAAAGGGAATTTGGACTGAGGGGGTTTCAGTCGTTGCTGGAGAGTGGGGCAGGTGTATTGAAGCACCCTCCCCACAAGGTAGGGGAGGCTCCAATTCACCCGTCCCACCCTCCAGTGCTGACTGAAGAACCCCTAGAACAAGCATCCTCAGCTCCCTTTCCCCCATCCCATGCCAAATACCTTTCAGCCTACCAAAGAGCAGGGGCCACTGCTAGGGGAAACCAGCTGTAGACTTGCAGCCAGCAGGTAGATTCCCCTCCCCACTGGAACCAACAGTGAACTTCTGTTTGTTCCAGGAGATCATTGTAACTCATAACCCTTCCTGCTAAGTCTTCTCAGTTACAGAGGGGAGCTGCACTTCTGTCTGCACCCCTAGAAGGGAACTAAGCCACTAAGGGTGGAGACAGAAGTGCAGCTTCTGGGTGACTTATGATGATTCATAGAAATCATCATGAATCAGGCTGACCCTCCCAACCCAAAAGAGGATAGCTGTTGGATCAGGAGGGTGGAGGATTGGCTCCTATTTGCAGCTGATCTAGGAAGGGAGGCGGTGTCTTCCCCAGGCTCTTCCCTGTCTCTTCTTTTCCTGCATGTCCTTCCTTGGCTCCACTCCTAGGTGAGGAGCTTCAATCCACATGCCCTCGCTGCCCCACTCCAGCAGAGCTGAGAAAACCCCAGATGGGACCTCCCTCCCCTGCCTTCTCTTCCTCCCATACTGAGACGGCAGCTCAGCCAGGCTGCTGTTGCAGCCAGAAATTAATAAAGTTACTCTGCTTAGGAGCATCTTCATTTGAACCCTCATACAGTGAGGGTTAATTTGTAGTGAGTGTACAGCTCTGCAGCTGTGCCCTTCTGTTTGGACACAGGTTTAGAGTGCTTTCAAGGGGTTGATCACATGACAAATGTCATTTCTGTCTGCACCCTAAGTATATTTTTTATGATATAATGAATTAAATTGATACTAACTACTGTGATAGTCAGTGGATGTTTCCTCTAGGCCCGCTAAGCACCACTATGTTGGATAGCTGTGAAAAATCTGCATCTGAGTGCTTAAAATGGAGACCACAAAGAGGGTAATGGAAAGTGGCTCTAAAAAAAACCTATTGCTTTAAGAAATTAAAATCTCTTTAGATCTGGCCAGGCTGTAATATACCCACTGATTTCCCTCTCTTTCTTCCCTTCCCTCCTTTTTCTGGTTGCCTTCCCTTCACTGGCAACCTTTTCCTCCCAATGTATTCAAAATAGCAACCACTCCAGAGCCAGTGAGGACATGAATGTTAAGGAACAAACACATACACACGCACACCCACCTGTTAAAAATTAAACAAACAATATGTGCCACTTACAGGCAACACATCCACTTATCCAGTGCATGCCAGCCCAGCCCTTTCCCAACCACAGTGCCTAGCTCCTCAATGACAGACCCAAAATATCAAAATCTTACTGCCCTCTTCTCCCCACACATACCTACCTTGTTTCAATTTGCCAGCTTCAAATAATAAAGCTTTATATGGGTTTATTAAAACCCATAAAGTGTTTGAGTACTGTGACAGCTAAATATCATTAAAGTTAGATTCCTAGTCTGATAAACTCATTTGAAGTTACGACTTCCAAGAATGCTGAGATAAAATTAATAGCTTTTTGTCATAATGCTTTAAAAAGTATATCCTACAGCATTTTAGCATACTATGTTAAGAAATAAGATCTTTTTAGGCATTTTTTCCTGGCAGAAGCCAGAATGCACACTCACACATCAAATGCAACTTAATACACGTACTAGAAAGTTAAGATATTTTTTTCATGAAGATTTTATTCTATAGAAAGTGGTTTGGAGCTAGGAATAGTACTGACACCAAAAATGGGGGTGGGGGGGACATCTTTCTATGTTAAAATAGAGGATTTAATGCATGCCACAGTGAACTCTCATAGTTTATGAACACACACCCATCAGGAGCTGCAATCAACGTGCACTTTGATTTCAAGTGCGTGGAAAATAATGTGTAACCAGCCTGAGTTTTCCTTAATAGAAAATTACAAGACATATTTGTTTCAATCAGCCAGAAACCTCAAATGCCAAGACCTTCTGTAGTAGAATGTAGATCAATATTTTGAAGTCAAACATCTCAGAAAACAAATGGTAATGTGCATTCAGAGTAAACAAGTCACATGCATGTTGTGAGTTGTCCACAGCTTGATAAGGCTAAAATCACTATGTCATCAAAACCAGACATACAAAGACATTCATATGAACAGGAAGAAACCACATTTTCAGATGGAAATAAGATTTTTACATCACAAATACTTTTGACTGAAAGTCTAGAATGAAGTGAGTCCTGTAAGCATTTGATTTTTATATCCCTCTTTAAAATAAGGTGAACTATTATGAATACAGAATGTATGTAGTATCACTAAACATCAAATTGTGTTTCTTTTTTCTTAATTTGCCTGCACAAATAGATACTGTAGTGATTTTGATTTTTGTTTATACTGAAAATATCATCTTTAAAGTATCTACCATAAATAAATACTAAATTCAAGGTAAACTTCTATTTAAATTCCTGAAAGCATTGTTACAGGTTATACAAGAGCCAGTCTGGAAAGCAATTCTTAAAATTATACTCTATAGCAAGTGGATGTTGAAGGGATAGTTTTCACAAAGCTTTGATTAGGATCATCCTTACATAGCCTCTGTTTTTTTACAACATATTTAAAAACAGACACTGTTTTCTGATTGAAGATTATCAAGTAGACTGAGTAAAATATACAGAGACAATTAAAAGAAATTAGAAACGGATTACATTGAAGCCAGTCAAGCAGATCATTAGAAATCCTGATGCGTTGGAAAATATAGAGAAGACTGAACTTTTAAGAGTTTGTTTCTTGTAGTAGCATAACTTTTGTCCACTCACAAAATAAAATAATTTTTCAAGAACATTGTAGTTTAAAAATTATATGTCTTGCTTAACCTTTGTTCGAAAAGGATACTCCATAGATCAAAACACATATTGAAGGGTTGTCAGTTGTAGCTGTGTTGGTCTAAGGATGTAGGCAGACAACTTTGGGTAGATGTGATATCTCTGATTAGACCAATTAAATAGCTGGAAAAATCATTCTTTGCAAGCTTTCGGGCACAAAGGGCCTTTGTATATGCAACAAAAATGGCCTTTAAAGTGGCTTACATGCCTTTTTGCATCACTTTAATGGTGCTGCTATTTACACACTCGGAAGTATATTCCACTTTGATGGACTTGCTATTTACATACTTGGTGGCATATTCCACTTTAAATGACTTTGTAACATGGCAAGGTAAAATACCTCCAAGGTTTATTAGTTTGCTACCTAACAAAGTGCAACAGTGGATGGATGGGGCGCTGGAAGCCAACCTGTGTGGGGAAGCACAGGCTTGGCAGGCTTCCAGTGCCTTGTGCACCATCCCTACCACCTTCTCCTGCCAGCAGCACACCCAGATGCCCCCTGCTGCCTTGCTGCTCTGCCTCAGGGGCAAGCCAGCCATTCCCAGGCAGTCTCCGGTGGCAGGAAGGTGGCAGGGATGGTGCATGGGGTGCTGGAGCCTACCTGCCTCTCCCAAAGTTGGGGGGTGAGCTGCCAGCAGGCCAAGCAGTCCCTGAGCTGCAGGGGACCCTGGTCCTTCCCTCCAGAGTGGTGGCACACCTCAGGCAGCACCCACCCACTGGCACCCAGCCCAGGCAGTCCCAAGGAGCACTGCTGCCACAGTGGAAGGAAGCACTGGGTCCCACACAGCTAAGCCAGAGAGGCAGGCTCTGGGAGGGAAAAAAAAACAACACACCATGCTCCTAGCTGTTTTTATTTTTCTTTCTTAATCAAGCCTGCCTACATGAGCTGCTGTCAGGTCACACAGCCCCTGAGCTATGCAGGGCCCACTGCTTCCCTCCATAGTGGTGGCACCCCCTGGGGCTGCCTGAGCCAGGTGCTAGCAGGTGGGTGCTGCCTGAGGGGTGCCATTGCTGTGAAGGGAAAAACCAGGCCCTGTGCAGCTCAGGAACTGCTCATCCCACTGGCAGCTTGCTCTCCCTATAGCAGGAGATGCAGGTAGACTGGGAAGAAAAAAAAAAGATTGAGCCCCCTCACATGTACACCAATGGGGGGTTAGCGCTCCCTAACTTGAAATGGTGGTAAAGGTGGGTTTGTAAAAATCCATCATTTCAATTTAGGGAGAATTAACACCCCCCCCCGGTTGCATATACAAACACAAACACCCTTCTTCAGGCATAGGGAAATTCTGTTGGTGTTTGTGTGCTTTTTGGGTAGAATAGAAGCCAATGTACAAAATTAATGTAAATGTGTGGCAGGAAGGTTCAGAGGCCATGGAAGGCAACAGGTGTGAAAAGGTAGTTGTGGGGAAGATGGGGAGGGGGGACAGAGAAGGTGATAAAATATAGCTGGTAAAATGCAGACAGATTACCTGGGGTTATGAGATGGCAGGCAGCTTACAACGTGTGTCACAGGTCAGGGTCCCCATGGGTGGCCATGATGTCTAGCTGAATATGGGACAGGAGGTGGTTGTCATCTAGGACATCCTAGGACCTGGATAAGGGAGTGAAAAGCACAATGATTAAGTTTGCGGATGACATCAAACTGTGGGGACAAGTGGGCACATCCGAGGACAGGAGAAAGATCCAGAACAACCTCGACAGGCTGGTCCTATGGGCTGAATGCAATCAGATGAAGTTCAACAGGGACAAGTACCCTGGGAAGGATGCACTCTCACCATACCTATATGATCGGTGGTGGTCCACTGGCTGGCACTGTATCCAAAAGGGACTTGGGGGTGACAGTGGACCAGAGGATGAATATGAGCCACCAGTGCGATGAAGTTGCCAACAGAGCAAATAGAACTCTGGTGTGCATCAGCAGATGTGTCGCCAGTGGATCCAGAGAGGTGCTCCTCCCCCTCTATTCGGCATTAGTGAGGCCACAGCTGGAGTACTGTGTCAAGTTTTGGGCACTGCACTTCAAGAAGCATGTGGACAAGCTTCAAAGGGTGCATAGAAGCGCCACCTGCATGATCAAGGACCTGGGGGATAGGCCTTGTGAAGACAGACTTTGGCACCTGGGTTTGTTCAGTCTGAGTAAAAGAAGACTGAGGGGTGTCTTGATAGCTGCCTACAAATATGCCAAGTGATAACACCAGGATCTGGGAAAGCAACTTTTCAGAAAAGCACCCTTTGGGAGGATGAAGACCAATGGGCACAAGGTAGTTGGGGAAAAGTTTAGGTTATATATACAGAAAAACTTGTTTTCTGTACGGGTAACCAAAATCTGGAACACACTTCCAATAGAAGTGGTGCAGTCACCATTCCTGGAAGTGTTCAAAAGGAGGCTGGGCAAGCTTCTCATTGAGCTCATTTGAATCCATTACCTCCTGCCCACTGCAGGGAACTGGACTTGATGATCTTACAGGTCCCTTCCGGTCCTTCTTTCTATGATTCTAAATTGGGAGACTGCCCACAGGCCTTCACATGTTTCCGGTCACCTGAACCTCACAAGAATTGATTGGCCCTTGCGCTCTTTGCCAAACCCCACTGCAGCACTGTGCTACACGGGCCACCTTGAGCCTTATGGGCTAATTGTGTGGCTCTAAAACCTTCTCTACACCACGCCCCATGCCTTGCAGGTATTACAGAAATATTGTTCCCTCTGTCAGGATCTCAGCTTCCTCATCCTAAACCCCTTTAATCTAGCTAGGCTTTCTAGCCTAGGCCCATTGTGTAGGACCTGGCTTTGAGGTACTAGCTCCAATCTGTCCCTTCCAGTCACTGGGTTCCTGGCCCCTGCCTGCAGGGACCCAAGCCCCTGTTTGGCTGTGCCCTTCTGACACCAGACCCCTGGTCCATGTAGCTGTGCACCTCTGGCGCAGGGCCCTCTGGCTCTTGTCTGCACTGTGCCTTGCACTCTCTGCCAAAAACAGGCTCTCTAATTTCTTAAGCCTTGAGCTGCCCCTACCAGGGCTCACAGTGATCACATGCCCCCCTGTCTGGGCACTAGTGGGATCTCCATGCCTCCCCTTACAGCCCCATCCCAAAACATCTGTACAAACAACATGAACTTAATCCCCTGGGCTATCACATAACAGTTGCAATGGAGACCACTCTCTGCCCCTTTAAGAAGGGAAACTACCACTCCTAGGACAATGTGTCTCTTAGCCTGGGTACCTTGTGGGCTACTGGAGCCTTACTGCTCTTGTAGGCAGCAAAGCAAGCAACCAAATGTCTCTGGGTAACTCTCTTGGGCAGGGCTCCTTTCCTGGTAGTTGCCAGAGAGTGAACTCTCCAGCCCCAGCCATGGGCTTATATGCTCCCAGGGTCATGCCTCCTCCCTGCAGGTGCCAGCTAATTATCTCTTTAGTCTATTGCTCAAGCAACCTGCAGCTGTGGAGCTCTGCCTAATCTGCAGGGCTTCCTGGCTAGGCTGCTCCTGCCCTTGAAGGAGCAGGCACATCTTAGTGCCCTGCAACAATGTTCCATAAATCCAGTGTCTATATTTAGTCCCTGATTTTTTTGTATCCAGTCCAGTATGAAGTACAGTTCATAGGCTCATCTACAAAAGGAGTTTTGTAAATTCCCTTTCAGGATTAGAACTGAGAGATTAGGTAGACAGTGGTTATCTTGTGAGAAGTGTGCACCTACAGGTAACTGGGTATTTTTGTTGTTGATAGATTTTCGGTGTGTATTCATTATGGTGCACAGTTGTTGTTTTGGTTTCTCCTGCTTATGTTGGTGCACTGGATGAGGTCTATAACATTTCTGGAGGTGCAGGTATAAGATCCAGGAATGATGATGGTTCTGTCGTGGGGTGGGGTAGTTATTGTGGGAGTGGTGGAGATGTGTTGGCAGGTTTTACATTTTTTGTCCCAGCATGTAAATGTAAATGATCCATTCAGTGTACTATGGGCCATATGGAATTTGCTTCTGGTGATGAGACTGCTGAGGTTTGGTCCTTGTTTAAAGGCTAGGATGGGTGGTTCTGGGAAGATATCTTTAAGCACTGGGTCTTTTTCTAGTATGGGTTGTAGTTGTTTGAGGATTTTCCGTATAGGAGTGTCCTTGTTGTGTGAAAGCTCTTTTGAGATTGTAGGGTGACAATCATAGGTATTCTCCATAGTACAAATTTGGTTGTATTGGAGGGGTTGGCTATATATTACAGCTTTCTTCTTGTTTTTAGGGTGATTGCTGGTTCTGTGCAGATATGTATGTTGGTTCAGGGGTTTCTTGTATTGCAGCAAAATCCCCAGTTTCTTGCTTTTTTTTATTGCATTCCCTCCCCTTCCCCAACCATTTCTGACTTTTTCTCTCCCTATTCCCTATAGATAAGTTTAAGTAAGCTAAGATGTAAGATAAGCTTTAAACATTTTTATTTTGGTAGCAAGTTTTTGGTTTTGGATAGCCACTGTTTTATATTATTGTATAATTATTCGGTTTGTATTAATTTTTACTGTTGTATATTGTATTATTATCATTTTTGTATTGATTTTTATTGGATATTGTATGGTTTAGGCCTGTGTTTGTCAGTGAACCAAAGTCATGTCAAGTTTCTGTTTTATATGTCAAGCCTCCACCTTGTGTCCTATGCCTGGGCATCCCATGTTGCAACAATATGATTCACTGTACCCCTCCTATGTAAATTGGTTCCCTGATGACTGAGAATGATTGGATATGATTGAAATACAGAGGTAGCAGGCCTCTACTGAATGGCCTGTAATGACAAGGCCATCACCTTGCATTGATTCATCCAGGAACAGGGACAAGACCAGCATTTGAAAAACAAAAGAACCTGCAGAACCAGCAATTCTCACCATTACAGACACCCGAAAATGCACATCCCTGCATGGACCACACATGCTCAGTACGCCAGGGCCTGACCCTTGCCTGGGCATGCCTCCTGTCACTAGGGTCACAAAAGGTCTGCCCCTATAAAAAGGGGCAGTGAAGACAGACCCAGTGGGACGCCCTCTCCATCTGGACCAGCACCATACCACACCACCTATCCACCCAGAGGCCCTGCTGGTGATCCCCCACCGCTGGACAACATCTACTGGACAAGGACCCCTTTCCAGCCTGGATAGGTAGATACTACCTGCATACCTCCTCCTACAATTTGGACTCTTTCTTTCTCCTCCTGGACTTCAGTTGACTTCAGCCCCTGCACCAAGACTCTCTAATCCCTGCTGCCATTGTGTGTGTGTGTGTGTGTGTGTGTGTGTGTGTGTGTGTGTGTGTGTTTACGCACACACAAGGGAACCAATTTGGCATAGTGTCACCATCTCCCCTGTTCAATAAAACCACTGTCATTTGCACCCCTGAGTTGGGTCATGTTTTACTGAAACCAAGTCCCTTCCCTGTCTTAAATTCCAGCCTCATTCTCTCTCAGTTCCAGTTCCCACCCACTCTGCTAGTTTCCCCATCTCCTCTCAATTCTATCTCCCCTTTTCTGCCACACCTCAGCCTCTCCTTGCTTTCCTGCTGTCCCTGCTGCCTGGTGCTTTTCCTGTGATTTTCTGCTGCCCGCCTTCTCTGTTTTCAGCCCCCGCCCCCACAGCTTCCCAGCTCCTATTAGCTGTCCTGCAGTTCTCTCCAGTGCCCAGCACCTATTGCTGCTCATTGCAACTTCTCTAGCTGCCCCAGAGCCATCCTTTGGCTCTCCACACCCAGAGCCCCTCTTTAACACCCACACTTTCTCTTAGTCCCATTTTTCCCCCTCCCCATCTACCTTTTCAGCTTCCCTGTAGCTCTGGCTCCAGTCCCAGACTCTGTGCTGGCATGCTTCCCTGTTCTGCAGGTTTTGAGCATTGTCTTTTAATCAATTAAGATCAATTAACCTAAAGTTACTCCCCAGCCTCAGTTTTTCAGCCCAGGCCCCTGTAGTCTACTGGTTCTAAGTCCAGTCCTGGTAACTTTAACTCCCTACACTTCTACTTTCTTACTTTAACCTTTCCCCAGGTATCCCAAGTACACCAAGCACATACATACATACATACATATCACAATACCCAACTTAGGAACTCACTTGTGTGTATGTGTAGGTGGGTGGTATGTGTGTAAATTAGTGACTACACATATATATACATATATAGATATCCGTGTGTGTGTATACATTAGTAATCCACGTATGTGTATTGGATGTACAGGTGTTGGTAACTGGTAACTGATTCTCTCTAAATTTGGTCTAAATAGCGTGCATGAGCTTAAACTGGTGGTAGGTGTGCATGAACCTAGACTAGTTATTTTGAACGTGTGTGTATCTGAGTTGCTAGTGTGAGTGGTGTGTGTGTGTGTGTGTGTGTGTGTGTGTGGCATGATATACGAATTAGTGATCTTTGTCTAACTTTTAGGGTATATAGTATATGTACCTTTGCTATTAGTGTGAGTGTGTATGCCTAATAGGGGTATATGCACCTAGTGAGTATGTGCTTAATTGATTTTTATGTGTGCATGTGCAGTTGTACACCACGCCCTCCTGTCTAATAGCACAATACTGAGATCCTGAACACTGGCCTGATTTCTCAGGGCAACAGTATATGTTGGTTTGTATTTTACCATTCTGGATATTGACCCAAGTGTCTAAAAAGGACATGTTGCTGCTGGAGTATTCAAGAGACACTCTGATTCATGGGTGACAGTTATAAAATTTGTGTTGGAAATCAATCAGAGATTGCAGGTTTTCAGTACAAATGATAAAGATGTCATCTATATATGGGTCTGATGATGCAGTTCTTGAGGAATTCTTCTTCCAGATGGGCCATAAAAAGTTTGTCATATTGTGGAGCCATTTTGGTGCCCACCGCTGTACCCATGGTCTGGAGGAAGTGTTGGTTATTGAAACTGAAGTTGCCGTGTGTGAGAATGGAGCATATACATTCAGTAATATCTTTAGGTCTGTACTCAGAGTTATAATCTTGCTTTTGTAGATATGTAAGGCAGGCTTGGATGCCATCTTGGTGTGGGATGTTGGTATAGAAGCTGGTAATATCCATGGTGGCTAGGAGAGTATTGCTGATAAGGTGGTTTATGTTTTTAAGTTTTTGCAGAAAATTGTGTCTTGGACAAAATTTGGTCTTTGGGTGACAAGAGGTTTTAGGATGGATTCAATGAAACCTGATATTTTCTCAGTTAGGGTTCCCTGTTTGGATACTATAGGTCTGCCTGGGTTTCCTTGTTCGTAGATTTTAATGAGCATGTAAAAAGTCCCTGGATTGGGTAGTGGGGGAATCACATTTTGTAGTTTTTCTTGTAGTTCGGATGGAAATGACGTGATGCTGGTTTTGAGTTTTTAAGGTGAAAAGGGGAGTTGGATCTTCCTCTAGTTTTACATAGTAGGTTGGGTCAGAGAGTTGTCTGTTGGCTTCTTTTATGTAGTCTTTACAGTTAAGGTTAACTTTAGCTCCCTCCATTATCTGCTGGTTTTATTACAATTTGGTGTCTGGATCTTAGCGATTCTATGGCCTTTCTCTCTGAGAGGGAGAGCTTGTTATGGTGGTATTTGTTGTTGATTATTTCATTGTTGAAGGCATCACAGTGGGACATATTTTATAGCTATTTCTCAGGGTTTTCATCAAAGGAAAAAATGTTATTATAAGCAGAGTCTATGCTTGGCAATATGGCATCAGCACGTGCTAATGTAATTCAGCAAAGGCTGTCCTGAAACCATTTGTTTTGTTTGTGTTTACTGTTCACATACTGAATCTGTTTCTCCCGACACTGCCCTCTGTTTATAGAGCAAAGCAAATTATTGGCTTCTGTGTGTAACTTTCAGACATCTGTTTTCTTCTTTTGCCACTATATCTTTTTTTTTTCTTTTTCTTTCCAGAATTCAGTTGCCTGGATCCAAACCAATATCTGCTATCAATCAATCCAATTATTAATTTATTCCAGTTATAATCTTAAAATACTTGATTTTGATTCAGTGATGTGTACTGTTTCAGGTAACACCCTGCTCAACTGTTAGAGTGATATTCTTCATATGCTAACATTTTATAGCTGTCTGACTAGCATAGCTGTAAATCATTGGTCTTCAAGTAACAAAGCAGTATACATGTGTGCCAAATGAACTGTTAAAACGATGACAATGATTTCATTCCAGTTTCTGTGTATTACATTTTTTGTCCTGGCATTTGCTAGATCACCTTGTCAATCTCTTAATAGCTATAAATAATACACTGGAAAGTACTGCTTTGTGCCACAAGTTAAAGATTTCTTCACCATCTGCTTTTGGATTTTGTAACTTTAGCGGGTTACCTCTATTTTTGTTTTCTGTTTTATGTCTTGATTATTATCAAATTTCCCTGGTATACTGGCTTTCATCCATTGTCTGTCAGTTTTTCTCCCCACAGTCAGTCATATGCCTTGTATAGTAACAGCAGCTCATAGGTACAGACATGATGGCAAACTCTATTGGTGGAACTTGGCACTCATGGAGAATAGGCCCCATGAAATGCAGCCAATTTAATGTAATGTCATGTATTCTCTTTGTACCATTCAGCCTTTCCTGGGCAAGGCAGAAAAGTGGAGATTATAGATGGAGACTGCAGTTGGAATTATGTTAGCTAGGTTTTCAACTAAAGAAGGTAATGGGTTAGCTTTCTTTTATGGGCAATGCTTTGTGGTTAGGCATTTTTAAGTGTTGCTGTATGTGGATTACAGAGACAATATTTTTACAAGGAAATATTTCATCACTGTACTGTACTGTATTTTAAATATATAAACCCTATGTGCATAGCTTGAATGTTTTACACGGTTTCAGTGATTCACACTGCAACAGCTTGAACAAGGAAGATCACATGGGCTTAATAAACTCAGCAGTAATAAAACAGTGAAGCTTTACTTTAAGAGGAAAATATTTATATTGGAGGTAATAAGTATAATCTATTTATATAGTGTTTTTCATCCTCAAAAGTATAGTCTAGTGGTTTGACCAAAAGACTAGGAGCCAGAACTAACCAATATTTATACCCACCATCGCCACTGACTTGCTGTGTGGCCTTGGACCAGTTACTTACAATGTAATTTTCAGAATGCTGGGCACCCATCCCATGGCTTCAGGAATAAAAGACTATAATTTCACTGGGCTTCATTTTATCCACCTGTAAAATGAGTTTAGTGACTGTACTTCATAGGGTTATTGTGAGACTTAATCAGTATTTGTAGAGTGCCTTGAGATCCTCAGATAAAAAAAGTATTAACATAAAATAATGATTGTAATAGAAGAAACATTTACATCAGAAAAAAGTGCAGCCACCCTGAAGAGGAACACAGACATCATGAAATTTTACATGGCTCAGACGTCCTAGCCAACAGACAGTGTGACACCAATATGAAGATACTGATTCTAATTATTAATAATTGCACTCTAAAGGCTAAGTTACAATGGTGCTTATCCATTCCTGCACTAAGTGGGAAGTATAAAATCCCCTTTGCTGAGACCATTCAGAAATGCTTCATATAGTCTATGTAGTTGGCATTCTGGGACAACTGCATATTATTCTAATCAAAGCTGTCTTATTGAATTACACAGTGTTTCCCATCTCAATTCATTGTAGCCACCTGTTTTCTCTTGTCTTAACCTTTAACTTGGGCTCTTTGCAAAAGGGGAACCATATTTTTGTTATGTAAAGTTCTTTTAATCCCAGTCTTTGATTCATGGTCTCTAGAGGTTATTATAATATTAGTAAAATTGTAAGGAAAGCCTACCCCTTTTGTACAATAGTGCACTACCAGCCATAATTTCAACCCCTTGCTCTAGGCATTCTGGAAGCATTAAGACTGCTCGCTGCTGCTTCAGCCCAGAAAAGAATTTGCCAAATGAGGTAAAGAGGAGGAGATGGAATCAGGGCTCAACTTTCTTCCTCTTGCTAGCTAGCCAGCACAATGGAGCTAAGACACAAACCATTCCGGGAGCGGGTGCCGGGCCTAAAATTGACATGGATCAGGTAAGGGAAAACCTCAAGAAACTGGACATTCAAAAGTCTGCGGGCCCACCATACCTAATAAGAACCTATTCCAGGAGAGCTTTAATAGGAAATTGGTATTCAGGGACAAAAACAACGTAAGATCTTGCTCTGGCAAGGAATAGAGTAGATGGTCTAATACATAGGTGTAAATTTCACCTGGAGTCTCAGGCCAAATCTGGACTGCGGGGCTCCTCACAGGCTGAATCCAACCTGGGGAATGGGGGCAGCTGTCACTGGCACCACAATGCTGGAGGGTCCAGTAGCAGCAACATGCAAGTGAGAATCTAACAGAATTCTGAGTGATTCTTCCCCTCCTGCCTCCCCGAGACATCTTGGCTTCTGCCCACCAATTTCCTTAGATAGAGATTGAGAAATGGGTTCCTGCTGAGAGAATCATCTGTTGCCTGTTTATGGGCAGCTGGAGCCAGACCTGATCTGACTATTGGCTTTCTCCCTTTGGCTCCTACACCTTTCAAAAGATTGTAAAGAAAAGACCCCTAACTGACAGGAGAAGATGCACAGATGCCCTTTTAACATTACCACATAGTCCAAACTTTTCTTAAGTAGATGTTTCAAGCAATGCATGTGGCACATGCAGTTTATGAAGATGTGATACATGAAAGGTTTAACTTATGACTAACAAACATGTGTGTGTCACTATCCCAAACTAACATTCAGAAAACTTTTCTTCTCATACAACTATCCCATTAGGGCATTATTAATTAGTGTTAAAGGAATGAATAGCTTATTCAGTTGACCTCAGGAGAATCCATTTTGTTCATACACACATGGTTCATATACTATCTGTATCATATATGCACCCTTAAAATTGTTCTAGTGTATTCAGACCCACTGAGTGAATTAAGTTCAATATTAAGGCAAGCAGGCACTGCTTCATTGGATGTGTGTTTGTGGTGAACCACATACATATTTAGAACAATGCTTTTTTTGTCTTTTAATATATTCCTGCTGACACTGAAGAATAGAAGTTGTTTTGGGAGAACTTGGCCTGAACCCTGCTGTTAACTTCTTGTGAGTAGTTCTTATCATCCACCAAAAATCCTTATAAAAGATTTGCTGTGAACCTATTACTATTAAACTCCATATAGGTGCACAGTAAGCATCATAAATTGCTTCTTCATTGCAGCAAGTGGTGCAATAGTATGGTTAATGTTCATAGCTTTAGAGTTTTATACTGTAATGTGCTGAGCTGCTTCAGCTCTTACTGACTTCAGTTGGTATTAAGGATACTCAGAAGACCATTCTGAGGAACAACCATCTAGAGCTCACTCCTATTAACTTCAGTAAGAGTAAGATCAAACTCTAAGTACTACACTCGAAAAGTGATTTTTACTTACATGAAACAAGCAATATAAAATATTTATGTGGTTTTCAAGAGCCTGATCCAAAACCCATGTAAATCAACAGGAATCCACTGATTTCGACTACCTCTGTAGCAGGCCCTAGGACCAAAAGTTTATTAAAAATGTAAAAGATACCACTTAAATGCAGTAATATTTTCTCATTGCTGATGTTATCTGCTTTATAGTTCTACATTTCTGGATAATGAGAACCCAGGTGACAGATTTCCTATTACTTCACTATTAAAAGGCAATCTCAGCCTTATTTTTTGTTACTAAAGAGGTAAAGCTGTAATTTTGTGCATCACTACAGTTGACTGATCTAAATATCTTCCTCATTTCTGGGGAGTTGAATTTGAGGAACTGATTTCCGTGGTTTCTTCCACGATGCAGGCTCCTACAGACAAGGAGTGAGTTATGCAGTCTTCACAGAAGAGTTGTTCCATCTTCAACCATACTGTTTTGTAGTAGAGCATCGCCCAGGGATCAAGAATGTGAGTGCTGACTTCTCACGACACTATGAGGAAGAAGAAGGTTCAGAGAAGAAGGAAAAACCACAGAAAAAAGAGAAGAGGTTATGTGGATGTATAACAGGGAACCCTAGCCCTGTTACTAGGAAGCAGAGCTGCCCCTTTAAGGTTACAATCTTCAGAGCACAGCCTGCAGCAGAGCAGGCTGTCAGGTGAGTGCAAGAGGGCGCAGGCCAGAACTATATAAGCCCTGGTCTGAGCTAGCCAGAGGAAGCTCAGGCTGGGACAGAGGGTGGACTCCTGAAGGCTCCAAGCAAAGTTGCAGCAGCCCTACAAGTGAGAGCAACATGGGACTGAGACATGGAGCCCACGGTTAAGCAAGCTAACTGCCTCCATTAACTTTTCTTTGTTATAGCCCAGGGGCTTACTATTTATGTTGTAGTTTAATCTGGTTTGTGGCTAAGGCTATGGGGAGGTGGAGACCTCATTAGCACCCACAGGGGTGGAGCTACAGGGGCCAGAGAGCCCAGCACCACAGGAGGTGCAGTTCAGATTGGTTGAAGCTACCACCTCTGAGCTGAGCCCAACACAGTGGGTCTAAGCTGGACGGCTTAGCTACTTTGTGAAAGGGGTAGAAGTTGTGTTGGCTGAGACCTCAACAGAGTGAACAAGAGATGCAGATAACACCCGAGAGGCATGGGACATGATAAGGGAAGGACGGAGTCATGCAATTCACCCTTAAGGCAGGAGCTCCTCACCTCCAGAGCTTGGAGAGCAAAGACCAGATCTGGGAAACCCTGGGGCAGCCCTCCTTTTGAGAACCCAAAGAAACACCAAAACATGGCTGGGGAGTGAAGGGGATTCTGTTCCCAAAAGCCAAATGAAATACTCAAAAGTGACTCTGGGGTGCCTCTGGGCATTTTCAAATGCCCCTGGGAATGGCATCCTGTTACAGATAAGTTTGGAATTGCATACTGAAAACACATCTTCCTCTTCAAAGGCACTGAAATGATGTATTAATATATCACAGATCCGGTGTAAGAAAATTCATGAAATACTGAAAATACATAGTTATATTTCCTCTCCAAAGAAGTGGAAGTTCTTGTGGGTGCAAGCAAGGTCCTGTTTCACAAGAATTAAGAAAACAGCTATATTTACAAGGCCTGCTATTAAAAACAAAAACAAAAAACCTTTATTCAATGAGTTATCCAAAGACTTCATTTCTCATGTCCTTACAGCTGTGAAAGAGGATTGTAGGATAGCTTGTGTCCAAAAAATTCAGTCCTGCCTCTCACCCTTCAATCCAGCTGTCAATTAGAATAGTTACTATTTACAACATATGCTTTCAGAACTAAAAATGGTTATTGTACTTGAAGAAATGGAGAGTCCAAGGGAGATTTCTTAAGGTAGGAAAGCAATTGTCTGTTAAGCAATGCTGAAGAACTCAATTAGACTGAAAGTCTTAATTGTGCCAAGAGTGAATGCAGAAAATTAACTAAAACATTAATCTAGCCATCAGAACTGATCTATATTAATAGACTTTTACGTCCAAGTTAAATTAATGTATAAACTGACAGTTAAATTTTACTAATAAACTAGATGAATAAAAATAATTATAGCTGAGTCATTAAGTATCCCTGAAACATGCGTTGATAATACAATGGATCATTGCCCAAGTTTCATATCAATTGCAAGACTTTGAAAACAGTGGAACAGTATATTAAATCAAGCTCCTATTTCATAAATCAAAACCTGATGGATTAATCAATGCTGATTTATAGGGTATATTAATTCCTTTTCCCCCAAGTTGGGGACATTCTTTACATTTTTCCATGGCTATAAAGCAAAACAGTTACAAAGGTATATCTCCAAATGATGTGTTAACTCCCAAGGGCCTTCTAAGAGAAAAAGAGGTGCAAGATCAAAGAGTAAAGTACACAGTCATTTTGAATTTGGCAGACTCTCTCACCAGTCCACAAAGTTTGCAGCAAGTGCAATTATATTTAATTTCACCTCTTCCAAAAATAGAAGAGGGGGGGTACAATCAGGTCTTCAGATACTAACTAACACATCAGACTTCAAATCCTAGCTATCCTCCTGCTGTTTCATAGAGAAAGTTGTGTTCACCTGCAGTTAACTTGCCTAGTTCATAAAGGACTTTTTATTCCAATTTGTTTTCTACAACATGAAAACAAAATACAACACTCCAATATTCTGTATGAGCTAGACCATGTAATTTAACTTGACAGAACTCTATGGAAGTCAATAGAGCTATGTTTATTAATGCCAGTTGAGGAAGTACCTTGTACCTATTTGTTTAAAAGAAGTGAAAGTGTTAAGTCATTTTAAGAGTCTTGCCAAAGCTTAATAGGACACTAGAGAATGGGCTTAATCCTCGTCTCTGCTGTACTGGTGCAAACAAAAAGACATTTCAACAATTACAAAACTAAGGGATGACAGAAATCAAGGAGCTAAGATGGTTTAATGCAGGCTGTGGCAATAGTTTTGTTACATATTTAACAAGTCAGCAGAAAATTATAGGATACTTAACCAAACATTTTTTCAACCAATACAGCTCGTTTTCTTTTCTCTATTATAGCATCAGTAAGAAAAGAATTGTGACTAGTTTTTCCTAGTGTTTTACTAGATTCTGAAGTTAAAAACAGTCTCTGTCCTGCTGTCCAGGGACTCCAGTCAAGCAGGCCAGTCCGGGCCAAGTACTTCAGCAGTCACACCTGCAGCAAGTCTCAGCTAGTGAACTCTGCTCCAGTTTAGGGGTCGTGAACATCCTGACTGGATGCTGGGAGTGCTGCCTATCCATTTAACACCAGCTGGGGTTCTAGGTTGGCAGGTCAGTCAACAGTTTTGCTGTGGCAAGCCTGGTTCCTGACCCTGGTTTTTGGCTTTAGATTTCCCTGTAGATCTGTTTCTTGACTCAGGACCCTGGTTTGGCTCTGTTTTCAGACTTTGCCCTTTGGATTGCCCCTTAGATTGCTACTTGGTATCAGATCCCCAGATCTTGATCCTGGACTGTATTGTGGACTCTGCCTCTGGATTTTCCTCTGGTTCTAGTAATATGACTCCTGCCCTCTGGTCCAGGCCCAGGCCCAGGCCCCTTCTTTCCCTCAGTGGTCTAACCATTAGACAAGGCTGCCTTTGCTCCAGTCCCTTACACCTGCACCCATAAAGTTTCCCTGAGTCTTGAATTCTTGGAAATCTTCATCCTAAGATCCTGTTAATCATGTAGGACATAAATCCTTCTTTAATGCATCCTTTTAAAAAGAGATAGCACAATACTGAGCTCAACATCATACATTAGAATCACATAATTTTCTCTTCACATTTGAAGGTAGGAAGGGTAATCCACTTGTCCCACTGACTTCTTGGAAGAACTCCTTGATTAATTGAAGGAATTGTGGAAGAAGAGGGTTGATTTCAGAAATACTTTAACAATGCAATACACTTTAGTAAAAGGGTTCAGCAATAGATGGGAGTATTCAGAGGGACAATGATTCAGGCACTCATCATGTGGCCCCACAGGGGAGGTGTGGCAAGATGACATGGAGTTCTGAAACAGGTCCTCGCTACTTTTTTTCTCACTCACTACATAGGACTGAAGGGAGGGCATGGACCAAGAGATGGGCAGAATCATAAGTTTCTCCTGAAAAAGGCTGTTGAAAAAAGTAGAAAGCAAATGGTGCTTGGCTCCACATGGATGTATAGTGATTATGTGCTTAACACTTGTATAGGGAGGGTCTTGTCTAGATAAATTGATATGATAGAATGCAACAGAGCTCTACTAACCTTCAAACTCTTTGTCATTCTGTTTGATAACAGTGACTACTATAGAATGCTATTCTCTATAGCATATCTAATGACTACGAGCATTTTTAATAGAAGTTGAAATTTTACTTAATTTCCTTTTTTTTTTTTAATTTCTAGAAATATCTAAAATGAGGATGGCCAATACATTTCCAGACCTCTTCATTAGCGGACAATGGTAGAGGCTGATCAGATACTTTTGCATTTACCTTCTTACTGATCAGTTTTGGGTGTCAGGATTTCAAATGCTTCTTTGTGTGAACTGACAATGAGCACAATAAAAGTGGGAAAGAGTATGTTAAGCCTGCATTTTCAGGGTGGGTAACTGGCAATAAATAAAAAATCCACACATCAGTAAATCCAGGTTTAAAATTCAGCAAGTCCTTACTAGCACCATTTAATTTACACTGGAATCCCTTTAATTAGAGGAGCTTTTCCTGGAGACTGTCTATGGTGTCTTATTTTTAGAATGAGCAGAGACAGCTTTGGCAAATGAGTTTTCAGAGTTTCATAGTTTCATAGTTTCTAGGGTCGGAAGGGACCTGAGCAGATCATCGAGTCTGACCCCCTGCCATGACAGGAAAGAGTACTGGGGTCAAATGACCCCAGCAAGGTGTACATCTAGCCTCCTCTTAAACACCCCCAGGGTAGGAGCCTGCACCACTTCTCTTGGAATTTGGTACCAGATCCTAGCCGCCCTGAACGTGAAGCAGCGCCTCCTGATATCTAGCCTAAACCTACCCTCTGCCAGCTTGTGACCGTTATTCCTGGTCACTCCTAGCAATGCTCGGAGGAACAGGGACTCCCCCAATGCCTGCTGGTCCTCTCTGACTAGCTTGTAACAGGCCACTAGATCCCCCCTCTTCTGGAGGCTGAACAGGTTCAGGTCCCTTAGCCTCTCCTCGTAGGGCCTGCCCTGCTGCCCCCTGATCATGCGAGTGGCCCTCCTCTGGACCCTCTCCATGTTGTCCACATCCCTCTTGAAGTGCGGTACCCAGATCTGGATGCAGTACTCCAGCTGCGGCCTGACCAGTGTCACATAGAGGATGAGGATCACCTCCTTGGACCTGCTTGAGATGCATCTGTGGATGCATGACAAGGTGCAGTTGACCTTCCTGATTGCATCCCCACACTGCCGGCCCATGTTCATCTTGGCATCAATGATGACTCCAAGATCCTTTTCTGCGTCTGTACTGACGAGAAGGGAGTTCCCCAGCCTGTACAGGTATGGTGCTGATTGTTCCACCCCAGATGCATCACCTTGCACTTGTCAGTGTTAAATCCCATCCTATTCTCATCCGCCCACCCTTGTAACCTGTCTAGGTCTGATTGCAGCCTATTCCTCCCTTCTAGCATGCCCACATCCCTCCACATCTTAGTGTCATCAGCAAATTTGAACAGGGTGCTTTTTACTGCTCGTCCAAGTCGCTGATGAAGATGTTGAACAGTGCAGGCTCGAGGACCGAGCCCTGCGGAACCCCACTGCCCACATCCCTCCACGTCGAAAATGACACATCCACCACTGCTCTCTGGTTGCGGCCCTCCAGTCAGTTGGTGACCCAATTGACTGTGTGGGCATCAACACCAGAGTCCCCCAGTTTCTTATGAGAATGGGGTGAGAGACAGTGTCGAAGGCCTTCTGAAAGTCCAGAAAGACTATGTCCACTACTACCCCTGCATCTAATGATTTGGTGATCTGGTCGTAGAAGGCCACCAGGTTGGTCTGGCAGGACCTGCCGCTAATGAACCCATGTTGGTTGCCCCTAAGCATAATCTCCCTTGCTGGCCCCTCGTGGACATGTGCCAAAATAATTCTCTCAAAAAGCTTGCCCAGGATTGAGGTATGACTAACTGGCCTGTAGTTTCCCAGGTCCTCTTTTCCTCCCCTTTTTGAACATTGGCCCTCTTCCAGTCCTCTGGCAGCACACCAGAGCACCACGAGTGCTTGTAAAGCCGTGCCAGGGGACCTGCAATGACCTCAGCTAATTCCCTCAGTACTCGAGGGTGGAGATAGTCTGGACCAACTGATTTGAAGACATCCAGTCCCTCCAGAAGTTCCCTAAGTAGTTCCTCACTAACTCTTGGCCTAGGTGTGCCTCCCCTGAGGTTTAAGAGGGGGGTGGCTGTTTCGGTCCCTGCTCAGGAAAACGGAGGCAAAGAAATCATTAAATATGTCAGCTTTGTCGTCAGGTGTGACGAGCAAATGTCCTAGCTTGTCCTGCAGGGGTCCCACATTACTCAGGACCTTCTTTTTGCTCCCTGTGTATTTAAAAAAACACTTCTTGTTGTCCTTGATCCGGGAAGCTAGTTCCAGTTCCATCTCCGCCTTGGCCTTCCTGACTGCCCCCCTGCATCCCCAAGCAACCGCAGTATAATCCTCCCTGCTGATGGCCCCTCCCTTCCATTGGGTGTGTGCCTCTCTTTTAGCTAGGAGACATTCCGGGATGCTTTTGGTGAGCCATGGAGGCTTTTGCGCCCTCCTGCCCCCTTTGATTCGTATTGGGTTTACCTCCCTTTGGGCTTGGAGGATCGTCTCCTTAAGGAGCAACCACTCTACTTGGACAGCTGGATCCCCTTCCCTCTGGGATCTCAGTGATTCCCCGACTATTCTCCTTAGCTCATTGTAGTCTGCCCTCCTGAAATCTAGGGCTGCTGCGTTGCTGTAGGCCTTTGCCACCTTGCACTGGATGGTGAATTCCAGCAGATGATGATCACTGTCGTTCAGGTGGTCGAGCACCCACAGCCCCCTCACCAGGTCGTCACCCGTGGCCAGCACCAGGTCCAACAAGGTGTCTCCCCTGGTGGGGCTGTGCACCTCCTGGGTAAATGGAGGTCCTGCATTCTGGCTAGGAACTTACGTGAGCAGTCAGACCTGGGTGACTGCTCTTCCCAGCAGTTGTCTGGAAAGTTCAGGTCACCCATGATAACCACATCTTTTGACCTAACTACCTTTGTGATCTGACTTCAGAATTCCTAGTCCAGCTCTTCCCCTTGGTTGGGTGGTCTGTAGTAGACCCCCACCATTAAATCTCTTTCCCCTCGACTGTCCTGTATTCTAACCCAGAGCACTTCAGAGTGCCCCTCCTCTGATTCTTTGCTAATTGATGAGGATGTGTATTCCTCCTTAATGTAGAGCGCCATGCCCCCACCTTTCCTCCCTGTCCTATCCCTCCTGTACAGCCTATAGCCCTTGATATTCACTGCCCAGTCATGCATTGGGTCCCACCACGTTTCAGTGAGCCCCACTATGTCTGGATTGGTGCTAACTAGCAGGAGGGTAAATTTCCCCTTCTTGTTTCCCATACTACGAGCATTTGTGTAGAGGCATTTGATGCTTCCTGTGGATGTGTGCACTGGCCCCCTACTTTCAGCATTACCCTGGCCCCTGTTGCTTACCTGTGTATATGTTCTGCTAGTCGGTCTAGGCTAAGCTGTACTTGTGGGTGTTGCTTGGTTTAGCAGTCCAAGGCTTCCTCCGCCTCATCTTCCCCTTCCCCCAACGAACCTAGTTTAAAACTTGAAGACCTATCATGAACACCTATTTTCAGGATAGTTCTGAATTACAATCCAGATGGCAGCCTGCAGAAATACAGCTGCTGTTTTGAGTGCCACAAAAGCTCTACCACCCCCCACCACGCTAAACCACCAACTCAGCTCTGTTCACCTAATCTCAAACTGAGTAGTTCCTAATCAAGCAAAAAAGAGATGAGTATCATTTACTTTTTCTTTTGTCTTTAATTAAATTTATTCCACTCTGGCATTAGTACTCATTCTGAACCTTTTGCTATGCAAATTATGAGGCAAACTTTCATTCAGACAACAACAAGTATACACTTGAGAATAAACTGGCAGCCTTTCAGCACTACTTGTGTTTAAGTGCAATCTCAGGTGTTTATGTTATCCTTCACAATAGCCTCTTCCTCTTCCAATTAGAATAATTAGAGGACTGCCAGGAAAGGAAATGCTTTGTTTCCTTTTATCCACAATGAATCATTCAAAGCAGCCTAGTTCATTTTGAAATTAAAACCCTAATTTCCTGCTGCAAGTAGCCTCAATGTGCCCGTGACTCTGTTCTCTTTATTGAGAATAAGACATTGCTAATGCAGCTATAGGCTGTAAAGTTCATACAGTTATTTACAAGAGGGTGCCAACTGGACAGGAGCGACTGTAGATCCCCCAAGACAGGATAGTTTAGTGACTGCATTTTGACATCTCTGTAGGAGAGAGTATTGTTAGTGTTATAAATGTGCCAAAACAGCATCTAAAAAATTAGAATTCTCTCTATTTGTGCCAAATATTGAGATTAGTTCCCGAACACTCAAAGCAGGAAGTAATAGTCTTCCTCTGCACCAGCAAAAGCCTGGGCATCTCTCTGTCTCTATTCGACCGCAGGAACAAAAGTGATCCAGAGTAATTTATGAGCTACCACTCTCAAGACATTCAGTAGATCTTGAAAAAGAAATCCAGTGGGCTTACTCACACTATTCAAAGAGGAAAGGAAAAGAAAAGAATATTTGCACCCTGAAGACTTGATCTTTGTCCAATTAAGAAGGAAAAGCAGAGAATCTCAGAGGCCTTGTGCCCTGCTATCCAATGCATGATAGATTTAAAAGGATCCTCAAGTTACCATCTACTGTCTTCCATATGATGAAAGGATGATGGACCTCTTTCCTTACTCTACTTACCAGAAAGGATGGAAGCAAAAGAATTTAAGCTCATCCCAAACCACATTCCTGGTACAAACTGAAAGCATGAAACCAAAACTCTAAGGAAGTCAAAACTCTAAGGAGAGGAGGGTAGGGTTTACAGAAAATCCACAGTTCCAAATTCATACTCTTACACTACAGTAAATGATATTGGTTTCAAATCTGCTCACACTGGCCACATCTACATATGCTTATTAATGCACTCCAATAAACTCCATTGCTATCACAATGGAATTTATTGCTTCTAGGTGCACATTTACATGTGAACCCAGGATCGCAGCAAATTGAGCCAGGTCAAATCAGCCCCAGCTGACAGGGGACCTGGGTCATCAGCCTGCCAGCCCCGGGCTGTTTTCCCCAGCTGAACATGCTGCTGAGGGGCTGGCTAGGGCATGAAGGAGCTTCAGTGAGGGTTGAGACAGCAGGTGGCTACCACATTATAGCACCCTCATGGCCCAGGCAGCCCCTCCAGCATCTACACATACACTGATGCAGTTTTTTTCTCCACAAAAGGATAGTGCTTGTATTTACAGGTACTATCTTGACCTGCTGCAGAGTAAATTAGCTTACTCCAGCCAAATAGGAGTTCACATGTAGTCAAACAATGTTTACTGTGCAGCTAATCAGGCAACTGCGCAGTAAATGTCTCATTTAGACATACCCACAGAAAAGAAAACTGGCCCCAACTCTTCCCACCTGAGCAAACGCTCCACTGGACAAAAGAGGAGTGATACCCATTAGCAGAATTTGTAGAAATTAGGGCAGGCAGAGAGTTCAGAGGCCATTACCACATACTCCACCCTCGCTCTTCTGTTACTACCACATTTAGTTCTTTGTCTCCTTTTCCTTTCTTGCAACTTCCCTCATACCAAGCAGTACAGCTTGAGCCTAATGTGGGGGTGGGCAAAATGTGGTCCACAGGCCGGATGTGGCGCCAGGCCATTCCACAGCCCTAAACAATTTAGAAAATTAATATTTATTTGCCTCTGGCTGCCTGTCATGCGGCCCTCGATGGCTTGCCAAAACTCAGTAAGTGGCCTTACACCTGAAATAATTGCCCGCCTATGGCCTAATGGAACATATTGCTCAAAATGAGACAAGATTTTGACCTTTTGGTTCTCCATGTGTGGGGAAGGAGTGGGGAAGAGACTTTTTTTTTCTGCTGAGACAAATCAAACCAATTATCTAAACACCCCTGACAGGTAACAACTGTACATACTTTGATAGGTCAGTAATAGTTGACAGGTTTTATAGGCAATATCTACCCATCACTGCTGCCATGGGAAACAGCAATGGTGCCTGGACCCTGTTACAGATTAAATTACTGTACTCAGTCACAATGTGGCCATATATGCTCTTGTTACATATACTAGTTCTGTTTATGAAGTGTGGTTATGTACATGAAGGGCCATACCATTAACTATAAAAAAAAGTGCAGAATCCAGTGAGGTTAACAGAGGCATATAATTTACATCAAGTGAGGATGGTCTGGATGACTTAATGCTACTATGCTGACAGAAACTAAACTGATAGCTAGTAAAAATCAAATCCATCCTTCAAACACAAGAATCCTTCTGAAGCATCCAAGGAAGCAATACACCAGAAGCCAAGTAAAAAGGCAGAGTTTTTTTCAGGGAACCACCTCCAATTCCATCAGACCAACAACAGAAATCAATTGCAGGAGCAACTTCCTGATATAGAGTCTGTTTTGTTTGCAGACTCTAATGGCGCAAATCTTGTCAGCAAAAGTGTCCCTGGTGATTGCAACTTCCATGATGTAGCATGAGGAAAGAAGCAGTTTGAGACAGTCAACAGCCAAGCCATATAGGACTCATAAGTGTCAAACATAGCAGCTTGAATTATACTTCCAGGCAAACTAAAAGCCAAAAGCAGATTGTGTTATACTACATGCAGCAAAAGTGGCTATTCCATCCATACCTGACGGTCACAGGGCATTATGATAGTGGTGTTCAGGCAACTTTTAGTAATACTTTAGAAATTGGGATCCTCATCCAAGTAACTTTATCCAAGATGTCTCATAAGAGCATCTTCTGTAACATGTGTCTGCTCTGCCTCCCAGCCTTGAGCTGTTTTCAGAAAAGGAGGGGGGGAAAGGGAGCAGAAAGAGTTCAGTCTGGGGGTTTTTCAGCCCTTGCTGAAGGGTGGGACAGGTGTACTGGAGCCCCCTGAAGTGGGGGAGGGGAGTGAGCAAACAGGGGCAGTGGTTGTTTGGTGGGCTGTGTGTGTTTTGTGCATGTACTCTGCTGCTAGCTGAGTGATTGCTGCCTGGGCCTGGCAAAAGCCTAACCAGGAGAAAGAGCCAGTCCAGGCCCAGCAGGGTATAAAAGGAGACTCCCTGAGCATCTGGGGAGTGAGTGAAGAGAGGCAACAAACAGGGGAGGCAGGTTGCAGGCAGTTCACTGAGTTTGCTCCCTCCCCCCAATTGTTTGTTGAGGAGCCTTTATGCTTGGTGAGAAGAAGTAGGGGAAAAGGGACCATTCAGAACCAAGGAATAGTAAACAGGCCAGCTATCAGGTGAGTTTTCTAAGAAAGGTGTGCTTGGCAGAAGGGCAGTAAGAAAGAGGAAGCAGATTAACAGACCCGGGGAAATGGCTGGAAGATGTCACTGGCTAGAGAATAGGTGGGGAATGTAGTAGTGGATGGCAACTTGGGCAGCGGTGACCATGAGATGACTGAGTTCAGGATCCTGAGGAAAGGAAGTACAGAGAGAAGCAGAGTAAGGACCCTGGACTTCAGAAAATGAGCCACTGAGTCGCTCAAGGAACTCATGGGCAGGATCCCCTGGGAAGCCAGACTGAGGGGGAGAGGAGTCCAGGAGAGCCGGCTGGCTTCTGCCTTACTGAGAGTGCAGGAACAAACCATCCTGAAGTGCAGGAAAACTAGTAAATATGGCAGGTGACCAGTAGGGCTGTGGAAAATTTCATCGGCAGTTTAATTTTGCCGCTGTTTCAACTCATTTCAAGCTCAAAACAGCAAAACTGAAATGAAACAGAGAGCTTCAAAACAGCCTTGAAGCTAAACAAGATGTATTGTGAAGACCTACTGCCTTATTTAAATTGCAAGAATCACTAATGGTATTCTTAGACTCATGCTCGAGGCTATCGGTATGGTCTATATTTTTCTTGTAATAGTTTACTGTAGTGTAGGTACAATGTAAAATGTGTATTTAAAAAAATAATCAAACAACACTCTACAGGACTACTAAACTAAAACATTATTCCCTTTGTGTTATTATAAATTTATGGTGATCTCATGCATCTGAGTAATTTTCCTAAGGCAGTTGTTTTATTCAGTTTTGTGTGTGGCAAAACTGAACAGTTAATTTCAACATTCCATGTCGTGCTTTATTTATTAATGCACTATATAAACATTTAACAGGTTTATCTATTAATGCTTTTTGATACATTTATGTTTATAATGGGATGTGGGGGACCTCCAATTTTCTGTTTGCCCAGGGCCCCAATAAATCTTAATTTGCCTCTGCATTTATGAAATCAAAGTGAAAAAACACTGCAAAACAGAATCAGCCCCTTTCTCTGATCAGTGTGGTAAGTTCTGAGTAGCTGTACTGAAGCAAATTTAGTTACTGCTGTAGGTAAAAGGAGAACTAGATTCCTTAAAATGTGGCAGCATGTTGTATATTATCACATACTTCAACAGCTCTGAAGCGCAGGCTTCATTTCAGTTTTATTCCATTAGTTATGATAGATTTTGAGTCAATTAATGGAGCTATTTGATCTTGCATAACTAGAAATTTGGACTTACACCAGTTACTTCAGTGTTGTTCCCTCCTGATATACACTTGTGTGCAAGATGAAACTCAGCCCTGTGGGTTCATAAAAATAGACTAGATTCATCTTGTTTATACATTATTCTGAATATAAATCCGCAGCATAAAATGTAAGTGTTTTAAAATATTATATATGATCCTGTTAAGGGTGGTACATATTTCACATCATAGTTTCATAATATGTAGCTACTTTACTGGCATTTAGGGTATTATTCTTAATATGTTTCCAGTGTATAAACTGTACCTATTTCATGTAGCAAGCTGTGAATAAATATTAACCAGAATGCATGTTTAAGTACAGTAGCATGTCATGCAACATTTTTAGTGGTTCATGATGATCTAAACATTTGAGAACCTAAAGTCTTTCAAAGTGGTAAAGCTTTCTCCCTGTTCTCTGTAACTTTAAAACAGCTTAATAGACATTTAAGAAACAGTACATCTCAAAATAAAAGAGTACATCTCCAGGTTGATTTGAGGCCAAGTTTTCAGAGGAGCTGAGCATGCACTGTTTCCATTAGGTACAATAGAAACAGCTGGATTGCAGCAAAGGTGCCTTTCTACTTCCGTTACCTGTCTATATGAGAGCTAAGCGCTTCTGAAAATCTGGCACCACTTGTGGACGTTGAAGGCAACTGATTAACATTTTTTGAAAAGGACTGGGAAAGAGCTGCCCCCCACCCCCACAGGGAAAAAGTGTACTATTTCCTTAAATTTTCTTTTGCATAAAATTCCCAATTTTATAAGAGATTTAAATTTCTGGATTATTGGAAGGTCTGGATTATTGGCGTTTTTCATTTACTGAAAAAGTTTTGATGATTGAAATGTGTTGATTTCAGTCACAACATTGATGCAAAATATTCCATGAAAAACAGTCAACTCCAAGCCCTGAGAAATAGAAACCTCTAAGCTTTAATCATTTTCCATTGCCTTGTTCCCTGCTTCAGTACTGAGCACTTCTGAAAAAGTTGGCCCTTGGAGTTCATAATGAATAACCTGCTGAATTCCACTATAATGAGTAATAGTGAGTACAGAGGTAATTCTCAACACAGTAAATTATTTTAGCTTTTTGTTAGATTTTTTTTTTTTTTAAGGACAAGCATTTGAGAAACAGGAATGGTTTTGAAACTGAAACTAATTCTACCTATTGTGCCCAAAGGTGCCAATTATGAACGGGATTCCCTTTTTCCAAGATCCTTGGCCAGAACTTTTTATAAGTCTTTTTATCTTTTTACCAGAGCTGCTGCCCCTCACAATTTTACCCCAAACTTTCTATATTTTGTTTTTTCTTAGAATTCCAGCTCCTTGAACTAGGTGGTTTTATAAACCATCATTCAAAATGACTTTTTTAACCCTTTCATGAAACATTTATGAATGTTCTGCCCCTAAAGCCTCAGAGGTAAATTAAAAGAAATTAAAAGAAACAAGATGGCAACATTATCTCAGTGGTTCATTCTCTTCTTCCCTGCTTTACAGTTGTATTTTTTATTTTCTCTTATTCCTATTCTCAGTATTGTGAACGACTGACAAAACATAAAGGTGTGTGGCAGCTGGCTTTAAATAAAATCCATCATTTTACCATCTTGTAGTAATGTACTTTGGGGGGCAGGATTATATCTTCCAGGCCACAGACTTTATAATGAATACTCCCAGAGCTGGTAAGTATTGATTTATTGTCAGCAGAACTCTCCCTAAACAGATATGAAGTAACATAGCATGTTGTTCCAATATATTTAGGAGTATATATTTTTTGTCAATGACATATATGCAGTGCTGCACTGTAACTTAAGCAGGAACTAGAAATTGAAAGAATAAGCTAGAAACCTTATGGCAAAAAAACAGTTTATTATTCTGATTTAGAAAAGGCACTAAACTTCTTTTAGAATATTCTATTAAAACCCTGGAAGTAACTAGCTCCTTTTTAAAAAAATGGAACTCAATATTATTATAAGATTTTAAGAGCCTCCCTTTTCCTCTAAGATAGAGCTGTCAAGCTAACCTCAAGCTCCAGGCTAGATGACATACAGGGCTCCTTGTGGGTCAGCCCAGGGAACAATGAAGAGGTGGCAGTGACAGTAGCTCCATCCCCATCTCAGAGCATGTGGCAACAGCAGCATCTCCAGTCTGACCTCAAGCATGTGGTGGAGGCTCCAGTTCATACTGTGTGCCCTGTGCTGGAGCTGCCATGGTAACTGCTCCAGTTTTCACTTCAGAACAAGGTACATGGGAGGGTTGGAGCCAAGGAAAGTGAACATGGGCCAAACAGCTGGAGGGTGACTGGAGCTGTGTCTGACCTTACTCACCATGACCACCAGGGCTCAAACGCCCTAGATTCTGCAGCAGACCACTCCACCCAGTCATGCTAGTAGTTAGGCAAGCCAGAGAAAGCTATTCCATAGGCCACATCTGGCCCATGCGCAGTATGTTTTGGCTTTCCTGCTCTGAGACACTGTATAATACAATTAAATACCATATTAGGAAATTGGTCAGCACTTTTCCACCATTTCTAACCAACATCATCTACACAGTAATTCCATTCTATGACCCACTCAAGCTCATAGTCCTCCATATCTGCAAAGGAGTGTGGAGTTAGGGTCACTGAAACCTGGCTGTTGATGTTGACTAGTTCTTAGGCAGCTAATGAATCCTGAGTAAGATTGCAATGATTTTGTTGATAGGGAAGATGCTTGTTCTGTTCTCAGTGGTAGGAGATGACAAAACAAGGAGCAATGGTCTCAAGTTGCAGCAAGAGAAGTTTAGGTTAGATATTAGGAAAAACTTTCTCACTATGATGGTAGTAAAACACTGGAACAGATTACCCAGAGAGATTGTGGACTCTGCATCCTTGGAGGTTTTCAAGACCTAGCTAAACAAAGCTTTGGCTGGGATACTCTAGTTGGGGATGGTCCTGCTTTGAGCAGAGAATTGCACTAGATGACCTCCTTAGGTCCCTTCCAACCCTAACTTTCTATGATTCTATGCTGGGGAAGCTGCTGAATGAAGGTCTGGATACTACTCCTCTTAAGCATATTACTCCTTACTTAAGTAGTGCCAAGTCCCAATAAAGGATGACCAGAACAGAAACTGCACTAAAGCTACCTCAAGAATGATAGAAGGTAGATTAGAAGGTGCTACTGTCACATAAAAAGAAGCTATTGTTTCATCCTCCTGTCCCAATTGGTTCTTGGTCCAGGGACTACAAGATTTTGCCATTTTTGGAACTCAGAAGTGAGTTTGTACAAGGCCTTTCAGCATACTTGCAGATCTCTGTCAGGCATGAAAGATGGCAAATCTAATCTAATATGGACATTCTCAGCACTACATGTGAAGAATATTTTGTATACCATAATTTCCCACACTTAAGGATTTATTCATACAACAAATTCTACTCGCACATGTAAATCTGGAGTAATTTAAATGACATGAGTAGAGCCATTCTAGATTTACATCCATGTCCACATTTCTGCATTCCTCTAAAATGGAATTGGTTTATTTCAAGAAAAAACATTCTTAGTACTTTACCAAAACCAGTCTGAATCAACTTAGCACCTGATGACAGCACTTTGTGAACATTTCTGAAGACTATTTCATCCCAAACAAGAATCCCATCCTGATTCTTGTAGGTAGACGGACCATTGCATCCACCTATAAATTAGCAAAGACAATTGACAAATTAGTTCAAGTTGTTAGGTTTTGTACCTGTTTGGCTTTTATGTTCCTAGTATTTTTCACTTAGGATTTGGGAAACAAGTCTAGCAATCTCCTTTGTCAGAAATAGGATGTAAAGTAACTTTCAGCACCAATGTACATAAGAGTCTTGCCCTTCATGTTTGGATTGGTATCCTGAACAATCTGAGAATTAGAGTTGCTAGGAGATTAATTTCTCAGTTATGAAAGTGCCAAGTAGTTGTGCCTCAGGCCTAACTTAACGTGGTAGGCAGGTTTCTTTTTTCTTCCTCCAAAACTGCAGCTCTGCGAAATGTTTCTGTATGATGAACTATGAAAGCGGGTATAAACTATATTCGTAAACCTCTGTGGGAGTGTTTGTGGGAAGAAGTTATTGAAACTATAAAGTCAGGTGCTATTAAAGTTCTTAGATTTTAACCAAAAGATTTTCAGCAATTTTCTCCCTTTTCCCTTTGATTGTACAATACCTTACATAGCTAAGCTACTGCTGACATGCAGGGAGATTAGTAAACATTTTTGTCTGCTACATGTTGCTTTAAGTAAAAATAAGACCAAAATAAACCTTGGATCCTAACATTCCTTAAATTTAGAGACTTATAGTTTCATATTAACAGGCATTTTTGAGAACAGAGAAAGCAATATGCAGAGCAACTATGAAGAAAGAAATGCAAATAATTATCTTTACTCATATTTCTCTGATATGTTTCACTGTACAGTGTTATCACTTACAAGCAATAGAAGTAGAGAAGGTGTTCGCCAATAGTTTTAGGGCTGGCACATACAATTAGATGAAGGGACACAAATATAAGATGGGCTTTCACTGAAGGATTAACATAGTGCTGATATAGAAATAGGTTTAGAACACAGCTTTATTTTTGTTACCTAGAAGGTAAAACTGGTCTCTCCAAGTAATCCACACATTTTATTAATTGTCTCTGCTGTCTATTTTCCAGCTTATATCTCTGGAGTGAGCACATTGCATATAGAAGCAAATGAATTGGTCAATCTGCTCAATACCTGCTTAAGTGTAAACCAAATTCATGTTCTTGTCGTGGCATCTCAGGCCAGATACAGATGTTACACTTATCACATGAAAAGCACTCAATCTACACCCATAGCTGAACAGATGTTCACCACACACCAACTGCTTAAAAATGGCAGATTCCAATCTAAGGAGACCTGGATGGATGCAGTATGACATTAAAGTGTTTTAGGATGGACTCTCTATCAAATGTCTGTACCAGATCCCCTCACAAGTTAGGCTGCAGTCCTTTAGCATCCCAGCACCCCCTCCCTGGGTGGCATGCTAGCCTGGGCCTGTGCTAATCAGCTGCAGATAAACACCAGCCGAGCTCCACTCCCAGGCTGTTACAGGAGGTAAAGAGAAAAGGCTCTGTCTCCTGTGTGACTAGGCAGAGGGTGGGAAGAGAACCCCCTAATACGTGGGCCCCTCAGCTGGCTGGGTCAGGTCTGGGGGGGACTCTGTTCCCCCCTGCCCCAGCCTCCTGATACCTGAAGCTTGGAACTACTTAACCTTTCGCCGCACTAGGAACTGGGGGCTGGGGGAACAGAGCCCCCCTGCTGTGCCCCTTCCCCACCACTGCTTGCTGGCTTGGGTCTTGTGGGCGTCCAGGCCAGGTCCACAAGGCAGGAGGGCTCCATCCTCTCCTCACCGCCGCCCCCACCTCTGCAAGCCTCCTGACAGCTGCCGCCAGCTTTTTGTGCTGCCAGGAACTCTAAGCCCCATGGCCTTGGGGCTCGCCCAAGGGCAGCCCCCCAGTGGTGGTTGGCATCTACATGTGTGCTACTGTGCAGTAACTACTGCATGATTAATTTGCTACCTGCACTTGCAGGTAGCAAAGTAACTGCAGAGCAGACTAACTGAATGCGCAGTAAATGTCTGCACATGTAGATGGTGATGATTTACTGTGCAGTCAACTAAGTCTACTGCAGTAAAGCATCTCATGTATACACACTCAGTGTGTAGCAATTCCCCTCCAAAATATTATGTAGCCACTGTTAGAGTGGTACCAGATGAAAAGTTTGGTGCAATTTGGAAATAGTTCTTAAATTACTTTGGTAACTAAATTATTACTCTTTGAACACTTTTCTTTTGTTGCAATAAACTATTTCCTTACACTCTTTCCTTTATCTGTCCTTCACTCTTCCTTTCCTTTAAACTTTTTATTGCTTAATGTTTGTGACAATTGTGTACATAATTCCGATTGCTATGTATAGCTGATGTTTTTGCATTGTATTTTTTTAAAAATAAATAAAAAATAATAAAACAGTGTAAGTACATGTGTGTCAATAAGCACGCACAAAGACTGACAGTCTGAGACAAGGGCTGGGAGTGACCTGGATCAGTTCCAAAGTACAGAAGTAGACGACCATGGAATATTTTTCACAGTGACATTCCCTAGCATAGTCTATATTTTAGGACTCTTTAGTGAGAAATCCATAATTTGAATAAACTACTGAAGCTCAGTTGAAATCAGTGAAGCTTAGTACAGTGTGGGGGCAGGAGCAATAAACTCTGGTGTGATATGCACCGGACTTTATTGCATTGCATTAATGTTATGTGTAGATGTTCCCCTAATGTCTTTTATCATAACAAAAAGCCACCACAGATATTTTTGCATAGTCTGTCTTCAGAGTTTAATGCCACAACACTGCAACAGAGACCTCTTCCACTTGGTACTGCATCAGCCCATTATGACATGGGGGGATCACAATGTCTGCCAAAATTTTCTTTGTTTAAAAAAACAAAGAAAAATTAATTGATATATTATTTTTCAAGACATTTCAAAACCGTAAATTTTATTTTGAGATTGACTGTATACTGCGGCATTTTCATATTATAATGGCCTTCCAAAGTAGAAATGTTACATTGCCAAATTTTTTAAATTACATGAGCATCAAGTTTGATTTCTTCACTGATGTAAAACCACCTCCTTCATTAATGGGTCATGTGATGTTTTGTTCTAGTTTTGTTTTTATGATATCTATAACCCTGATATGCTTCCCGCCATGTATGCTGGACAATTTCCAGTCTTGCCTCAGGCCTTATAATTTTCTCAGGGCATCTGTGCTCTCCTGCTGACTCTTGCAATTGGAAATACTGTTTGGCAGAGTAATTTTAGGCCCTATATTCTCAAATCATGCAACATATAATACTTCAATAAATCACTTGTTCACAATCTACAGAGTTATAAATCATGCCAAACCAGGAAAGGCAGACATGGATGAAATTGTAATGGAAAGTCATATTTGATAGTAGGCAAGGATTTCTTAGGGTGATATCTTTCATTGGCTCAATTATGTAGTTGGGACAATTTTAGGCAAGGTTGTTGTTTTGGTTTTTTATTTGATAAGCTGAGCTTATTTTTTTTATCCTGGTTATAAACTATTCACAAGCCTTCATTTTTACAAACATATACATTTAGTCTTTTTAACATTTAGACAAACATAATTTGGTTCTTCCAAAAATATCAGCAAGACCAAGACTTGTCTAAGGGTGCTATGTAAGGAACTGAATACATCAAGACATTTACAGCTACCCAGTCAGCATCAATTAGTTTTCCCAACCTAGCAGCTAACGTCTGTATTCTTGAGTACCAGTTTGTAGTGCCCATCCATAAGCTAACTAATTGATTTTTTACTTGCGTTTCACTTCCTCGGTGCTCCCAGCAGGGGAGAATCAAATGGCAGAATCCCCACTGCTTCCCAGTGCTCATTCTCAAGATGGGTAAGGTGTTCTGATGAAGCGCTGCCTGGAACAGTTCTTTTATGGAGCAGCATGTATATATTTGAACTATTTTTGAATGTTCCCTTTGTTAGATTTTTACTTCTACTCCTGAGATGCACTGAAGTGACAGCTGAAATGTACTTGGAAGTTAGGGAGCTTCTATGAGAATAAAAAGAGGATACTGTACCAGAGGGGATAAAGAACTAAGCAGCTAAATTTCATGTGTGTCATTAAAGAAGAACTCACCTAAGCTGCTCAAAGTGTGAAAACAGAAGGAATTCCTTGGGTCTCCTTCTTCCTTTGACTTTGCTGATGCAGAACCAGCAGCTTACTGTGAACAAATTAGTTTAATTAATTACAAACATCAGAGCCCCAGCCAGACCAAATGCCAGAGGCTGGTATTCATCCTGTCCTAAAAGGAAATGGTCTATAATCACTTCTAGTCCTGTTGATCTGAGCTAGCCATGAATTACCTAGCCATCTCTTTCAGGAGTTGTTTGAAAAGTAACAGGCAATACAGCTGTTTTTATCCATGTTGACTATTTATCACTGTACATTGCATATGCTATAGTACCTTGATCAGCAGGCAGCACTTATAGAGAAGTTTGAGCTATTGTACTCGGTGGCATTCCTGTAGTCAAAATAACAAATAGGTTTCAACAGAATTTATTATTGCTTTGATGTTGTGTTCATATTGTGTATAGTATACAGTAGCCTTCATTCATTCATTCCTTTTATTTTAATCTGGTTTGTTTGATTTTATTTAGGTGTGTCTGACAACTATTAGCACATCAAAAATCATAATAGAAAATTAAGTACTTAAAGCTTGGAAAAAAAGTTCAATGAGCATTAAAAGTAAAAAAAAATCCCAATAATTTTAAGATGCATCTTGATTTTCTTCAGCAAGACTCTCCAGTGATACTATTGCCCTGTATTTGAAGATGTCTATCATTATCATATGTGTTGTCTTTCATTGTAAAATTGTGCTAATTTTAAAAGAAAACTAAAGGAAGATAGACACTCTCCTTTGCATTTCACAAAATAGAAAAATTGAAAAGTATTTCCTTTATTATATCATTCATGTTAAGAATCTTAAACATTTAAATTTCAGTATGTTACCTGGTCATTTTATAATGATGTTTATCACAACAGAAGAAGCTCTACAAATTAGGCTATATAGTGAGATAAGCTAGCCTTTGAAGTGGAGGTTACTAAAGGCTGCCGAGTAACCTGGGGCTGCCCATCTTCCAAGTGGCTGGGGACTGCAACACCAGAGTCCGTACACCCCACCAGCTGTGCCAGGACAAACCATGGACACTCCCAACCACTGCTGTACTGTGCCCCTGTGTATTTCCCCCATCCAGTGGCGGACCAACGGAGGGGGACTATGGAAGGGGGAGGCACAAATGCAAGCATTGTCCCCTGGGTGCTAGAGACCCACTGTTCATCACTTGCGCCCATCACTACGCTGTGTGCCCACAACTCCCCCAGGTGCTGAACTTTCATTTCTAGAATTTATTTGCTGTAGAATAGCACAAAAAGCTTTGTGTTAGTTATCTGCATAAAAACTGTTCAGTATGGGCTAAAATTTACAGAGCTGACTGGGGGAAATAGACACTCAAGTCACCTTGACTTTCAGTGAGGATTGATCTCCTAACTCCTAGAGGTGTCAAACCCCTAGCCATAACAAAATTTTACAGACATATGAAAGCATGCAAATCATAAGGACAACTTTGATTTGCTTATGAAACTCATAGTGTCAAAGTAAGCAATGCTTGAGTTCATGAAAAACAAGAATCAGGAGTGCACCACATTTACAGATTTTCAGAAGATATTCTCCCAAGCGATAAACTTATTACTTCAATTCCCCATTTGAAGCAAAGTCAGTAAACCACAATCACATGCAAAACAAATCTCAAGATTCTTGAGAAGATTCAAGCAAGAAAATGACTAGATATGTAATATTTCTGAGAGATCTACATAGGTCTTAATTTTAAGCACATGTAAAGAATGCTTACAGAAAACTTTATGTGCACTTAATTGTATCATATTACTGATACACACCTTGAAGGAGCCTAAGTGAGGTTCTTTAATGTGCCAGGTGCTGCAAGTGACATCAATATTGCTGCAAATGCATTTTAGTGTAAAAGCACTTAAAGTTGTATATAATTGGATGAATAATGCCAGGAACAGGATCCTATTGATTCAGTCCTAAGCATCCAGTTCTCATATCCCAGTGGTATCAGTGGTCTTTGTTCTACAGGACAGAGGCCTATACTCGTGGAATCATAGGGTTGGACGTGATCTCCTGGCCCAACCCACTCATGAATCCAGGAATGCTACTGTTAAAAGGTGTTAATATCATCTCTTGGACATTTTGAAAATGATTGGTACTTGTTTATATAATAATAATATAACTATGCTTTTCTTGCCCAAATATTAGATCATGGAAAACATATGGATTAACTTCTTGTTTTCTCTGTGGAACTTCTCCAAGTTACACATCTGATTATTTTCATGTCCTTCATCTTGCCTTCAGCTTTCTGGAATCTCCTTCCACTAGGCAAAGCAATATTACACCCACTGATATCAATAGTTGCATCAATTAACATCAGTTTGCAATCTGTTCTAACTTTTCTTTTTTTATATGCATTTATTATGGTAAGCCACCTTCTGATTAAATATAGCTGCTGTGCTCCTGTTGCATCCTGCTAATTATTACACTTTCTGGTAAGCTATAACTTGGGCACCTGAACTTTCAAAAAAACAATATATAAAGTTTTCATTTCTCTTAGTCAGTTAATCATTCAAATACTTTTGTATGTTAGCTTATCGTAAAATGTTGCCAAAAATTAATAAAATCACTACCAAGCTTGCCTTCATACTTGTGTTGATTTTTAAATACTTTCATCAGGCTACAGGATGCTTACTTTTTCTGTTTACTTTTCACTCAGATAATGTATGCGTCATTTGTACAGTATTATATAATTCCAAGTGAGGAACTTAAGAAGTCCACATCTGTGAGACACCCTCTACCAATATGCAGGTCTGGCCCAGGCACCTATTGAAGTGTGCCTGGTGGAGGTCCAGTAGAGCCACATGAGCCAGGGGAGGAGTGTGTAGGAGGTGTTCCCAATGAAGTGGGGTGGGACTACCACATCATCCAGTTGGTGGTCTGGCAACCTTGGTGTAAAGTGCATGCTCTCCACTGTTGGCTTAGAAATTATACTTAAAGATTTGTGTGGGGGGGGGATTGGCTTATAGTAATAGATATATCTCTTCAAAGGTTTTAAGATGTGCTGCAGGGGTTCATTGATTTATAAGATGTTTGGGTCTCACAGTCACATGAGATCACAGCCTTCAAGGCAGACAGGCTGTCTAACACAGCAATGCCAAGAACAACACATAGTTTGGAAAAACAGTGTGGGAACAAAGGAAGTATGTACAATACTACCCATAACACAAGACAAAGTGGCACTAGCAACAAGACTCCAGAGCAGCCCCCTCCTCCCCCCCAGTCCCGGTTTTGGGGGAAAATAGAGGCCTGGAAGGCTACATGGAAGTGTGACCACAGAGAGACAACCAACCAGAGATAGCCATGGATCAAGAATCATCAGGAGGGAAGGAGAATACAAAAGCAGAGACTTGAGAGGAACAAAGCATCTCTCCCTATCATTCCTCTTTGTCCTCTGCCTGGGTCCCTTCCCATCCCTGTCCCCCAGGAAGGGTCCTTGAGGCAACCATGGACAGAGGACATACTACCAAACCTTCTCATCCATCTCACTGAGAGGGAAGGGGGGCCTCAGTGCTCCACTTCCAGGCTGCTGACATTTCACACCTAAGAGAAAGAGCCTCAGAGTGAAGACTGCATCCTGGCCAGATGTACTTTGACACTGATGACAGCCCTAGGATTTGATAAATATATAGAATTGCTTAATTGTTTGTATTCTTTCCTGCTATCACTGTGCATCAATACATTTGTCTATTATTGAATGGAAAGGTTGTGGTTGGTCTGAGGGTGGGTCCCCCAGAACAAGGCCTCTGGGTCCTAAATCCAGAGCCAACATCAACCAAGGCTGGCAGGGTGGAGTTGCAGAAGACTTGGCCATCATGGGCATTGATTAGCCAGTGCTCACATTGGGGAAGGGCTATGGTGGTTGTTGACAGCCTGCAGCATGATGTAGTAAAAGGCTATAGTAGGGGTGGTTGCCATAAGTTGGGTAGGTGATGAGGATGTGGGTCCTCTTCAGGGCCCCAATATACTGGGAGAAGCCCGAAGTGCAGAACCCCATCCCCACCTCCAGCGGGTCATGCACCCAGAGCACAGTGTGCCCCAGCATGTCCTAGAGAACACTGCAGATCTCCAGGACGGCCTCCCTGACAGTCACCTTGCCCATGCTGAAGAGCTGGCTGATGTAGCACAGGATGGCGGGCATGGGCAGCTTGAACAGGGTGATAGCCAGCTGGGTGTCCACAGAAAGGGGTCTTCACAGGGAGGGATGGCCATATGGTGGTGGCCTACCACTCCAGGTGTGGGCAGAGCTGCTTGAGGAGCAACAAAGAGAGACAAAGGAGTCAACAAAGAGAGACAAAGCAAATCTTAGCCAAAAGGAAACTCAGTGATCCTGGAATCCTCCCTCCCTCTCAAACTTAGGCATCTACCATTAGGCTCCTATGAGAGACTGGGACTCATAGTTCAAATCTTTAATATTCAGGAACTTGATTGTCTTTTTCAGTATGGGTGATCAGTTCTATCTTTTTTTTTTAAACACAGCTGCTGTCCATGTTATATAGCAGCCTCACTGTTAGAGCACTAGCCCAGAAAATGGTTTAAAAGTGGACCATATCCAAAGAGGGTTAAAGTCCTCAACTCCTGCCTCCTGAAATAATGCCTTAACCACCAAACCTATAGGCTGGAGTAGGCAGGGAAATTCTCATTCCTCCTTCTAAATATGGGGCACTTCACAGCAAGAATGAAAAGTTCATAGGGCCGAATGGAAGGGAGAAGGACTCTGTAGGCATGATATAAGGACATTCTCTTTCTGGCCTCATGAATCTTGCATTCTTGCTGCCTTCTGTTACAAGTTTCCAAATAAAGGATTTGCTGTGTCCCTTATACCCATTTCAATGAGTACGCACCCAAGCAGTTAAGCAAAGGAGTTGTTTTTGTTGACTCCGTTGCACTTATGTGCCTAACTTCCACTGAAGTCACTAAATGTTCTTTTGGATCTGACCCACACACTCTGAATCAGACAAGAATAGGACACACATAATCCTACATGCTTCTACTGTAAGATTAATCAGTGAATGGATAGCAGTCATTAAGAAATTGCTTCTGCCCTTCACTTACTCTTTTTTCTATTTTGACAACACTTGTAAAGCATGTCATGCCAATAAGTGCTCAGTGAAATGAACTGAAATGTCTCTTCCTGTGTTCTCTCAGACAATTGACAAGGCAATTCCTGCCATTGACCAGACACAGAAAGATCTGAGTACTAATTAACAGAATAGGACACAAGTACAGACACCCTTCCTCACTACGGTAAAAGGCTGCTAGGTTCTAACAAGCCACATTAGTTCTCGCAGCAGGGATCCATAATTCCCACCGAAGATAAGAAACACTTAAGGACACCATAAAAACTTGAATATTAAAACCCAGGAGTATGACTTCAAAAGAAAAGCATAAGGTAGATGAATCACAGAGAGCATATCAACCTATATATCATCATTAGTGAGGCAAGAGACAGAAAGAGAGACAAATAAAAACATCTAACTCTTATATAAGATGTTCATCCATAAATCAAAAAGGAAAAAGAAGGTAAATCTCATTATCTTTGTTTCATGTATGACAAAACTGAGGCACAGAAGGTGACATGACTTGCCAAAAGTCACCCAGCAGGTCATTGGCAGAGCAGGAATAGAACACAGGGGAGATCTTAGTCCCCTTTAATTCAATGACAAAATTCCCAGCGAGTTCAACGAGGCCAGTATTCAATTCTAAGCCCCTAATCCCTCATACATTTTTATATGATCTGGTAGCACTCTGCACAATAAACATCTGTAGTAATCCATCCCTGATGTCTAGTCATTACAGTGAGGTTGCTAATACTATATTACCCATGAGATAAATATTAATATTAATTTTCAATCTTCTCTCTCTTATAGAGGAGCAGCTACTACCAGTTATTGAGATAGCAAAATAGAGGGAAAAATATAGTTGTAACAGGTAGTAGCTTTGCTTTGTCATTTAAAATTCTTGAGTTAAAAAAAATTACTTGCAACACCTAAGCCAGCTTTATACATCCACAAGTGAATGCCGTTGTTAGTGTTTTTATTCTACTGGTAGCTGCTTATATTTGGAAACACCCAATATGAGAGGAAAATATTTTTTTTCCACATACATTATTTCTATTAACATGGAGGAATTTGGACTCTGATTCTGCAAGCACTAGTGAGAAGCCCCACTCCACCCCCACCATGGAGATGCACATAGAAGTTTGTTAGTTAAAGCCACAACCAAAACTGTGAGAGAACAGTGGAAAATACCTGAGTGCCATTTATGTTAATAAGGCTTTTTATAATATAAAGCCCTATGATAAAATCATTATCTCAATGTCACTGAAAGCCATACAATTAGGAAATCAGAGTGGAGAGGGATACTATTATAAAGAAAAGAGAGTTCTCATTTTAACTAGATTTTAAATTGAAAGTCATTTTATCTCAGGACATTATCTTTAAATGTACTGCTCTAGCTAAAATAATCCAATGTTTAAATGTTTTGAAACAGATACATATTTATATAATTTTAGACGTCAAAAAGTCTGATCCCATCAAATGCAAATCTTGATTCAGCAACAGAACATGCACGTATGCCTGCTTTTAAGCACATAACTACCTGTAGCAATGGGATTGCTCATGTGTTGCTCTGTGTAAATGTTTGCAGAAGTGGAGTCATAGGGTTAATGATTTCGTACATGATCCACTAATGAGAGGAACAGTGTAACATTAAATAAGGCACAAAGTAGAGTAAATATAATTGACCCCCAAATTCTCTCAAACGGTAATAATACAATAAGGCCCCAGCCGGATGAGCAGGTAAAGGCATGATAAGATCTGATGTGCAATCCACACAATCATGCTTGCAGGAAGTGTGACTGTGTGGATCATGCCTTATTGCTGGTGCAGCATGGAACCCAGGAGCCTGGGATTATGGCAAGTAGCAAGGTCCAATGACTGGGGTACCCCTTAGTTGGTGGGGCTCCCAGCCACAGAAACTCATAGTGTACCACATGGGTAGGAGCCCTGATCAGCTGGTGGGGCTCCCAGCTACAGGGGTGTACATGGCCACATGTTCAATGAATGGCATGACAGGAACCAGCCGCAAAGTTATTACACATTTTGTGTGGAATAACTGTGGCTTATTCCTTGTTTTATGACACTATTAACTATTTTAATGTGTGGCCAGGTTACAACAAGATGTGATTAACTGGTTAATCATGTCTTAAGCGTAACATGGCAGGAGCCTAAGTAAATGATGCCATGGTACTTCATGCTCCTATTCTCCTCTCTAGGCTGGCTTTCAGATCATAGTAAATGTCCCATAATGTATAGTTTCTCTTAATGGTGAGAGGAGACTTGCACCATATTAGATGCACTCTGTACGATGTGCACCACACTGGATAAACTCTGGGTGAGTAGCCTGGCCCACAGAGAAGAACAGTGATGTAAGGAAACTGAACTACAATGCCTCTGATGCCTCATAGTGGTATATCCATATAAATTATTTGGGGTTTTGGCTGATAAATTTTGGTTTCTGAGTAAGTGTTTTCACTCCACCAATCCCCGCCCAAAATATTTTAATTTAAATTATATTTTTTCATCAAAAAGTTTCAGTGTAAAAGTTCAACCAAGATGAGGGGAGTATAGTAAATAAAACTGTATAAGCATTTATCTGGGATCACATAGAAGTAGTTCATTCTGTGTTTGTGCAGGGTAGATTGAGCTAGATGACCCTCGAGGTCCCTTCTATATGGCATACTTTTTTTTTTTCACTCCAGACTTACAGACATCAATGCCATGAACACTCAGTGAACTTCCTGGAAGGAGAGTTCAATGAGGGGATAATACATGGAAGCAGGTCCTATATGCCTGCCCACAGCACTCCATCAGATTTCCTTAGCAAAAGTTTTTGTGAGAGTTAAGGCTGCAAAGTGGAACAATTTCAGAAGTTCACAAAAGACACAATTCCACAGTGTTTGTCACATATGTAAGGGTGCAAATTGCAATCCTGGATGCAGGTTCAGTAGGCTGCAGGAAACCCATACTGAAAGTATTTGTTCAGGCCTGTCTCTTATTTTAATATTTTCTTTGCTGTTCCATAATTTCCTCATGAAATTTATTTAAATAATTGTATTAGAAAATCAGAGGCATTTGACATTTCTATCTGGATGAGAAATTCCAATAAATGGATGGTGAATTTCATGAAGAAGCCAATTATGTTGAAAATTATTCAAACTACTCTGATAATATACAATCAAAGAGTTGGCTGAATAAACCAGAAGGAGAAGCGTAGTTGGATTTATTCTGAGACAATTATTGTAGCTTAGAACCTGGTCTTCTGACTTTAGTATATGGCTTTTACTGAGCACACTACTGAGTACAGGGGCTGAGGGCATTCAGCACTTTCCAGAAGTGCTTAGCTTTTTCAGGAACATTCCCTAACTGTCAGCACTGTAAATGGAATTAAATACTGCAAGGAAACAAGACACTGAATTCATACCCAGAAAGTCAATTAAAATCCTATTACAGCATAGTCCGTAACTACAATCCAACTCCCCTCTTGTACAGTACATAAACTGAAGGCTGAATTTCTATGGAGAGCAGGCATCCGTTCCATGAAATAAGGCATATTGAAATAATATGATACAAGCCTCTCAAATTCTGCTTCAACAAGTAACTTTACACAGTGTTACATTTTTAGCCCAAGAGTCATTAATAAATATATCCTATAATTCTCTAGAATCCAGCCATCTCAGATGTAACGTACACATTGGGTGCACCTTCACACGCAATTAATGTGAATCAATATACACCAGAAAAGTTCAAACTGGAGTAAGCTACTCCCAGGCACAACATCTACACTTGCATCTGGGACAGTAGCAATTTGAGCCAGGGTGGAGCAGGGCTACAGGTGGCTTGGCTGACCAGGCACAATTTACACCCTTGGTCACCATCCTTTGGGCAGGGGGCTGGACCCGATAATCTCGTGAGGCCCTTTCCAGCCCTAATGTCTATGAAATCTATATGTGTGTTTCAAAACAGTAAGGTATTCTGCCATAAGATAGTACTGTCCCCTACAGTACTATCTTACAGTGAAGTTAATTAGTTCATTGTGCCCTAAAACCAGCACATGTGCAGATTGTGATGCTTTACTAAGAACCAAATTTAGTACTGTGGAGCTAATTAGTCTACTCTTCAGTAAAGCATGTATGTAGATAGACCCATTGGCCATATCCACATGATTGTGGGTATTTGGTTCCCTGGGGACAAGTAGTGGCAGTGCACCTTGTGCCACCATTACTTGTCCCCAAGGAAAGCCTGTGCCATGCAGAGGCATACAGCAAGTTAACCAGGGTAGGAAAGGCTGGGGCCAGCATTGAGCTGGCTCCACTAGACTTACCTGGAGTCCTCGCAGAGCTGCAGCAATAGCGATTCTGCCTCCAGAGCCTGGTTGGCAGCTGTAGCATGGCTCTGGCTAGCCTCCCTCTGCTTTTGAGCAGTGTGTGCTGCCCCTGTGCATGCTGCTCTGCTTTTTTTTCCGTGGGATATTCAGGGATCAAAAAAAAACATGGAAAAGGAAGCAAAGCAGCACATGCATGGACAGTGCTCCCTTGCAGTGTACAGAACATCTGAATGTGCGATATGTGGCACTGCAGATGTGTTTGTAGCACCACATACTGCATGGCCACACTCATCTGGATGTAACCATCGGTTTTTTGCTGCAATGTTCAATAGGAATGTGATTTTTTTTTCTTTACTGAGAAGACTTTAAAAAAATAACCACACAGAACTCTTATTGGGATTAATATTACTTTGACTTCTGCCCACATTCCTTCTCTGAAATCAGAGAGGCAACATAAGGTACATGTCAGGACAGAATATTAGCTTATTCTGTTCAGAAAGGTAAAAAGTGTTAGAGCAATTTTTATAAATATATAATTATCTGTAAATTAAGGTGATCTGTAAAAAATGAAAATGACGATTCTAATTAAAAGTAAAGGGACAAGGATCAAGAACAGATGTCATGCTTATGTAGGAATTAAAATTAATGGTCATACATTAAAGCAGCAGAGATCCATTCATCATTTTAAGCTTGACTCACATAACCATATGGTGGTCACTTTTACAATGAAGCTCCCTTAAAAGAGCAAAGATAAGAAAGAAGATATCAGAGTGACTGAGGAAATAAAATTTGCATTTCTAATATTGCATAAATGTAGCTGGAATTGTATCATTAAAATAAGACTCTCCTTTCCCCAACCCTGAAACAATTTTTTCAAACTTGATAATATAATATTTAAAAATAACAGCCCACAAAGACTTACTTTTTTCTGGGACTGCTCTGATTAACCCAGGACTGACAATCTAGCTGTTCTATTTTTTGTTTTTGCATTTTATGCCTGGATTTTCTGGAAGGGAGTTGCTGAAGTACTGTGGGGAAAAAAAACTGCTGTATTTACTCAAATATAAGACAACCCACCAGTAATCAGGCTCTATATATACATGTAAAATTTATTGAAGGTTTGCTTAAATTTATCTCCATCTCACTGCTACAGCAGGGAAAACAAACATGATGGAGGACAAGTTGCCCACTTCCCTTTTGCCGCCACCCCCCCATACCTTTTTCTTGCAATCCCTCCCTGCCCCCCATCTTACAATCAGACCCTGCTTTCCCTGAACATATGGAAGTGAGGAGCAAATTTAATAACACTGGGTGCATCTACATGTGCCATTAAGGCAACGTGAGAAGTTCCAGCACAGCTTGCGCCAGTCAGTTGCTCCTGAGCACGGCATCTGCATGTGCATCCAGGACTGCAGCAATTTGAGCCAGGGAGCAGCATCTCTGGGCTTGCAGGAAGGTTGGGGATCAGCCTCAGGCTCCAGGTGGTGGCATCAGGCAGCAGAAGGGCTGGCTGGGGCATGAGAGTGCTAGTGTAGGGCTAGGCAGCATGCAGTGTCCACATTTTACCACTCCTGTGACCCAGCCAGCTTCTGTCACCATCTACATATTCATTTCAGCTCATATAATCATGCTGCCATGCGATAGTACTATCCCTGACAGTACTATTCTATGGTGGATTTAATTAATTTACTGCACCCTAATATCGGGTAGCCTGGGTGACAGCGACCACGAAACCATCACACTCACTGTCTGCTGCAAGGCAGGCAAATCAGTTAGCAGGGTTGAAGTTTGGGACTTCAAAAAAGTGAATTTCAACAGGGTCAGGGACAATAGTAGGAGAAGCACTGCAGGACCAGGGACCCAAGGTGAAAAAAGTGCATAAAGAGTGTTCATTCCTCAAGGACACAATCCTCGAGGCACAAAAGAAGTCCATTCCCATGCAGAGGAAAGGTAGCAGAAGGACTGGTAAGCCCTCTTGCCTTAATAGGGACATAATGGTCCTCTTGAAAAAGAAGAAAGAGGCATACAAACAATGGAAGCTTGGGACAGTCCCCAAGGAGGACTATACAACGAGAGCCCACACTTGTAGGGAGCAGATTAGAAAGGCTAAGGCAGCAATTGAATTTAAACTAGCAACAGACATCAAAGACAATAAGAAGTCCTTCTTTAAGTATGTAGGGAACAGGAGGAAAACAAATGGAAGCATGGGGCCATTGCTTAACAACTCAGGATGGCTTGTTATCAACACTCAGGAGAAAAGTGAACTCGTGAATGACTACTTTGCTTTGGTATTTCACTGAACTAGGGAAAATCATACTACATAAGGTTCAGAAAGGGCATGGTGGGAATGACTACCTTCCTACTGTTCACATTGAGCTAGTGTGTGATCAGTTAGAAAAGTTAGACATTTACAAATCAGCAGGACCAGGTGAAACAGGGAAAAAAAGCTCAGTTAGGCTCCAGAGTGGTGAGAGACGTGCGGGTGAAGCCCGCTGCACCCCCGCTCCCCCAAAGCCCCCCATACACCCCTTCAACAGCTGCAGAGCCCCCTGCCGACCTGCAGCCCAGCCGGAGGTAAGCGGGCTCGTGGTGGGAAGGGGTTAACTCCTTGCTCCCTGGAAGGAGGCGGCTGGGTGGAGCTGGGCCGGGTCAAGCCCCTGCCCAAGCCCCTGCCCAAGCCCCTACTTGGCCCAGCCCTCCAGGGAGCCAAGCGACCGGAGCTGCATGAATGGGCTGTGTAAACAGGCACTCGAGAGGGCGTGGGAGGGCACAAGACCCTGCCTGCGAACCCCCCAGAGTAGTCAGTCCCAGCCATAGCCAGCCTACCAGAGGCATGGCACAGATGGGCACCCGCCGCACCCCGAGGGTCCCCTCGGGCTCTTCGGCCCCCCCACTGGGCACCTCAGAGAAACCACCCAGATGGAGCCCATGGTTCCGGGTTCCACACAGACAGAGCCACTGGCTCTTGGCTGCGGGGGATGCCTGTCCATTTTTCAGACTCTGGGGCCCGGGAGCATGGCCACCTTCCCTTGCGGGGTCTGCCCCCTACTGGGGTCTCTGGCGCGCCAGCTGGAGGAGCTCCAGGCCACAGTCCAGGGACTGCGTGCCATCAGGGATTGTGAGCAAGAGACAGATTCCTACTGCCAGGCCCTTCTCCCCCAGGAACCGCAGGGTAGAGCACCATCTCCCTCCAGGACTAAGGAGGACTCTGGGACCTCCCACTCTGCCCAGTCAGGGGCATGGACCAAGGTGGTCAAGGGCCCGAAGGCCCGCCGCACCAAGGCCCCTCCCTTGCCAGAGCTTAGCAACAGGTTCGCATCTCTTGCAGCCCCAGCAGAGCCTGCTCAGTTGCCAGCTCCTGCAGGCAACCCAGGCTCAACCACAGCTACTGCCCCCGCTCTCCCCAAGACAAAACGAAAGGTGATTGTTGTGGGAGACTCCATCCTGCGGGGTACTGAGGGGGCAATCTGCCACTCCGACCCCTTAGCCCGGGAAGTCTGCTGCTTCCCAGGGGCCCACATCCAAGACATTGCAGAGAGGATCCCAGAGCTCCTCCAGCCCACAGACCACTATCCCATGCTCCTTATTCATGTGGGCACCAATGACACGGCTCGGAGCACCCCCAGCCAGGTCATGAGGCGCTACAGGGAGTTGGGAGCGGGGCTTAGGGGTCTGGGAGCTCAGGTGGTGTTTTCGTCAATCCTCCCAGTCTCGGGCTATGGGCTGAGGAGGGAGAGGAGGATCCACGCAGTGAACCAAAGACTGCGGAGCTGGTGCCATCGGGAAGGCTTTGGTTTCCATGACCACAGCTCTCTCTTTGGCAAGAGAGACAGCCAGCTGCTGGGAAGAGATGGCTTCCACCTCTCCCCCCTGGGTAGGAGGCTCTTCTCAGCCAGGCTGGCTGACCTGCTCCAGCGAGCTTTAAACTAAACCCACTGGAGGATGGGGGGACTACTGCCACTGCTGGCCTGCTGAGCAACCCTTGCAAAGCCAGCAAACCAAGGCACTTAAGGAAGCCCACCCCTGCCCCAGCCCTGGCACAATCTGTGGGCAAGGCAAGAGCCCCAAGGGGACACTTGCCTGCCTGTACACTAATGCCAGGAGCCTGGGCAACAAGCAGGACGAGCTCGTCCTCCTGCTCAGTGCAAAAAATTATGACGTCATTCGGATAACAGAGACCTGGTGGGACTCCACCCATGACTGGACCATGGGTATAGAGGGCTATACCCTGTACAGGAGGGATCGTGTTGACAAAAGGGGCGGGGGTGTAGCTCTCTATGTGAAGGAAAGCTACATGTCCCTGCAAGCTGATGTTGGCAACCGGCATGGACAGCTAGAGACCTCTGGGTAAAAATTTGTGGGGAATACGGCACAGGGGACACAGTGGTGGGAGTCTACTACAGACCTCCCACTCAAAGTCCTGAGCTTGACCAGGAGTTCGCCAGGGAACTGACTGAGGCCGCTTGCTCCAGGACCTTGGTCGTCATGGGTGACTTCAATTACCCGGACATCTCATGGGAAGATCACTCAGCAAAATCCGAGTGGTCGCAAAGCTTTCCCTAGTGCATGGATGACCTCTACCTGACTCAAGAAGTCTATAGGCCAATGAGAGGCAAAGCGCTGCTCGACCTGGTACTGGCTACGGGGGATGACCTAATCAGTGACCTAGCGATTGATGGGAAGCTGGGTGACAGCGAACACAAGCTGATCACCTTCACCATCCGCCGTAAAGCTGGCAAGTCACTCAGCAACACAGAAGTCCTTGACTTCAGAAAAGCCGACTTTGACAAGCTCAACAGGCTTGTTGGTCAGATCCTTAGGGACCATGACCCCAGGGAGATGGGAGTTCAAGAAGAGTGGTTGCTTCTCAAGGAAGCGATCCTCAATGCACAAGCTAAATCTATTCCAACACAGAGGAAAGGCAGCAAAAAGGCACAGCAGCCCCCCTGGCTCTCCAGAGACCTAGCGGACCTACTGTGGCTAAAAAGGAAAGCCTACAAAGGATGGAGGATGGGATTCACCTCCAGGAGGATTACTCCGCGCTGGTCCGGTCCTGCAGGGAGCAAACCAGGAAAGCCAAGGCTGCAACTGAACTCCAACTAGCTTCAAGCATCAAGGACAACAAAAAGTCCTTTTTCAGATATGTGGGGAGCCGGAGGAAAAGCAAGGGCAATGTTGGACCCCTGCTAAACCAGATGGGGCAACTGGCAACTGACGCCCAGGAAAAAGCCAACCTATCAGTCTTTCATCAGTCCCATGGGACGCCCATGCCTGCTATGGGACAGGGAGATCCGGGTGATGGGGATCCCCTATCCTCCAGAAATGCTGACCTCGTGAAGGAACACCTTGAGAAGCTGGATACCTTCAAGTCAGCCGGCCCTGACAATCTGCACCCCAGGGTACTCAAGGAGCTGGCAAGCATCATAGCCCAGCCCCTGGCACGGATCTTTGAAAACTCCTGGCGCTCTGGTGTAGTGCCCGAAGACTGGAAGAAGGCCAATGTGGTGCCGATCTTCAAGAAAGGGAGGAGAGTGGATCCGGCTAACTACAGGCCCATTAGCCTGACTTCTATCCTGGGGAAGATCTTAGAAACGTTTATTAAAGAGGCCATCCTTAGTGGACTGGCTGACGCCAACATCCTGAGGGATAGCCAGCATGGGTTTGTTGTGGGTAGGTCTTGCTTGACCAATCTCATTTCCTTCTATGACCAGGTGACCTATCACTGGGACAAGGGAGAAGAGATTGATGTCATATATCTTGACTTCAAAAAAGCCTTCCATCTGGTATCCCATGATCACCTCTGGGCAAAACTGGCTTATAGTGACCTTGGGTCCACCGATCCACTGGCTGGGAAATTGGTTCTGTGGTCGGCCCCAGAGGGTGGTAATTGATGGAAGTCACTCATCATGGTGCCCTGTGACCAGTGGAGAGCCCAAGGCTCTGTCCTTGGACCCATATTGTTCAACATCTTCATTAACGATGTGGACATTGGAGTCAGGAGAGGACTGGCGAAGTTCACTGATGACACCAAACTTTGGGGCAAAGCATCCACGCCAGAAGATAGGCGGGCGATCCAGGCTGACCTGGACAAGCTCAGCAAATGGGCAGATGAGAACCTGATGGTGTTTAACACCGAAAACTGCAAGGTTCTCCACCTTGGGAGGAAAAACTTGCAGCATCCTTATAGGCTCGGCAGTGCTACCTTGGATAGCACTACAGAAGAAAGAGACTTGGGGGTCATAGATTCATAGATGCTAGGGTCGGAAGGGACCTCAATAGATCATCGAGTCCGACCCCCTGCATAAGCAGGAAAGAGTGCTGGGCCTACATTACCCCAGCTAGATACACATCTAGCCTTCGCTTGAAGACCCCCAGGGTAGGGGAGAGCACCACCTCCCTTGGGAGCCCGTTCCAGACCTTGGCCACTGGAACTGTGAAGAAGTTCCTGCTAATATCCAATCTAAATATGCTCTCTTCTAGCTTGTGGCCATTATTTCTTGTAACCCCCGGGGGCGCCTTGGTGAATAAATACTCACCAATTCCCTTCTGTGCCCCCCTGATGAACTTATAGGCAGCCACCAGGTCGCCTCTCAACCTTCTCTTGCGGAGGCTGAAAAGGTCCAGTTTCTCTAGTCTCTCCTCGTAGGGCTTGGCCTGCAGGCCCTTAACCATACGAGTGGCCCTTCTCTGGACCCTCTCCAGATTATCCGCATCCTTCGTGAAGTGTGGTGCCCAGAATTGCACGCAGTACTCCAGCTGCGGTCTGACCAGCGCCCGATAGAGGGGAAGTATCACCTCCTTGGACCTATTTGTCATGCATCTGCTGATGCACGATAAAGTGCCATTGGCTTTTCTGATGGTTTCGTCACACTGCCGACTCATGTTCATCTTGGAGTCCACTAGGACTCCAAGATCCCTTTCCATTTCCGTGCCACCCAGCAGGTCATTTCCTAGGCTGTAGGTGTGCTGGACATTTTTCCTCCCTAGATGCAGCACTTTGCATTTCTCCTTGTTGAACTGCATTCTGTTGTTTTCTGTCCACTTGTCTAACCTGTCCAGGTCTGCTTGCAGCTGCTCCCTGCCCTCCGGCGTGTCCACTTCGCCCCATAGCTTAGTGTCATCTGCAAACTTGGACAGAGTACATTTCATTCCCTCATCCAAGTCGCTGATGAAGACATTAAAGAGTATCGGTCCAAGGACCGAGCCCTGTGGGACCCCACTGCCCACACCCCTCCAGGTCGAAACCGACCCATCCACCACGACTCTCTGGGTGCGACCCTCCAGCCAATTCTCCACCCACCGGACTGTGCAGTCATCCAAGTCACAGCCCCTTAACTTGTTCACCAGTATGGGGTGGGATACCGTATCAAAGGCCTTCCTGAAGTCCAAGTATACGACATTCACCCCTCCTCCTGCGTCGAGGCGTTTTGTAACCTGGTCATAAAAAGAGACTAGATTGGTCAGGCACAATCTGCCTGCCACGAACCCATGCTGGTTTCCCCTCAGCATAACTTGCCCTGCCGGGCTCTCACAAATGTGAGCCTTGATAATTTTTTGAAAGACTTTGCCAAGGATGGAGGTGAGACTAACTGGCCTATAGTTGCCCGGGTCCTCCTTCCTCCCCTTCTTGAAAATGGGAACCACATTGGCCCTTTTCCAGTCCTCCGGGACTTGACCCGTGCGCCACAAGCGTTCCAATATTCCCGCCAGTGGCTCTGCAATGATGTCGGCCAGTGCCTTCAGTACCCTCAGATGGAGCTCATCCGGGCCTGCCGACTTAAAGGCATCCAGTTCTTCCAATTGACCCTGCACCACCTCAGGGTCCACGCATGGAAGTCTTTGACCACAAGATGAACATGAGCCTGCAATGCGATGCTGTGGCTAATAAAGTGACCAAAACGCTGGCTTGCATCAATAGATGCTTCTCGAGCAAGTCCGGGGACGTCATTCTCCCCTTGTACTCGGCCTTGGTGAGGCCGCAGCTGGAGTACTGCGTCCAGTTTTGGGCTCCACAATTCAAAAAGGATGTGGAGAAGCTTGAGAGAGTCCAGAGAAGAGCCTCGTGCATTATCAGAGGTCAGTAAAACAGATCTTACGATGATAGGCTGAGAGACATGGGACTCTTTAGCCTGGAAAAGCGTAGGCTCAGGGGTGACCTGATGGCCACCTATAAGTTTATCAGGGGCGACCACCAGGATCTGGGGGAACGTTTGTTCACCAGAGCACCCCAAGGGATGACTAGGTTGAATGGTCACAAACTCCTGCAAGACCGTTTCAGGCTGGACATAAGGAAGAATTTCTTTACTGTCCGAGCCCCCAAGGTCTGGAACTGTCTGCCAGCAGAGGTGGTTCAAGCACCTACATTGAACACCTTCAAGAGTAAATTGGATACTTATCTTGCTGGGATCCTATGACCCCAGCTGACTTCCTGCCCTTTGGGCAGGGGGCTGGACTCGATGATTTCCCGAGGTCCCTTCCAGCCCTGATGTCTATGAAATCTATAAGAGAGAGGAGGTCGACACTGTGTACCTAACCTTCCAAAAGGTCTTTGATCCAATATCCCATGGGAAAATCGGAGGATTGCAGGCTTAACTGCTCAACAGTTAGGTAAGTAGGAAGCTGGCTATGGGCTAGTACCCAAAGATTTCTAATGAATGTGTCGTCCTGGGGAGAAGTGGCCAGTGGTGTCCCTCAGGGGTCCGTGCTTGATCCAGTGCTTTTCAACATCGTTATCAGTGATTTGGATATGGGGGCAAAGAGCTCACTGGCCAAGTTTGAGGATGACACCAAGTTATGGGGGAGCATGGTCATGCTGGAAAATAGGCTGGAGATACAGGCAGACCTGGACAGGGTGGCAAGTTGGGAGGCCTGGAACCAGATGAAGTTCAGCATTGAGAAGTTTAAAGTGCTCCATCTGGGGATGAACAACCACTAACATACTTACAGGCGTGGCAGCACCAAACTTACTAGCATCACAACTGAAAGGGATCTAGGGGTAAAAACAGACTATAGTATGAACATGAGTCATCAGTGTGATGCTGTAGCCAGCAGGGCAAACAATACTCTGGCATGCATCAACCAATGCATCTCAAACAAAACCAAGGAAGTGATTCTTCTGCTTTACTCAGCACCGGTGAGACCACAGCTGGGGTACTGCATCCAGTTCTGGACACCGCACTTCAACAAGGACATGGTAAATTTAGCTTGAGAGAGTCCAAAGAAGATCCACCTTTATGATCAGAGACTTCCAATGCAAGCCATACAAGGAAAGGCTGAGGGACATGGGTCTCTTTAGCCTAAAAAACAGAAGGCTAATGGGGGAACCTGGTAGCAGCTTACCGCTACATCAGGGGAATACATCAAGAGCTCGGTGAACAACTGTTCACCAAGGCACCCTTAGGGAAAACCAGTAGTAATGGTCACAAACTCCTGGAAGACCATTTTAGGCTTAACACTAGGAAAAATGTCTTCACAGTTAGGGTGTCCAGACTATGGAATAAACCTCCTCCGGAGGTGGTGCAATCATCTATCCTGGAAATCTTCAAGAGAATACTGGACCGTCAATGTGCTGGGGTCACCTGACCTCAGTTGTCTTTCCTACCTAGTGCAGGGGGGCTGGGCCCAATGATCTTGTGAGGTCCCTTCCAGCCCCTTACAATCTATGAATCGGTGTTGGTGTAGACAGTGATGCTTTACTAGGGAGCCAATTAGTCAACTCCACAGTAAAGCTAATTAGTTGACTCCAATATTGTGGAGCTGAGGTCGAGAGCTCCCTGCACAGGGAGATTTCCCCGCCCAGCCTAGAGTTAGACTCCACTGAAAATCCCTGCTCAGCCAGGTGCTTACTGCTAGCTGCCCCACCAGTGGATTGGGGTAGGGGGCTGGGACCTGCCCCTCCCCTGCAGTTCTTTCCAAGGCTCATGCCCCAATCCTGGAGCTGGGGCCAGGAGCTCCCTGCCACTGGGGCATAGGAACATTGCCCCTGCCTGGCCTTTGCCACCAGAGCCCGCCCCAGCAGCAGGCAGCTCCCAGAAGTAGAGAACAATCTCCCAGCCCTTGCCAGGAGAAAGGGGGTCTATGGTCACGTGTGTTGCATAACATCTGCAAACCTGGGGGGAGATCTTCCATGAGGCCTGGGCAGACCTTGATGTGGCACTGGCCCCAAGACCACTGGTGGCCATACTTCCGCATACAGGCCACCATTACCTCATAGATACAGGTGTTTGACTGGGTAGCTCAGCCAAACTTCTTCTGTACCTCTGCAATCCCTCTGAGGTCAGCAGTCTCTTGCTCAGTCCAGCTGGGGCTACAGGAACTGTCTCCAGTGTTACCTCTCAGCTCCATGTTCTTGGGGAACACTGACACAGGATGCAGACCGTCTGACTCACAAAGAATCCCTCCCCACCACCTAAACAGAAACTGATTAAGATGCAGTGAAAGACACACCTAAAACCCTCCAGATAAGGGTGACAAGAGTGAAACAACTGCCCTAAGTCTCATTCGCATCCGAGATGGAACCAAATGACCATTCGTCTACATGAGAGATGGAGAACAGAAAGCCTGAAGCAGAGACTGCATTGAATTATGGGATCAGAGAAGCAGGGGAGCACTGCATGATGGGGAATCTATGCTCCAAATGCTAATCAACCCACACACCCAGCTCAGCATTTATCAGACCAGTGCTAATCTGGATTTACAAAGGACTTCCCTCACCTCCCCGCACACACACACCTCTAAGCAGAAGTAAAGTTTAACAGGCATCTCGGGCTGTACATTCCCTGGTCCCACTATGGGAGGCCTATTTAAACTTAACTAGCTAAAACTTGGTTGCCAGGTTAGGGAATGCTGAGGCAAGACACTGAGTCAGGGGGTATGGGTTTCCTGAGTATCAATCAGTTTCCTGAAATGTTCCAGACCAGAAAACCCCTTGTCAATAGAAAAGCCAATTTGATTTACAGTATTGAAAATGCTTGAAAGAAGCTGAACTGAGGGTATCTGTAAAAGCAGCAGCAGTTCGTGTGCTGACACCACCAACTTTTTTTCTTGAGAAGCTGAAGGAGGCAGATCATCTCCCTTCAAGGATCATGCTGAGAACTTAAACCTGTCAGCTTTGCAACCCGAGTGCCTTGGACTGGTGAGATCCCAGCTCGCTCTCTTTTCTCTCTAATCATAGATTTCTGAATCTGAACTGTATTAGTTAAGCTTGAGCTAAGTTTCCCCAAATACTTAGTGAAACCAGGGTAATGCTATAACTGTTTGTGTTTGTTTTTCCTTTGCATGTCAGTTACTACTAGTGTCATTATATATTTCATATACTTAGCAATAAATAACTCTTATAGTCAAACTGGTGGTAACTGGGTATATTTTTCCTCTGCTTCTCCTTCGCCATTTGCTCTGCAGCAACACTTCTTTTACCTAAGCTAAAAATCCCTGTGAAGCCCAAAAATACTGTGGGGTCTGCTCATCAAGAGGCTAAAAGATTGGGACGTGCTGAGTTTGAAACATATAAGGGGATCAGCTTGTACAGGCTGATTGACCCAGTTTGGCTCAGACGTGCCTTAAGAACTGAGTGCTGGCCCATGAGGGTGTCCAGCCCAGCCGGATTCAGAGGTATTTTGTTTAACTGTGTGCTTGTGTCTGACTGTAGTTATTGTTGCTCTGATGAACTGATTCGTGGCATATGAGGGTGTCAGCCTGTCCATGTTGATCAACCCAGCCAGGTCAGGCGTGTCACGTTAATCTGTGTGTGTGTGTATGACTGATTTGGGGACTGGAGGAACCCAGCCCCACTGAACTGAGTCCTGCAAGATAGCTCCATTGGGGGTGAGGGCTTGCAGAAGGGAGAGATACAGCTCCATATAGAAACACAAGTAACACAAGCAGCACATTGATAGAATTACCAAGACCCTAGAAATGTATCCCAAATAAATGAGCACACCCCAAAGTAATGGGCAAATCTGGTAAAACCAGCATTAGGAAGGCTGCCATTTCAGCTGCTGCCAGGGGCCTCAGGGGCTCAGGCAGGAACTCTGTGTGATGATAGGGCTTGGCATGAGCATGCAGTGGAGGAGAACAGAGCCCAGGAGGCAGGAAGCTGGTGGCAGACCCCCCAGGGAGCAGAGCCAGGGTCTGTGGGGCTGCTGAAACTGGCACATGCCCACACTTGTGGGACATGATGTCCAGGGGCAGGCAGCAAGAGGTGCAGGCCCCATGGGTCAGGCCGGGTGTCTGGAGGCCAGCCTGAGAGAGCTAAGGAGCCATTCCTGCCACATGATTGGAACAACTGCCAGCCATATGGCTCTGCCCCAAGTAGGAGGCTACTCGCCTGCTGGTGTGGCTGACTGGCCATAGATTTGCACCTAAAGTCGGCGTCTTCACGTGTGGTGCCATTAATCCCATGTTTCTTGGTACAGGAGTATTAACTTAATTTGCTGTTCTCGTGTAGATCCTGACGCTTTACTGTGTATTAGATTAGTCTAATGTGCAGCAAAGCATCTCATGTAGATGCACCCAGTATGTCCTATATAAAAACAAATCCCAAAATTCTCCCCAACAATCCTCTGGCAGAGGACTACTTCATCCATTGCACTCTCAGACCACTCTTCCATTTGAGAGAAGAAATCTCTGCTCACAATGGATGCTGGGTTCCCGAATGCATACCTTTGAGAGTTGCTGAACATCTCTGCATCCCAGTGGAGTTATGAGAGTTTAGCAATTCTCACAAGCTGGTCAGTTTAATCTGATCTTTCTCAGGGAGCAATGTTCTCTTGTAAAATTGTACAAGGATAATAATGTGGGTATTTAGTATTCCAAATACTGAAGAATGAAGCATTTCCCAGAATTTAATGAGAAAGAAATTCAAAGAGCAGTGGTAGATGGCATGACACTCAATAAACAGTGATGCAAGAACTGTAATCCAACTTTAGAACACAGCTCTCATTTTAAAATAACCATACTCTTTCACAAACTAAATACTCAACAGTGTGTGGCTCTGAAATTTTATAGCCTGCAAAACCAAATCAATTCCAGAAATAACCCATAAAATTCCAGAAGACTGGAAAACTACCTTAAGCAGTTGTGTGAATCTGGCAGCAATATACAGAACTCTCAATGCCCTTGTTAAAATGCAGGAATTATATGTAAACAGATTTCTACTAATTTGGGGAATTGTTTAAATAGTTTAACAGCCAGAAAGAACTGGTAGATTTTGCAAGAGAGGTACAAGGGATGTTGACTGCAATCCTTAGTTCTTGGAAACTAAATGAGAATGATTTTACTCTCTCTACTGTGTTCAGAGACTCAGCCAACTAGTGAATGCCATGTGACAGCCACCATGCGACCAATACTAGCTGGAAACTTGAAATTCTACATGCACAGTAACAAGCTGCCCTACAAATAGTGAACAAAGTTCTTTTTCAATTTAATTGCTGGTGTCATCTACCAATTCAGAAAAGGTAGCAGTCATGAAAGATCTGAATCTGAAATATAGCTCATTTCAAGCATTTATTTTTAATTTTCAAAGTGAATATTTTGCTCAGCTTAAATGTATATCTTTGAAATATTCTGTTTGTTAGTTTACAAATCTAATTTGTGGAATTACTTTCTGTAAGTTGAATTACACTAGTTTTTGTACCAGTATAGTCTCTTCAAACAGAGAGGATTTAAAATAAAACCTAACACTTTACACATTTTAAAATATTTTTAGCTGAATTGTATGTACTTTTAAAATCTTTCCAAACATATCACAGTGATAGGATTGGCAAAGATGCAAGCACTCATCATAATAAATGCTGTTAGTACGATATCTTTTACATTGATATATACATTCCTGTAAGGTCAACACTCTAGTGTTCCCGAATGAATCCAGTTTTTCTCTTCCGGTAATTTTTTAGCTAGGTTTTAATCATGCAAACGCTTAGGCTTGTATGTATTTTTACGCAAGAGAATAGCCCATTAACGTCAATGATAGGATGCTTAAACATAAACATGGACAGAGTTTTGTAGGCTGTATGGACCAACCTGTTCCCAACAAAGCTAGTGGATACTCCACATTTTCTCTACAGGCAATATACTGTATTAATGGGTACACTCTTTTAGGGAGTTATTTTCAAAGGCATAAATGGTAGTTGTGTCTGACTGTCCCTGAAACCAGGCAAGGTAGAGAGTTTAACAATCATTTGTATCATTGATGGGAAGGAAGGTCCAACCATCGGGTTATTGTACTTAGGGACATCAGTTGTTTAGCCAATACCTCCCAACAGCTAGCACTACATCTAGCTGCTCCGACTCCCCAAGGCTGAATGACCAGCCTTTTGGGCAACCTCTGGCATGAGGCTAAAGCAGGGCTTAAAATACCTTTCAGGAGCTATAGCAAAACAGCTTAACTTCTCCACACCACAGCCTGTCACTGTGACTGATAGGTGTTACAGGGCTTTGGTCCCTTTTTGGTCGGTGCCTTGCCCCCCAGTGACATCAGGGTGAGATCAGGGTGGTGCTATCTAGATGGTTCAGGCACTGCTCCTACTCTCCTACCACATCTTTGATGTTTGTAATTGGGGAGGCAGTTCCCTGTAGGTGGCCCAAAGGGGGTCTCAACCCTGGGTTTTCTTTGTGGGGCTCCAACCCCTCCCCCTTTACTCCACTTTCACCATGTCCATGGCCTGGGCAAATGATGCTCACCACAGGTCTTCCCCTGGATGATCTCATCTCATCCACGTTGCCCACCTCAGAATGGGTTGGGTCTTCCTGGCCGTCAGTTTTTCCATGTTAGTCCCTCATCTTTGGGTTGGCTCCCGGACAACTAAACCTGGCTTATGTGGGGCTAACTGTAACTGAGGAAAACTTATGTGAAAAGTGTCCGGCATCTGCCGATGGACTCCTGGGATTCCATCTCCCTGGACTCCCTTGATCACTTGGGGGACTTGTCTGTCTCTTCTATCCTAGCAGGCAGGGGAACAGGCAGCCAAACTGTGCCCAGCCTCTGTCAGCTCTCTCAGCATGACCTCCCTGGAGCCCATCAGTAATCGAGCTATCTTGGTCCCACCAGCTGGCATCATTTACTTCTCCCTCCCAGGAACTGTGATCTCCCACACTCTGCTGGCTGTGGGGCTGCCCAGAGGTGCCCACGTTCCTATGGGGCCATCCCCTGTCACAGCACCTGAGCTCCTGGTTGGAGCACTGCCATTCCCCTGTGGCGCCCTGTGGGGTAGCTGCTCCCTGGTGGGGCTCCCTTGCCCCCATCAGTTCCCGGGGCTCACGCTCTTTGCCGTGCCCACCTGGGTCCTCTGGCAAGCACCCAGCCCTTCTCTCTGATGTCTGGGTCTCAAGCTTTCTGCAGCCGGTGTCTCCCAGCCAGCGTTCCTCTCCCCAGTGCTACCACAGCTGTATCTCCAGCTGCTTTTTGAGCAGCCCACACCTCTCTGGAGCCCCTGGGACTCACTGATTCACAGGCTCAGGCAGCTCCAGAACTTTCGAGCCCGTGTTGGCATCTCTCCCCAGTTGCCGCTCATCTTCACTCCTGCAGTGAGTATTGGGGCACATCGGGCGGGGGTTTGGGATGCGTCGGGGGGGCTTTTCCCTCCCCTCTCACAATCTTCCCTTTCAAAGAAAGACAAATTAATTCCAATGGAGATGGGTAACACAAACCTAAAGTATTACTGATGCATGGTCAGGCAAAGTTTTTTGAGTAAATATGATATCTTTTATTAGACCAACTATGTTTTTGTCTCATAAAAATTATCATATTTACCCAAAAAACCTTGTTTGCCTATGTCAAACAAGGCAACAACCAACATGGCCACTAATACTCCCTGATACATGGTGACAACCCTAGAAGGCTGGCTGAAAAAAAATCAAGAGAACCAAAATGCTAAATTTCCCACAAAGGTGTTGCAGAGGTGAATATTGTACCTTAAGCTTAAATTTTGCAGATCTCCTACTGATGGGGTGTGAGTTTTCCCTCTACTTCTCCCACCATCCAAAGCTTCTTCATTCACCCCCATGAGCTGAAGATTTGTTCTGAAAAGATCCATTCTCTAATCACTATTTGTTATGGTTGGTTCTACCAAACTAGAAATTAATGATCTGGATGGACTATATTTGTCTTGGAATCACAATGGATTGTCTTTAATAAGCTTTGTTTGGTCTGGCACAGTCCTGGCTTCCCCCATCTGTTTCCAGTTAAAAATTTGACAAGGATATAACCCATGGCCACGTGTAAGGGCAGAAGTAGCTTTCCTATATGCTATCTAGCAGAAGAGCTATGGACATGGACAAGAACTACTTACATGAGCTGGAAAACTCGTGTATTTTATCAGCAGCTTAGCATCAATTTCTCTCTTCTGAAGAATAGATATTCTTCAAATTACAGTTTGCAGATACTCTCATGTCACTTTTACCTTTTTCCCATTTTATTTTCCCCTGTTGTTTTAGGATGCTGACTGTTAGTGTCATGGAAATAATAAATATACATGCAGCAACAATAACATGACTCACAAGGCAACTAATTCCTATCTTTACGTTTTTAAAGTACAGGACGATATATTTATATAATTTTTTACTTTGATATTCCTGAGGCCAAACTGAGTTCACAGGATTTAGGATTGTCTGAAGTGAACAATGAGATTAGAGGCTGAAACTAATGCTGCCCTCACTTTCATGGGCGCATATTTCATGTGAACATAGGAAATACCATACTAAGTCAGATCAGTGATCTATCCTCTGTTCATTACCCTCCCTGCCATCTACCATTATTAGTTTAAACATCTGCCACTGTCCTGTTCAATAGCTATTAATAGATCTACTATCCATGAATTTATCTAGATCCTTTTGGGTCTAGATAAATTCATGGGTGGTAGATCTGGCTAGGTTACCTGCCTCTACCACCTTCCATGGTAATGAATTCCATTTGCTCCCTTGTTCTAACTGAAAGTAGGCTGGGTCTTAACTTTATACTGTACTTTAAAAGAAGTTATTCAAGCGTCAGAGTCTCCCCTAGTTTCTTCAGGGTAAATCCATTGATTCCAGTGGGTAAGTGAAAGCCCATTATACCATATTAAAATCGTGTATGTAGGCCCATCTGTAGCATACATAAATTCCGCTGACAAAAATCAACCTAACTCCACTGAAATCAATGGCACTACAGCTGCACATCTAAAAATCTAGTCTAATTCAAATGTGTGCAGGACTTGTTTTCCACATAAGATATAAAAATTGGCTTTTCCAAGTGCTATTGACTTTAATGAGTCCTACAGCTAACTCCCCACAATGCTTTTTGAAAATGTATGGATTATCAACTAGGAAGACCATGTTCATACAGTGATGGAACCACAGGAAAAATCCCACATCATATGGAAATGCTTTCTGAGTGTTAAAAAATCAATTTAGATACAGTGTGAGTGACCAATTTACAGCTCTGTTTACTTTCACAGTATTAATGTATGATGCTGGAGTTCAGCATAATGAAGAGTGAAATTTTAGCACCGTGTGACTGAATTCTATTTGGCCCTCCAAGATCTTAGACTTAGCCTCATCTTTTTGACTTAGCAACTGGACTGCTTCCAATTCTGCTGAATAAGTAAATGCTTTGCAAACTCAGTCCTGTTAGATGTGCAGGCATTCAAACACACATTAGCAAGGTTTAGGCAAGTGCCTAGTAACACATGATAAAATGAATATGAGTGGGACCTCCTTTTCACTTAATTAGGTCCTGATTCCGCAGGAAAGAATTTAGCATTCCAGTGAGATTTTCCTAGCCTTCAACTCTATCTCCTTATCCTCTCAGAGTTTAGCTCTATGTAAATTGGTTGTGTCAGAGAATATTCACTGTCACAGAATATTATTAGGACAAAGAACTTGGTAGGATTAAAAAATACACTAGACATCTGAGGTTAGATTAGCTAAAATAAAAATGTATAAGGGTTATCATGTCAACCCCTCATGCTTAAAGAGAAATGCTTAATGTGATATATCTCCGGTTAAGGGGAAGCTGTTAATGAATAATGTGCATCATAAAGCTTTACATTTTCTTCTAGGCTTCGATTTATCTAGACCAATGGTTCTTGACCTTTTTGGACTCGAGGCACAATTCCATAACTTGTGAATTGAGTGGCACCCACTTCCAAAAACTAATTTATATAATATAGTGCATAATTCCTTGCTGAGGGGCCTCACAGTGGGAATTGAGGATCATTCAGCTAACTTGCAATTATTTGCTTAACAGCATCTCACTTATCTCTTCACAGGTCACCCTTTAAAAAATCTGGTGGCACCCCATAATGCCCCAGCATCCTAGATGAGAATCACTGATCTTGATAGACCATTGGTCTAATCAGGCAGTAGTTCCTGTAGGAAAAAGTGAAAAATCATGTCTTTTTTACCTACTGTTTCAGAACCAATGGGAAGGCTCATTTTTATCTTTGCAGTGAGTATTATAAACTTCCTCTTGGCTTTCTGAGATTCAGCCCCTCGATTTTTCACACTGGCCAGTTTTCTTACCAATTGGGGCAGGGGCAGTAATCTAACCATGGAAATTAGCAATGCAGTTCCATAACTGGTCGCTTCCAGCAGACAAATAACCCCAGCAATTTAAAGAATAATTCATTATCAAAGAAAGAATCTCAAGTGAGGCTATCTTTTTATATCATGGATTTTTTTTATTATATGATCCAAGTTCACCAAAGACAATATAATTTTTTTCTTTGACTTCAAGAGGCTTGAGATAAAGCCTCAAAATTCCTTTTCTCTTTATGCTTTTACCTAAAAAAGTGAAATAAAACCTATAAATTAATATATTGCTATATATAAAGCACTATATATGTGAATTATGAAAATCATAACATAAATATGACAAAAGGTCAAAGGTTCTCCTGAGCTTAGTTTCCTTTAGAACTAATGTGGTAAAGACATGCAGTTTTCACTAATCAAGAGCATACTAATGAGTGGTATAGGTAGTATCAGTTCTGACTAACTTTGAAGCCCCAGCCCAAAAAACACATGTATTCACAGTTAGTTCCCACCTTCAACACCAGCTCAGGGCAGATCACCGCTGAAAATCTCTGGAGGTGCAGAGGGATACTTTGACAGCTCTGCCACCACATCCTTTAGTAAGACTAACCAACTAAAACAACTATTTCTTCTCAGGGTTAACTATCTTTAAATTATGACAGTCCCAATATTGCTTTCTTGAGTAGACGTGTGTAGCGTGGAGCTTGGTGCTCCTGCTACTTTAAGGGAAGGCAGGATGCGATAGATGCAGGCAGCAGGCAAGGCAGAGGCTAATTAAGGGAGCCACTTGACCCAAAAAGGGCTGGACGTCCAGGCTATAAGCCCAAGGCCTGATCTGGGCAAGCAGTCTGACCAGGATGCCATGGAGAGAGGAGCTCCTGAGCAGAAGGGGTACAGCAATGCTGCTAACACATGAGATGGGGTAGGCAGGACTACTGGTTTAGGGACTGAGACTAGGGGTGGTAGAGGTTTCAACTGGCCCAGGAGCAGGGCCAGGGCTTGAGGGATAGGATCCAAGACCAAGGAGCATGGCCACAGCTGAAGTGTGATGAGAGCAGGCAGAGTCAGGGACCTGTAGCCCATGAGGGGTGAGAAGTAAGGTTGGGGACCCACAGCCCACAAGTGGGGTGAGCCAGGATCATGGACCTGTAGCCTGCAAGGCAAGAACAGGAAGCCTGTAGCCTGGGAGGAGCAGAATCTGTTGGAGGTCATGAGGCCTGTTCCCAGGAGGAGCAGAGAATGCAGGCCTACGCCCAAGGTGGGTGAGATTGTTAATGGTACAGAGGCCTGAGCCCCAGAAAGGCTGGGACAGTTAAAATCACCAGGCCAAGAGGCCCCAACAGTGGCAGAGACTGTTCCAGGTTTAGAGGCTTGTATTGATTAAAGTTGACAGTGGGGCTGAAGGCCTATGGATGAGAGATTGACTGGATTGGAGAATGGGGTTTAATGCCCAGTGATTGGCAACATTGGTGAAGTTTGGGCATGACTAAAAGGGGAGATCAGGAGGCCATGTAATGAGCAGTAACATCTATCTGTATGATTATGAGATCTCACTTGGGGAGCTCTGGGGCAGCCTCCCTTTAATTGCCCTCTTCTGCTCTCCTTTTTATTCCTGGTATATCCTTTTCACATCGAGTAAGAAATGCATAGAACTGTAAATTCCAAAACAGGAAAATTATGTAGAGACCAAAATAGTGATAACCTCTCCTAAGACTGAGAAAAGTCTCAGGGGAAAGTATTCACTTTCACCCTAACTCAAAAAAAAAAAAAAATCAAACTATTCTACAAATGAAATTTCTGAACAGTTTTGTTTTGGAGACTATTTGGGGGAAAAGATCAATAAAGTTATTGCATTTGATTGTAACTTTGTTTAGTTTTTTTTTATTATAATTATAGTGCAATACATTAAGCCAAATAAAAAAAGCAGCTGGTCCTGTCCAGACAAAACTTTCTATTATTTTTCATTTAAAAATGTCACCAAAAGTGATACATTTCTTTGAAATATTTCAGTTCAGTCAAATGAGGATTTTTGAATAGAAAATTGTCCTAATAGAAAATTGACCATTTCTAATGTTCAGGCACCTAAAGAAAAGTATCTATTGGGGCATGCAGATAAACACAAAGGTTATCCAGTTATGGAGCTATTTATTGGACAATACAAAACTACCGTTTCTCATCACTTCAATGAAAAACAAATACCAAGATGTCAGGATGTCCTTGAAGTCCTAAAGTAGTGGTGATCAGAGAAACACTACCAAAACTGCAGGTATTACATGGAAACCTGTTATATGAAATTGTCCTCAAGGATCAGCAGCACTTTATTCTTGGGGCACAATGGCAGCTTTTAAAAAGTAATAAAAATCAAAGTGTACTCAAAAAAGTGCACAAAATCAGGACAAGCTGAGTTGCAGAAACATTAATAAGGTATCCAGATTGTTAACAATCACATCATGCACAGCTTTGATCAGCATACTGCAGTGGCATTTTTCCAGCAGGTCCTCATTAACATCACTGTTATTGCAAAAGGAAGCAAAAGCTTTGTTTGCACTGACTTTTAAACTAGCATTTGAATGGTGTTTAAATCTGACTTAAACACAGCTCTAGCTTAAATTGGTTTTGACAGCTACTGTGGATACAGCCATATTGTTAGAACCATGTTTAAAATCCATGTCTAAAAGCCAAGGACAATTTCCTAAAATCAGTTTCCAAACACCGGAGTGGAAACTCTAATGACAGTCCATACCATAGTTGTAACCTATATGATAGCCCAAATTATCTTTCTATATAATATATAATAAAAGTATTTTAGAAATCATTTTAGCTGGCACTATATTTAAATATGTTTCTTTAACTTGATTTGAGTCAATTTAGGAAGTGTATACTCGTGATCTTTGTCAATTCTGACTCTCAGTTCTGGGTATTAAAAGGATTAGTTACTTATGGAACAAATTTGTGCAGCTTAATGTCATTATGAAGAAGCAGCTCTCCAGCATTCTTCAGTCAAATAGTCTATGCAAGTTTATTGCTTTCTGTAAGAAATACAGGGATGTGTCTCAGTATTCACATGAATATTACACTGGTTTGTTTGGTCAATACAATAGTCTACTCCTGGAAGTGGTTACATCCAGCTGGCTGTGGTGATGTCTTTAGAACTAGCAGCTACCTTAATGCAATGGGTCATAAGCGACCATTGTGCAGATCTTGTTTCAGGCAGGAGCAGTCAAGGCTTTTGCTCTTTGCTGTCCCTGTTCATTCCTTTCCAAAAGATTAATGAACCAGAAGCTCGGCGTCACAGATCCAGGCCTGTGGCTTCCTTTCCACAGTTTCTCTGAAAGAGCACTCCTCTCAGTACCTCCACCTCGCAGCAAAAGAAAGCCAAGGAACTCCAGTATTCATAGATGGGGACCTCAGTTAACCAAGCTCTGGTTGCATCAATAGAGTAATGAGGGCTGAGCCACAAAGGCACAAGTCCCAGATGTCCACTTAGAGGAGGAGCACAAGAACGGTAGCCACAGCCAATGGCATGGGCATCACCATTGCCACTACTGCAGCTGACATGGCCTCTATCCCTGCTGCTGCCCAGGACACAGACTGTGGTTGTTTTACACCTATGGGTTGCATTGTTTTCACGTCCCACCTTGCTCTAGTCATTAATTTATTTTTTAATCTAATAGTTCAATTTGCATGTACAGAGTTCTCAGAAGACAATTCATGACATTCTTGACATGCCTACATGCTTATCTTCCATTTCAGGAAATAAATGCCTTCCCACTTAGGGGGTTACAATACAAAAGTAAGTGGAGGAACTGGTTTTTATTTATAAATTCCATAAAAATATAGCACTTTACCATCCTAAACTTATTTTCCCAGTGATCTTGCTCGTCTCTCTCTCTCCTCTTTCACGTGAGGTTCTATAGATTTCTGTTTTCTTATTCACTCCTAGAAGTAGTTAATGAAGGAAATGAGAGATAGTGTGGGTATACATTATGCAACTATTTACAGGAAAAAAATTAACTACCCTACAACGGCAAAAAAAGATATAATCAGAAAAAAGTGTTTAGGATATTTTGTCATTTCATGAGTCAGAATTCTTTACTTGGTAAATTAATATTGAAGACCTCTTAGCAAATCTCTTTCACGTGAATACATGCATTTCCTCTACAGGTTTATATGCTAATTTAATAGGGATTTCACAATACATAGCCTTCACATAAACTGAAGAGGGCATACTCATTCAGCTTTATAGCAAAGCTACAGGATTGGTATGAAGGAGATTATTCTTAACAGTTCCATCTTTGTACTAATTGTGTATTTAAGCAGTTTTAACTACACAATAGGAGAAAGATGATGAACATCAAAATTGAAAACAAAGCTCACAGTAAATACAAGAATGATTGTGTGTATGTTAGAGGATTATGTCTGTAAAGTTGAGAAGCTGAATGTTAGCATCAAGAAATTATGACAGTATTGATTATAAAAAGGAGGGAAACTGTAACTGAAGGGGTATTATAGGAGTAATTAGGAAACTTCACAACATTTATCGTAAGTCTCACATAATAGTTTCTTTTCTCTAATAGGACAAAATTATGTTTTCAAGAGAGATGAAATTTCACTGTGCAATTATTGGATTTTACTGTAGTCATTTCAGAGTGTTTTTAGACCTGAAAACATATTGACTGGAGACAGTGGGGAGTCACTTTCTTGATGTGGTTAAGAAATTTCACAGGAGAGACATCAAAAGAAATTAGAAGCTAAGTGGTCACATGATAAATGTTTTCTAGTTACCTTTGTAATAGTTACTTTAGTATTTGCATTGTTGTGAAGTTGTTACTTATGCCAACGATAAGGAACACAGGGTGCGTCTACACAAGACACTTGACTGGGCAGTAGACTAATCTACTACACAGTAAAGCAGCACCATGTATGTGTGTGCAGCATCTATTACACAGTACATTAGTCTACCATGCGGTTAGCTAATACCTGTAAATACAGGTACTAGCTAACTGCGCAGTAGTTACTGTGCAGTACAGCACATGTAGACACTGACCAGGAGCAAATTTGCTCCTGATCAGCCACACCAGAAGGGGTTCTGGTCCTGGCACTACTCAGCTCCTAGCTCCCCACAGGGTCCCTCTCTCCCCACTTGCCCTCCCTACTCCCTGGTCCCAGTGCTGCAGGAACTGCACAGAAGCAGGGAGCTCAGCAGTGCTGGGACTGGGAACTCTTGCTTCACCACTCAGCCAGGGGCTGGGCAGGAGCTGTCTCACCAGTGGGGCACCTGACAGCCAGTCCCCAGCTGAGTGGGGAATCCTACTGGGCAGAGCCAGAGACTGGGTGGGAGCTGTCTTGCCAGTAGGGCAGCTAGCAGTGATCCCCTGGCTAGGCAGGAGATATCCTGCCAGTGCAATAGCTGGCAGCAAGTTAGCTGGGGACTTGCTGCCAGCTGCCCCACCAGCAGAACAGATCCTCACCAAACCCCTGGCTGAGCAGGGATTTTCTGCCCAGCTGGGGGTTCGCTGCCAGTTACCCCACCAGCCGATGGGGGCAAGGGGCTAAGAAAGCATCCCCCTCCCTGCAGCTGTTTCCCAGTCCCCTTCCTGAAATGGCTGATTGGGGCAAAGGGCTGGAAAACAGCTGATCCCCACCCCCCTGGAGCCCAGGCCTGACCCCAGTGTCCCCTGTCAGTCTGGGACTGGAACTCAGGGAAGCCTAAGCTTCCCCCTTGCTGCTGTAGTGGGGCAGAGAAGGACACAAGTAGCCTTGCTCTGAATTGCTCCCATTGGGTGCTTCCAGATGAGCATGGACGTTTGGTTCCCTAGGGACAAAGGCAGCAGCACAGTAGGGGATGCTGGGGCCACGACTTTGCTAGCCCCAGAAGCCTTACCTGGGGTCCTGGGGGCCTCTCAGGGATGTGGCCACAGTAATCCTACTGGGCAGAGCCTGGCTGACAGCTGCAGTGCAGCACTGGATGCCCCAGCTCCACTTTTCAATAGCACATGCTCCCCGAGCATGTGCTGCTTCGGGGGTTTTTTCCACATTTTTTTGACCCCTGGATATCACCTATGCTCCCATTGGGCATGTCCACACATGCAGGCATGTGCACTTGCAGCAGCTCAAATAGAAGTGGCACAAATTTTAGCCACGGCTTTTTGCCTTAGCACTCATGCCTGGACATGCATTTTGGTGTGGAGCAAATTGTGCCACTTGGGAAAAAATAACACTGCCTAACTCCTCCCAGATTTGCAGAGACACCTGCATTTTTGACCAGCTGCCAGTCAGCTGTGGTTGCACAGGTGGCCTTTGTGCAGCACTACTGCCATGTGTGCCACCACCCAGCCATCTGGGCAACTATCACCCAGAAGATGTTCTCAATGTGGTGGCCTGCTTTGAACTGTCAAAGCATGTCCTCCAGGCCCTAAGTGGCCAGGAGGTCAGCCACCTCCAGCTGGGTTCCAGGTGCCAGCTCTGAGCAGGCTCCTCTGCCTGGGTCCTGCCACTTTTCTCACTAGCAGGAATTCTGGTGTTCCCTATTTTAAAACTGCAAAATCCCTGATAAAAAATATCCCAAAGTCACTCTTTAAAATACACCAAAATCCAAGTTATTCCACAAGTTAAACAAGAGACCACTATATACATACACACACACACAGAGAGAGAGAGAGAGAGAATGATCAAATCAATTGGGTAATGTTTTAAAGCAATTTAGAAGCTTACCAGTGCCTCTGCCATCATAATAAAATTCATTCTAAATATCTATACAGTTTGGCATTTCCTTTTTGCAATTTTGGCACAGAAAAATCAGAGCTGCCCCTACCCCCTTTGCTCACCAGATTGTGCAGTTCTGAGCAGCACTGATATGCCGGTGCCCTACCCCTACGCTTGCCCCTTAATCCAAACCCACAGGGTCAGGCATGTTGGTGAGGGGTTTTGGGGTACATTGTGGTGGAGGACTGTGGGTGTGGGGTGGCAAATGGGGGGCCTGCTCAAGAGGGGTGGGTCCCCAGCTCACCACAGGGTGCATCTCCCCCACAAAGCTCATGGACTGCTCCCCCACATAGGGCCACAACCCCACAACAGGGGCTCACAGATCCCCAACAGCGGCCCACAGCTAATGCCCCGCCCTGCAGGGCCCATATGCCCCCCTCATCCCCATCCCCCCCTTGCTTCTCTGCCAGCCCTAGGTTGTTCCCCCTATCGCTCCTTTGCCCAGCCGCAGCCCCCGATCGATCCCTATACACTAGATCAGCAATTTTCAAACAGATCTTGCTAAAACAGTAGGATAGTGCTGCATGCTCTTGTAAATCCTATACAAAGCATAACAGGATCTTAGTCTTTGTTTACAATGGACAGAGATTCATAGATTCACAGACACCAGGGCTGGAAGGGACCTTGGAAGATCGAGTCCAGCCCCCTGCCCCATGGAAAGGAAGTCAGCAGGGATCATAGGATCCCAGCAAGATAAACATCCAAATATCTCTTGAAGGTGCTCAAAATACGTGCTTGAACCACCTCCAGTGACAGTCTATTCCAAATGTTGGGGGCTCAGACAGTAAAGAAGTTCTTCCTTATGTCCAGCCTGAAATGGTCATGGTGGAGTTTGTGACCATTCAACTTGTCATCCCTTAGGGTGCTCTGGTGCACAGACATTCCTCCAGATCCTGGTGAGCACTTATAGGTGGCCACCAGATCACTCCTGAGCCTGCGTTTTCTAGGCTGAAGAGTCCCATGGCTCTCAGCCTCTCATCGTAAGGTCTGTTTTCCCGACTTTTGATCATGGGTGTGTCTCTCCTCTGCACTCTCTCAAGCTTCTCCACATCCTTTTTGAATTGTGGAGCCCAAAACTGGATGCAGCGCTCCAACTGTGGCCTTGCCAAGGCCGAGTACAATGGGAGAATGACGTCCTGGGATTTGCTTGAGAAGCATCTATGGATGCAAGCCAGCATTTTGCTCACTTTTCTAGCTGCAGCATCACATTGAAGGCTTATGTTCATCTTGTGGTCAAACACTTGCAACTTAATGGGGTTAACAGAAACCTGGTGGGTTTCTATTAACCCATGACTGGGTGGTACACATTGAGGACTATAAGCTGTACAGAAAGGATAGAGTGGGGAGGAGACCAGGAGGGGTTGCGCTCTATGTCAAGGAGTGTTATACATCAACCCTTATCAAAATGGAATTGGAGGAGGAGAAAGTAGAAGGATTGTGGGTTAGGATACATGGAGGTCAAGAGGAAAAGGATTTGGTGGTAGGAGTCTGCTACAGACCCCCACACCAAGGGGAAGAACTAGATTTGGAACTCGCGAGGCAGCTTTCAGAGACCATAAAGACTAGGGAAGTGGTAGTCATGGGGGACCTAAATTACCCTGACATCTGCTGGGAGACACAGACAGCAAATTCCTACCATTCACATAGGTTCCTATCCTGTGTAGAGGACCTCCACCTGACGCAGGAGGTACATGGCCCTACTAGGGGGAATGCCTTTCTGGACCTGGTACTGGCAATGGGGGATGACATGGTAGGGGACCTACAGATCAGTGGTCACCTGGGGGACAGTGACCACCAAATAATAGAATTCACCATAAGGTGCAGCATGGGAAAGGTAACTAGTAGGGTGGAAGTGCTAGACTTTAGGAAGGCTGACTTCTGTGAGCTCAGGCGTTTAGTCAATGACACACTGCAGAATAAGAGATTTGGCAAGATGGGAGCCCAGGAAGGGTGGCTGTGCCTCAAGGAAGCGATCCTTCGGGCACAGAGGGAGATTATCCCGATGTGGGGAAAAAGGAGGAAAGTAGCCAAGAGGCTTCCTTGGCTGACCAGAGACATCCCAAGCAGCCTAAGGGCAAAAAGGGGGGCATATAAGAAGTGGAACCAGGGAGAGATTACTAAAGAGGAGTATACTTCCTCAGCTCGCAGTTGTAGGGAGGCAGTTAGAAGGGCCAAAGCTACCATGGAGCTGAGGATGGCATCCCAAGTTAAGGATAACAACAAATTGTTTTTCAGATATATAGGGAGTAAAAGGAAGGCCCAGGGTGGTATAGGACCACTACTGAATGGGCAAAAGCAATTGGTGACAGACAGGGAGGACTAGGCTGAACTACTCAATGAGTTCTTTGCCCTAGTCTTTCTAAATGAGGGGCAAGACAAGTCTCACAATGGGATTTTAGAGAGGCAACAGCAGAGCTCCAGACTACCAAACGTTGACCCTGAGATGGTGCAGAGTCACTTGGAAAGACTGGATGTGTTTAAGTCGACAGGCCCAGATGAGCTCCACCCAACGGTACTGAAGGCACAGGCTGATGTCATTGCACAGCTACTGGCAAAAATATTTGAGCACTCGTGGCACGTGGGCCAGGTCCTGGAGGACTGGAAAAGGGCCAATGTGGTCCCTATTTTCAAGAAGGGGAGGAAGGAATATCCAGGAAACTATAGGCCAGTCAGTCTCACCTCCATCCTTGGCAAAATCTTCAAAAAGATTATTAAGGCTCATATATGTGACAGCCCAGCAGGAAAAATTATGCTGAGGGGAAACAAGCATGGGTTTGTAGCAGGTAGATCATGCCTGACTAATCTAGTCTCTTTTTATGACCAGGTTACAAAACACCTGGACGCAGGAGTAGGGGTAGATATTGTTTACTTCGACTTCAGGAAGGCCTTCCATATGGTATCTTACCCCACACTGGTGAACAAATTAAGAGGCTGTGACTTGGATAATTACACAGTCTGGTGGGCAGCAAATTGGCTAGAGGGTCATACCCAGAGAGTGGTGGTGGATTGGTTGATATCGACCTGGAAGGACGTGGCCAGTGGGGTCCCACAGGGCTCTGTCCTGGGACCAATACTCTTCAATGTCTTTATCAGTGACTTGGACGAAGGAGTGAAGTGTACTCTGTCCGAGTCTGCGGATGATACAAAACTGTGGGGAGAAGTTGACACACTGGAGGACAGGAAACAACTACAGGCAGACCTGGACAGGTTGGACAAATGGGCAGAAAACAACAGAATGCAATTTAACAAGGAGAAATGCAAAGTGCTGCACCTAGGGAGGAAAAATGTCCAGCACACCTACTGCCTAGGAAATGACCTGCTCGACAGCACGGAATGGGAAAGGGATCTCAGAGTCCTAGTGGACTCCAAGATAAACATGAGTTGTCAGTGTGACAAAGTCATCAGAAAGTCTATCTGCACTTTATCATGCATCAGCAGATGCATGACAAACAGAACCAAGGAGGTGATATTTCCCCTCTTTTGGGCGCTGGTCAGGCCGCAGTTGGAATACTGCATGCAGTTTTGGTTGCCACACTTCAAGAGGGATGTGGATAACCTGGGGAGGGTCCAGAGAAGGGCCACTCATATGGTTAAGGGCTTGCATACCAAGCCCTACGAGGAGAAACTAGGGCACCTGGACCTCTTCAGCCGCCATGAGAGAAGGTTGAGAGGCGACCTTGTGGCTGCCTATAAATTCATCATGGGGGCACAGAAGGGAATTGGTGAGGCTTTGCTCACCAAAGTGCCCCTGGGGGTCACAAGAAATAATGCTCATAAGCTAGCAGAGAGCAGATTTAGATTGGATATTAGGAGGAACTTCTTCAGTTAGAGTGGTCAAAATCTGGAATAGTGCTCTTCCCTACTCTGGGGGTCTTCAAGAGGAGGTTAGATAGGCATCTGGCTAGGGTCATCTGAACCCAGCACTCCTTCCTGCCTATGCAGGGGGTCGGACTCAATGATCTATTGAGTTCCCTTCCAAACCTAACATCTATAAATCTATGACCCCCAGCTCCCTTTTGTCCATAGTGCTAGCCAGCGTAGCACTGCCGAGCCTATAAGCATGATGCAGATTTTTCCTCCCAAGGTGGAGAACCTTGCATTTTTCAGTGTTAAACACCATCAGGTTCTTGTCTGTCTATTTCCTGAGCCTGTCAAGGTCTGCCTGGTTCACCCTCCTGTCCTCAGGTGTGGACGCTTTACGCCAGAGTTTGGTGTCATCGGCGAACTTGGCCAGTCCACTTTTGACACCAATGTTTACATCATTAATGAAAATGTCTGCCTTAGGACAGAGCCTTGAGGGACCCCACTTGTCACAGCACACCACAATGACTGACTTCCATCAACCACCACCCTTTGGGTCCTACTGCAGAGCCAGTTCCCCAGCCAATGGATCGTGGTAGGGCCAAGGCCGCAGCTAGCCAGTTTGGCTAAGAGGTGATCAAAGGATACCAGATCGAAGGCTTTTTTGAAGTCAAGATATATGACATCAATCTCTTCTCCCTTGTCCAGGTGATAGGTCACCTGGTCATGAAAGGAAATAAGATTGATCAAGCAAGACCTACCTGCAACAAACCCATGCTGGCTATCCCTCAGGATGTTGCCATCATCCTGTCTATTAAGAATGGCCTCTTTGATAATCTTTTCTAAGACCTTCCCCGGGATAGAGGTCAGGCTGATGTGCCTGTAGTTTGCCGGATCCACTTTCCTCCCTTTCTTGAAGATAGGCACCACATTGGCCTTCTTCCAATGTTTGGGCACTTCACCAGAGCACTAGGAGTTCTTGAAGATCCATGCCAAGGGCTGAGCTATGATGCTAGCCAGCTCCTTGAGTGACTGACGTGAAGGTATCCAGCCTCTCATGGTGTTTCTTCACAAGGTCAGCATTGATGGAAGGTAAGGAATCTCCCTCAACTGGGCCTCCCTGTCTCGTAATGGGCAAGGGTGTCCCATAGGACTGGTAAAAAAGCAATGCGAAGTACCCATTTAGCAAGTTGGCTTTTTCCAGGGCGTCAGTGGTCAGTTGTCCCATCTGGTTTTGCAGGGGTCCAGTGTTGCTCTTGCTTTTCCTCTAGCTCCCAACATATCCAAAAAAGGACTTTTTATTGTCCTTGATATTTGTAGCTAGTTGGAGTTCCATCGCAGCCTTGGCTTTCCTGGTTTGCTCCCTGCAGGTCCGGACCAGTGCAGAGTATTCCTTCTTGGAGGTGGATCCAGTCCTCCATCTTTTGTAGGTCTTTCTTTTGAGATGCAGGAGGTCCACTAGTTCCCTGGAGAGCCAAGGGGGCTGCTGTGCCCTTTTGCTGCCTTTCCTCCAAGACAGGATAGTTTTTGCTTGCGTATCCAGGATTGCTCCCTTGAGAAGCAACCACTCATCCTGAACTCTCCTCCCCTTTGGGTTGTGGCCCTTAAGGGCCTTACTAACAAGCCTCCTTAGCTTGTTGAAGTCAGCTTCCCTGAAGTCAAGGACTTCTGTATTGCTGACTGACTTGGCCAGCTTTACAGAGGATGGTGAAGGTGATCAGCTCATGGTCACTGTCACCCAGCTTCCCTTTGATTGTTAGGTCACTGATTAGGTCATCCTCTGTCGCCAGTACCAGGTCGAGCAGTTCCTAAAAACACATCTGTTATTGCACAGCTTACTTTAAGCCATTTGATCATAGATAGGGTCCCACTTGTGTACATGTTAGCTGGTGTAGGGAGCTGCAATGGGAATGTGATTCAAGGAAGGCAGGGTGGGGGAAGGGATAGGAGGAATTTGTGAAGGAAAAGAAGCTAGCAGTCCCACAGGATGGGGTTGTCTGTCCAGGAGTGGTAAGGGGTCACAGGGCTAAAAATAGGTTGGTTGGGGGAGATGGGGAGGGGTTAGAAAATTTGCAGCCCTGGGGTAAGGGCAAGCAGCTGGGCTTTTCCGGTCCTGTGGTTAAACTTCAAGTGTGTAGACGTATTTGGGTTACATCAGGCACAGGTTAGCCCAACCTACTTAGCACACCTCCTCAGATTAACTAATTTCTATTGGGCCAGCCATTTGCTGCCCAATCTAAACTCCCTGAGTTTATGTACAGTTCAGCACTTAGATTAATCTAAGTCTAGTTAGGATAGCAACTACATATACCTATTTTTTTCATTCTATTAGGTCATGATTTCGACTAACATGGTTTCACAGTCCAGTGTGACCAGAGTCAAAACAGGGTTAAAAATTATTCTTGATCACAGTGGAGAACAAGACTCAAGTACATTTTCAATAGCTAAAATAACAGTAATAATACTACTTTTTATGGAAACAGGCATATCACCATGTTTAAAATATTTCTTAAACCCTGCATGCTATCAAAACCTATTTTAATTGTGATATGTGTGTTGCTACCCCCTACATAAGAGAGAGAGCATTAGTACATGGATGCATGCTTCATTTGATACTGTGTTCCAGAAATTCAGCAGAGAAACTAAGTTTATGATTTTTCAAAGCCCCCTAATTAATTTACATTAATGGATTTCAGTATCCAAATTTCCTAAGGACTCTGAAAATCTTAGCTCTAAAGAACAATTAAATCTAGCATGATGGAACAAGGTAAAACAATTTCTTTTTTCTTTCTAGATTAGCTGTATGATAGTTGCTTCTTTTATTCTTTAGAAAGTGTTCAGGGCTACAGCTTGGTAGGAATGTAAAGGAAATACTGGAAGGTAAAATTTCAAAAATTCCCCTTAATTTAAGCTTCAAAATACTTAACGCAATGTTATAATTGCTACTTTACTCACACATTTTCTGTGTGTACATCTATTGCACATGCAATAAAAAGGATTTCTTCTACTTTAATGTATTCATGTTAACACATAAAAAGATCCATTTTAAAGGCCCTGAAAAAATAAGTGACAGCTTCAACTATAACTGTCAAGAACAAGTGGATAGAAATTCCCACGTGCCATTAATGGCCGGGTACTTTGTTTTGCGTTCAAACACTTCACAAACAACCTGCTCAAGGTGGGTGGCAAACTGCTATTTTATACCCTATGGATAAATGTCACAAAGGATGCTACTAGCTTAGCCAAGCAAAGATCTCCAAAAGAGCTGAAAGAGAATGCCAATAATGCTCATCTTTTGAGCTAGTTTAAGTCTTGATTTTGTCTTTTATATTGTCATTTTAGAAGAAAAAAGCAAGTAGCAGGTCTTTTTCACAGTAGAGTAACTTGCCTGTCTCAAAAAAGCTCTACTTTGAACATTTAAAACCCTCAAATCATTAAAGTCCAGCACATTACTCAATTCCAATCAAAATCACTTTCATCCACAAAGCAGTGGCATTCTTAAAGCTTTAGTTTCTCCACAATTATTTACATAAAATGGCACTACTCAAAGGGTTATGTGCTACTCCCAATGAGCGATGGTAGTAGAAACTGGTCCCCAGGCCATTTCCTTGTCATTCAGACTGATGTCTTCAACTTCTTACTAGTAGCCATGAACAGAGATCATTCAATAAACTTAAAAGGTACCCAAGATAAATTTATGCCCAATCTTTACGTTATTTTGAATTAACTAGGAAAGAGCATGTAAAAAGCCAAACATTAAAAAAAATGTTAATTTTTTTAATTAAATGAGTTAGAAGCCCATTGCAGGGTATCATAAAATCATACCAACTTTAAAGAGAAGATTGACTTTACTGGGGAATATTCCTTTTAGTTATATCAGCATAACTCCACTGAATTACATGTTGAAGTCAATGGACTTGTGTTGTTGTGAAACATGTAAGTCACATTAGGATCTGAACTGATATCCCTTTATCAGTTAGTGTCACAACTGAAATTGAGTAAAGGGCCAGAAATTAAACTAGCACAAAGGAGTGAAAATAAATTAATTTAAAAAAAATTACTCTAATAATCCAAAATAGGGTGTAATGTTTTAAGGGGATATATATATGGGTTTTATTTTGCAATATCAATAATTTATTTAGAAATAATATTTTCCTGCAAGTAATCCAACACATAAATAATTAACTAATAGCCACAGACATACATGGTTATAAAGAGAGAAAGGAATAAAAATACTAAAATTACTTGGGTTACTATGCTGCAGAGTACAGAATTGAATCATGTCATATAGTAAATTCAATAGTTAGTCTGTGATGCCTTTTGGGAATGCACTGCAGCTAGTAGACTGGTAGGAATATTTGCCTTAAGCTATGTACATTTGTCAGAGCTAAAATGTTTTTCAGAGTTTGTTCAGTTTGGATGAAGTTTTCATCTGGTAGTACTTTAAGGTCCAAGGCTCTTTGGTCAGGAAAGAGAGGCCCAGATTGAAAGATCAGGTTTCTAATCCAAAAGTCAGCCATTTCAATACAAGTCCATGTTGTAAATGTGTTCAAAATGTTTTGTTTCCATCCTACTTCCCTGAGTCTCAGCCCCTGAGGCACCCAACTATATGGTATGGCCCAACATGTCGAACTTGTGGCAAAGTTATGATTTGCTTCCATCCTTGCTTGAGTACCTAATACAATGCGTGCCCCAGTGCAAATCCTTATCTAGTTCTGACCATTTACAGCCATTCCTGCAACACAGAATGCAATCTAAGTTTAACCACTGACTGCAATGGAGACAGAACTAAGCTCTCTTAAACCTGCTGTGGCTTTTTTTAACCATAACTATTAACTGACACAAATGGTGGTGAGTGTAGTAACAAGCAGAATGCAAATATAATTTTGTTCGATTTATATGGCAATGTAGCCTCATATTTTTTAATTTATTACTTTAATTTTTGGAGTATCCTTGAAAATAGCAAGAGCTACAAGCAACCCCTAACACCAGCATTTCCAGTGTGTAGTAATGTCAGAGCACAGTCCACAATCAAGGTTTGTAAATTCTTTGACATCCTTTTGTTTCTACAACTGAATTCGTATGCAAGCTATTCAGTCATTTCAATGCTTTTGACTCCAAAATGACTCTTCAGCTGAAATGCTGTCAGCAGAAATTTCAAAGCAAAACTCATTTGACATCTCTGTTAGCCAATGGTGTCACTAAGAAGGAGACTCAGAAAAGGTCTTCTGCATTCCCTTCTCTAAAAGTAAAGCAGAAGTTTGCAATTTCATAGAATTTTCATTGCATGATTTGTGTACTTCTTGCAAGGCAGCTGCAAATACCGCAGTCTAGGAAAAGAAATGGGGGTCTCATCTGGTGATGGCAGAGGATTACTGGATCAACAAGAATCTTTTTGTTCAGAAGCCAGGAGATTAATTTACTGCCTTGAGTAGTGGGAGGGAAGGGGAAGGTGCAGTGCATGCTACAAAAGCTGTTGCTTCTCACCAGTTTTGCTCCTGCTTGAGGGAATGTAACTGAATGAGCACTGACTTCTACTTATGCCTCTTGTATATTCCAGTATGTCTGAAGTAGAAAGGATTTGCTAGTTCTGGAAAAAAAATCAGAGACATTTTTGGTTTATTGCAGCTTTCCACCAGCTTATTGTGACTATCAGATTCACATTCCGGTATTTAATACTTTCTTTGCACCCTTATTGTGCCAAACTTAATTTAAGGGCAAAACAGTGCCTGAGTCCACACAAGTGCACAAAGGTAGAAGGAGAAGAATGGAGATTCCCAGATGGGACCAGATGTAATCATACTGGAAAGACACTGCTAACCTCAAGTATTACTATTGATGCTATCAAACTAGAAGGGAGAAAAGCAAAATATTCAGCAGTGCTGGCCAGCATGGTAGCAAGGAACAAGGTGCAAGGGTTGCTGCATATGAACACTGAAAACTTGGAAAAAAATGCAAGACAATGGCTGGGGTAAGACTGGATGTGGTAACAAGACTGCCACAAGAAAATCAAACTCTGCTAATGGCTTGCAACCCATTAGGCATTGAGACAATGGAGCTTGAGGTACCCAATACCAGATCTATGTCATAAAATAATAAAAGTGATGGTTAAAACTGTTGGCAGAGACCACCACTCATTGTGTGTATTTCCAAGTTAAAAAGGCACTAGAAAGAAGCTAAGCCAGCAAAACTAAAGGCAAGAAAGCTACATGTGCATTTTAATTGACCTAGCAACTAAAGATGACAAAAGATTAAATATACACAGGGATGACCCGAGCAGGGTGTGGGGCTTGGGGCAAATCAACCTGGTTGCGGGGCCCCACTCCCAGACGCAAGGAAGCCGGCAGCAGATTCGGCAGCAGGGGGGAGGAGGGTGTCAAGCGGCCAGGCATGAAGTGGGCGGCAGTGCGGAGTCACCACACCATTCCATCTGGCTCCGTGGGGTGCCTGGCGGTTGCCCCAATTCAGCCTCTCCCCCCCACCACCCCAGCCCCCAGGACAGCCCTGAATATACATTTCAAGCAAAACCTGTAAAAGGTGCATTGAATACAGGAAAAATATCCTGTACATGACATCCTCACATTTCTCAAAACTGGCATCCATTGTCTAAGGTATTACAAATGTCTCAATTATTCAATGTATGTCTGGAGTTTTGTAAATATACCATTGCAAATTTTCCCCATTGATAAACAAATTCCAAAAGACAGGTCTGGTAACCAATGCCTCTAAGCATCCTGTTGGACCACTCAAAATGCATCACCTGTTATTAACCTATAATTGCAGTGGCTGTGAGAAACACCTAAACAAATCCAAAAAGAGGAGCCAGGCAATTTAACAATTGTAATATGATGGTCACCCTTTTCCTCCCTGTTTTGTTCAGACTTTTAGTTGGTCAACCATCATTCTTTATGGTAAGGGTTGCCAAAATATGGAATGGGCTTCCAAGGGAAGTGGTGCTTTCCCCTATCCTGGAGGTGTTCAAGAGGAGATTAGACAGGCATCTGGCTGGGGTTACCTAACCCCAGTGCTCTTTCCTGCCTGGAGCAGGGGGTCAGACCCAATGACCTACCAGGTCCCTTCCAACTCTAGAGATCTATGATATCTATGAAATTAAGGAAAAATGCTTCGAGACTATACAACTAAACAGTATAAGAACTAATGAGCGTTGCCAGCAAGGTGTGTTTAGTCTGGAGAAGACCAAGAAGCCATCCTGCCACCCAGCTGACAAGTGAAGGATCCACACTGTGAGGCTGTACAAGAACTGCTTCCTGCCAGCCTTGGGCAAAGATCTCTTTGCAGCTAAGATAATACTAGGACTAATAACTCATTTTATATTGGGAAAATTATTTTTCTGTCATGTAGTTTTGTAGCTTGTTGGTAGTTATTAAAGCAAACCTTTGTGCTATTCAACAACCAAGTGTTGTGTCAATTCTTAGAGCACTAGGTTTAAAACTTGTTTTTAAGTGCAACAGGTGGTATAGCTGCTGTTCCACCATACGGTCCCAATGGATCTTAGAAAAGTGTTCTATCTGAGTTAGCCCTGATTCACATACTTGGGAATCCTGTTGCAGCGTAGTTCTACATTTCCCTTTCCCAGTATGCGCAATGCTGTAAAAGCCAGAATCCAGTGCTGAATATTTTCCTACTTTGTTTCTTTCTAAATCCCAAAGCAAAAAACCTCAGCCTGACTTCAGCTCTCTGAATCTCACTTAACTTCAATGATTTCAGCATAGACATTGTGATTCACAGTGTTGAGAATAAAAGCCAGCATTCAACTTTTAGCCAATTCAGAGGCCCTGTGTTGGCTTGGAAACAGTATTTAAAGGTCTGTTTCTTTGGGAATTGACAAGCTTGACTGTGTTATGTGTAGTGATTGCATTTTGTTGTGTTTTTAAAATGCTATTGCTATAAGTGATTGTGATACCAACTGTGCTAGGCTATGAAATCAAAGCTTCTTGATAGGCTATGAAATACCTGCTGAGTGGCTACAAGAAATGGTGCATTGCCTCCAAGGCCTCACAGGGTTTAGCCATGCCAAAGATCAAGATGGCTGGATTGATTGTTTGTTTTATTGTTTTCCTTTTGTTTTTCCTTTTTTTCTTTCTTTTTTGTTTTGTTTGTGCTAGATGTATATTTTAGCTTTGTGTTGTGGTAATAGTAATGTAATGTAGTTTGTTTAATTCCCAGAATTTGTGCAGAGATTGGGAACACAAAGTGAAATGATGGGATCCTAAGGAAGTCCAAGTCCAGTCCTTCCTGTGCAGACTGTGGAGGGCCAGTAGGGGGTGCTCCTGTGATGAGCCACTCACTTCACTGCACCCAACCACCTTCCAGGCTCTGAGTGCCTCCCTGGGAGTGCCTCCTGTCTGGCTGACCCCCTTTCCTGGAGCACATCCACTAGCCTGGGGGTAACGCCACCACCACCTGGGGTCTGGAGTGATCCTGGCTCTGTGTCCCCTAGGAAACACAGGCCTAGTAGCTTTTGAGGGTACTTGATTCACTTCAAGAACTTGGGATGCTTCCCTCAGTCGGAAGCACAAATAGTGGTCTCCCTTAGTCAGCCGAACCAAGGGGACCCCAAGGCATAATCTAGCCCCTCTCCCAGGAAGTTTCCCATGCTAGGTACAAAGGAGAACTTTATTGGCTACAAGGAGTAAGTTTAAAATAGGGTACAGGGTAGAGTAATATCAGGGAAATCCCATAGAGCAAACAGGGTAGCTGGGTAGCCTTTGATCACACATCTGAGGTACTGCAAGCTACATATCTATTTAGATCTCAGGTAGCTTACAAGTATCATCCAGAGGCATGTGGAGATTCTCTCTAGAAGCAGACAGATCATTGATCATGGGTTTCAAAAGAGAGTAAGTTTCAGATGGTCCAGCTTCTCTCTAATCATCATGGCTACTGCTCCTCGCTCCTGGGCAGTCCTTAACTCATATAGACCTTATGACTTCATTTACCTGGTCTAATGGAAGCCAGCACCTGTTGGCTGCTAGCCAACGCATTTGAAATGCATCACTGGTTGTCAGGTAGACTGGCATTGCTTAGAACAATAGGCAGCCTAAGCCCCTCACCCAGGTATGTGATGCCAGTTATGTAGGTAGAGGAACCAGGTTTCTCCCCTCCCTCAGGAATGTATCCAGCTCAGGTTATAACACAGAGTCACCTGAAAAAGGGGGAGGAGGAGTCTGCCCTTTGCAGTGAACATGTTAACCAAATTGTCACATAGCACAGTTTTTGGGGAGAGACAGAGGTGGCATTCTGCCACACAGACATTATGCCTGCCTGTCTGGCTTCCATGGCTGGTTGGGAAAGTCCTAACCCTTGGCATTTCTCCAGCCTTTTACAGGATAGAGGGGCGCTGGTAGTACTATGATGCCACCAGGCATTCAGTTGATATAATAAGAAAGGATTGCCTAGTATAAAGTTGCCAAGGACATGTCTGGTCCCCAGATCCTGACCACAAAATGTTTTTTTCTGGTCTGAATAGTCATTCTGACAATTGAATAAGACACTGACTGCAGAGCAACATGCTATCTGAAACGCTAAGTAAAAGGTTTGGTAGGCATTTCGGGCGGTACATTCCCTGGTCCCAGTATGGGAAGCCTGTTCAAACCTAATTGGCTAAAACTCATTGCCTAATTGGCTGGGCTAGGGAATGCTGAGGCAAGAGGCCGAGTCAGAGGGGGTAGGGTGACATTTGAACAATGGTTAAGGGTTCATCACAGCATCCAGCCTGTTGAAGCCCCTGACAACAAATGCTGTCATACTTTTCCCAGGATGACTGGTGGAGGTCCTTTCCACAAATTGCATGGACATTCCAGGTGATGCCAGTGATCATGCTCCAATATAGTGTGAAAGTGTCATGCCTTCAAGAAGAGGAATATGTTGGCTTGGAAATGGTATTTAAAGTCTGTTTTTTTGGGAATTGATTTATAGGTATATGCATTATAAGGGTTCAAGATGGGCAGCAGAGGTTAAATGGATTTCTAAAGAGCTTGGGAGACACACACATAGCTTCTCATGGCCCTGAAAACAGATGTGCTGTCTAGCACGACAAGGCCAATAGGTGGACACAGCCTGAGAACTGAGGGGGGCATGCCATAACACCAGGTCACAGCCTTCAAGGCAGACAAGTTGCTTAACACAATAAGAACACACAGGCTGGGAACTGATGAAGTATATGCCATACTATCCCATAACACAAAATAAGTGACACCAGCTACAGGGCCTCACAGCAGGGTGGGGGCCGAGTCCCAGTTTTGAGGGAACAGACTAAATTAAGAGAAGGCCTGAAGACTATGTGGATGTGTGACCACAGAGAGACAGCCAACCAGAGATAGCCATGAATGAAGAATTGGTCAATCGTCATTGGTCAACCTGAGTCATCAAGGGGGAAGAAGAATACAAAAGCAGAGACTTGAGATTAACAAAGAGTCCCTTCCTGTTCTTCCTTCTCTTCTTCCTTGTCCCTCCCTGTCCTGCTCCCTGAGAGGGGTCCCCATCCCGCAGGAAGGGTCCCTAAGGCCACCATGGACTGGGAGCATACCAACAGCCCATCTCATGCACCCCACTGGAGTGGGGTGGGACTTCAGGCCTCAGCATTCTACCTCCAGACTGCTGACACCTAAGAGAGAGAGCCTCAGAGTGAAGCCTGAATCCTGATCAGATGTACTTTGACTCTAATGACAGCCCTAGGATTGGTAGATACATGATTGTTTTATCGTTTGTATTGTTGTTTTTCTATTATCATTCTGTATCAATAAATTCACCTATTAACAACTGGCTGGTCTTGTGGTCAGTCTGAGGGTTGTACTTGCCCGGAACAAAGGTATAAGGGCTTGGTCCAAATCCAGTGCCAACACCTGTAGTAGGCTGAATTGCCAATATAGCATACTCCAAAGTTCTCCTAACCCACCTGGCAGTATTTCCTACATAGAGCTACACCCAGTGAACTCTGAATGCTCACTACAAATGCAGGGTATAGTTCCTGAAATATGTAACAACCAGTAGACTATAGCCCCTGACCTTTAACTTCCCCTTCTGTGACTCTCACGTTTGTTTCCACAAAACCCAGAGTAATTTTGCTGGCACAAGCTTTACCAAGATAACACAAAATTATTTCCATTTTGCATTTTCCAAGAGGTTTTTCTTCTTACCGTATACTATATGCTGAAGAACTTATTCTTTAGGGATATATTTTGCCATTTGACTACTTACTTTGCACAGGTTGTTGATTTCCATGGGACTGTTCATGGAATAAAATACTTAGTAGGCATGTCTACATGAGTGGCTACTGTGCATTTATTTAGTACTTGTATAAGCAAGTAATAAATGTGCAATAAATGGAGTTACTGAAGCAGTAGCACCAGAGAACACTTTTGAAGTGACACTACTGTGCAATAGCCTATAACTACTGTGCAGTAGCATCCTGGTACAGTTTTTGCCATGTAATGCTACTGCGCAGTAGTATGAGACTATTGCACAGTCAGCATCTCATTTAGATGCACCTAGTGGGCACGTCTACACATGCTATTAATTTGAAGAAAGCTTACTGTGCTGTAAATATACCACAAAGTAAGCTTAATTAGGAGCACATCTACATGTGCTCCCCCTTGGGAGCAGATTTTCTCTCACCGTTCTCTCCCCCCTGGGTGCTAGCCCAGGGTTTGGCAGGGAGTGGAGGGCCAGTCCCCGTGGTCCTGGGGCCACTGGTGGGACAGAGCAAAATCCCTGCCCAGCCAGGGGCATGCTGTGCGCTGCCCCACTGATAGCTCCCCAGTCCCAATGCTCCTCAGCTCCCCATTCTTGCAGGAACCTAGGGGAGCCGGGAGTTGAGGGGTCCTGGGAGAGCCAGAAGCTGAGCAGTAGGGCTGTGCAAAATGGCACCATTCCATTCAGTTTCAATGGAACAGCATTTCATTTCAAATTTTGTTTTGATTTGAAACCACTGTTCGGTTTTCTTTCATTTCATTGAAACAGTTTTGCTGTTTTGATGCTGTTTTGACGTTTCACACATAGGCTATAATGGGGACGCACAAAACAGCCTATAACTTTGTAATTTCTAGCTTGATTTGGATGAAACCTGCAGGAGTGGTAGCCCCTTCTGCAAGAATGAACCCTGCCAATTTTCAAGGAGATAGGTGCAGAGGTTTCAAGGAAACTGCACCTCCAAGTCTTGAAAGCAAAACTCATGTCACGCATATGTGTTAAGCCTCAGTGGAGTCAAAACTGAAGGCATGCTAGCCCCTGCTGAGGCCACAAGGCCTGCCAAGTTTCAAGGAGATAGGTGCAGGGGGAGTCTGGGTCCTGGGGCCCTGCACCTCCAGCTGCTGATAGGCAAAACTGGAATACACAGCTCAGTAACTGACACCAAGGCAGAAAGCAGGGCAGTTTGAACAATGCTGCCTTTTATGTAGCTTTTCCATCCCTCCCACAGAGCACTGGAATTAGAAGAGACCTCAGGGAAGGATCACAGTCACTGACCAGCTACACTGTCAATAATGAGAGCACTCCTTCCCCCTCCCTCTCTTTACTTTAGTTCCCGTTTCCCTGCAGGCAAGCCCAGATTGAGATTTGAAACTCAAAAGGTTTAAAAAATTTCAAAACGTTTCAACTTGCCTTGTTTCGTTTCGAGGCTGTTTCAAAGCCCTTTGTTTCATTTTGAGTTCACTGTTTTGAGCTCATAATGAGTTGAAACAGCATCAAAACAAAACTGCCAGTGAAATTTCACACGGCCCTACTAAGCAGTGCCAGGATCAGACCTCCTGCTAGTGTAGTATCCCTGTGCAATTAGTTTATTACTAGCTAACTGCACAGTAGACTAATTTACTGCACAGTATCTTATTAGCACAATTATTTATTGACACTTCATGGTTCAGTAGATTAGTGTACTGTGCAGTAAAGTGTCTCATGTAAGTGCATCCACTGGCTGCATCTACACATGCTATCAGTGTAATGCAATAAACTCCAGTGCAGTTTGCACTGTAGTTAAGGACTCCCGAGCGCAGCTTCTATATGTGCACCCAGGACCACAGTAATTTGAGCCAGGGCGGAGTAGCCCTGGGCTGGCAGCAGGCTTGGGGAGTCAGCCCCATGCTTTGGGTTGTGGAGGGAGATGACAGAGGGGCATGAGAATGCTCAGAGTATGAAGCCACGTGGCTAGGCAGCAGGCAGGGATCTGGCCCCCTGCTACCTGGGCTGACCAATAATAATTTATACGCAGGTCAGCATTTATACATGCATTGAGGTACAGTTATTTTCACTGCCATAAGATAGTACTCTCCCCAACAATATGGTTTAGTAGATTAGTGTACTGCACAGTAAAGTGTCTCATGTAAGCACACCCACCCCAGACACACGATGGAAGCAGTCAGATTAAACTATGTTACTAACACACAATGATTGGCTCACATGCCATAAATAGGCACTTAGTGCTTCCATTTAATGTGGGGCTGAATAAAAATATACACAGAAAAAAAAGTAAGACATGGATAGAAAGCATAAATCTTTATGTGAATATATCTGTGAGAATAGTGTTTAATATTTTCAAAAAGAGTAAACAGGAAGGTGCAGAGGATGCATTGCGCTACAAATACTGTGGCATTGAAGTCAGTTCTCGTGCCAACAGGATAAAAGAACATGTAGAAAACAACCAACACATTAAAATTAAAGAAGAATGTGAGACTAGAGATAAACAGGCTATATCTGGAGCCTTTAACAGGGCATTATTGAAAGAGAGAACCCAACATGACTGTGTTAATGAATTTGCGTATGTTGTTTGTTTTCCTGGGCAATCACTGTTTCTCATGGAGAGACTGATCAGTGACTTTGTGTGACAATACTGTCCAGGAGCAAAAACTCTTCCTAATGCAGACAACCTCGCTCATAAGTACCAGAGAGAAAATGACAATGCTGAAGTATCTAAAATGACTGAAAGAATTAATGGAAATGTGGTGTCTAGTTTGATTTTTGATGAATCCCCTGATGTGCTGGACCACCTGATTCTCAACCTTTTGTTTTCATTTTTTGATTTCAAAGCCAAAAAACCTGCATTGCACATGTGACATTCATCCCGTTTACTGACACCCCAAGCATCCATACAGCAGTAAATGCAATGTACCAACTCACTTGGGAAAATGTGGCCACCACTAACGTGGATTCTGCCTTCTACTGTATATGGCCAAGTTTTTAAGGGAGATAAATCTCAATCAGAAACTGGAGCTATTACAAGTTTTTTGTCCTGCTCATTTAATTCATGTTGCACTATCATCAGCCATAGCTATCGAAGAAATGAGAGACGTGAAATCTTTCATCATTGGATTTGGGGCCTACTGATGCAAAACTTGATCAAAAGTTATATACTATATTATATATAGTACAATATTGATTAAAAGTTGTATAGTATAGTATGACATAGCATATCATCACTGCTATGCTATGCCATGCTATTACATATATATGATAATTTAAGAAATGCAGAGTGGAGCTGGTAACAAAGCCACTAAAATATGTTCAATGATCAAATTTCTTGACCAAAAAAAATTTCACCCAAGGAAAAATATATATGCCAAGAAAGTTAATTTAACAGATTTAAAGATTTTAATGCTTGGAAAACAGCACATCATCCTCTAGTCTGATGTTTTGTATAAGCCAAGATAGAATTTCATCTCTTAATTCTGTGTTAAGCCCAGTAACGTGCGTCTTTGGCATTGTATTTTGACACAAGGGGTGCCTACACATGTGCATCGAGGCTGTTCCAACACATTGTAATTACAGCGTGTCAGAGCAGACTCGATTAATTGAGCATGGTAATTACCACATTCCAGCAGATTCCAACATCTTGTGTATCAGTGTCCTCACTGAAAAATGGCAGTGGGAGCACTCCAACTAAAGCTAATTTGATGATGTGACAGAGGGGAAGTCACGAGGCCAGCCACAATTGGCCTGCCCACCTGTGTAGGGCAGTCTACCTTGACTATCCTGCCATAACTTGATGTACAAAAGAAAGATGTAATAATGCAGGGGGCTACCCGTTTTATATCCCTGATGTCTAGCACATTATACACAGCTCTGACCTCCCCTATACAGTGTGCCATGCCTCACAGATGGCATCAAAAATCATCATACTTTCCCCAGCTCCCTTGCTGAGCTATATCACATGGCCTCTGGCCCAAATGGCCTCAGGCATCTGTAGACTTACCTTGGCCATTACACATGCTCCCTCACTGGGGCCTAAACTCATTCCCCCTCACTGGGGCTCACTCATCAAACTACCAGGGCTGGCCTATTTGCAGTCTTCCAGGCCCTTCTCAAATGTTACTCTGCACACCCCTGTGCAGCTCTTCAAGCCTGCCTACACAGACTCCATGCCCTTTCTACATGGTCCTTCAGGTCCCCTACTCTGTGCGACCTACTACTTATCATTATGTCACCTCACTGGGGCCACTCTGCCCCCTAACTGGGGCCTCAGGGCCTTATGCTCCTCAGGTCTCAGGCCTGATGATAAAGCCTGGACTCATGCCTATCTCTACTCTGGGGTTACCCACCAGGCTCTGAGGACTGGGGCTGTAAGGAGCCCTATACTTGCCTTTCACTAAGGAGACAACTGGTGTAGCATTTCCTGTATGGACCACCCCACCACAGGCACCCCACCACACCATCCATCCCTAGCACAGTGTAGTCCTGGCCATGCCCCAGGACCAGGAACCTCCTGCCATTCCCATAATTCTTGCCCTATACCTCCAAGGATACTATGTTGGTCCCATTGCTCCAAACCTGCTCTTATATCTAGTAGCTCATCCCACTTCCCAATCAGGCAGCCTCCTGCTGGCAATGTGACTCCTGATTGGGAGTGCAGCCACCTGCAGGCTGCTCTGTTGTTTACTCTACCCCTAGCATCTCCAGGTGACTTTCAACTCACCTGAGTTTTTAATTATATCACATATGGAATAACTCCCAAGCTATGGCACATAACCCTGTAGCAGGGAGCTTGGGTTGAGTTCCAGGCTTGAAATCTTGCTGTTTTGATTGGTGGAGCCCATCCACCAATCAGGAGGAAGCAAGAGGAGTTAAGCCATGCCCCCTTCCTGAGGGGAGAGGGAGAGAAGTTCCCCCCCACCCCCTGACCTGATTGAAAACTGCAACACTCAGGTCCGGAAGACTTCAGGGGCGGAGCCCTGAAGAGTATAAAAGGAGCTGCATGCCCAGCATAAGGAAAGTCATCCAGAACAGAGAAGAGAAAAGAGTGGGGCTTAAAAGAGCTCAGAAGAGCTGCTCAGCAGGGCGAAGCAGTAGCCCAGAAGCACCCCTGAAAATTTCCATCAGTGGGGAATGGTGGACAGCTCTCAGTGTACAGCAGCTAAGCTTTCAGTGTGCAGCATGGCAACCAGACCCTGGGAGCTGTGTAAGGCAGCTCGGGTCTGCAACCTTTGGCGTGCAGCCAGAGACACAGTGCGCAAGCCTCAGGGCATAGATTAGGACCTTTGGAGAGTTTGGGTGGCTCAGGATCTCAACCCCTGAAGTGAGGCTGAAAGCTCGGTACAGGAGGCACTCCACAGAGGGTCTGGAAGCAGACCGAGCCTGGTGCTGCACCAGGCAGCCCGGCCTCCAACCCATACCAAAAGGTTGAATCCAGGGAGCCAGATGGTGATCAGGCTACTGAGCCAGCAGACAGGGTCAAGCCAGAGGCCCCAAAAGCCCTGCATAGAGGAGCCCTTTTCCAGGGGACAGCAACCCCCACAAAGCCCACTTCAGGCAAGAGAGCAGCTTGGCACAGAGGACAAGGGCCACCTTCCAGGGCTGGAAGCCATAAGTAGCAAAAAGGAAAGAATTCCCACAGGGGAGGGGGAGTCCTCCCTGGTTAGTTAAGGGCTCCTAAAAGTAGAGGTCTCACTGGGAAGGCCCCCCTAAAGTTACCATCATCCTTGTAGGGCTTGAAAAAAGCCCAAGGGCACTGGGGTTTCCCTCTAAAATTAAGTTTATCTTTGGGGTTCTTGCACCGTAAGTGGCATAATGGCATGCCTTATATTTTATAAACTCTCATGTCTGTAAATTAATAAATAAATAAAGTCCTAGGGCTCTGCTGGGACCCCCTGTTGCTATGATTTCACCCGTTGTTTACTTGTATTTATTTGTGGCTTATTTACTGTTCACCCATACTTATCTATAGTTTATCTGTTGGCTACCTATGTTTATTTTGGGGTTTAGCTGTTTCAAATCAGATACTTACCTGTAACCGACCTGTATCTGGAGCACTGGTATAAGGTTTTATGTCATTTACCCAAAGGGTATTGTTTATGTTACTTGTTTAAATATCTTATAAATATATATATATTGTACATATGTTTATATCCATGTTCCTTTCCCTTGAAATAAGTTAACATAAATAAATTTGAATATAATTAAGTCCCCTGACTGGCCTAGCCTGGTTCTAAAGGGATGGAGGGAAACTGAGCAGTCTGCAGTTCCCACCCCACATCACAGATGCCAGGTAACAATCCCCTTCAATTGGAGAAGGGGAGTATATACTCCAGTTACTGGAGCTACAACCCTTCACACAGTGTGAAGCACAAAGACAACACCTGTATGACTAGACATGGAGAGTGAGAAGCAGGCAACGACAAACCTTAAGATTCATCCTTTTAAGGATATTGTGGGGAGCTGCACAATATTGACACTATAAAGTGTGGAAACACTTCCACATTATTCACAAGATAAACCCAGAGATTTCATAAGGGAATCCAGAGTATTAAAAACAATATGACCTGTTGTGCTCTGCATTCTTTGCAAGAATTGCTCTCTTATTTTTCCAAAGCCAAAAGACAAGTGAAAGCTAAGAAAGTGCATTTTCCAAGAGGTGTCTTCAGTCTAAAATGTTGCGAATCAGTGGTCTAATGTATATCTACCATTAAAATACAACAGCCCAAAATTGTATATAAAGAAAACATGGAACTGAACTATAAACCATCAAGACAACAAATACATCATATCATAAAATTATATATGTAATCATATAAATTATTAACAAAGAACATTTCACCCAGCACAAAAATGTGTTCCAAGAGAGTTAATTTAACAGATACATAGATTTTAGGGCCAGAGGGGAACCTGCATAATGTCACTGGGAAAATATTCAGGCATAGGTTTAGGCTCATCTGTTCCATCAGCTGAAATTCTGGAGCAGACCATGTATCCAAAACAAGTAAAACCCCCTACGTAGAAGTGCATTGGAAAAATATTTTTATGTTCTTCTAACAAAGCAAGAGGAGAATTTAGCTTTTACCTTGTGTGATAAACCATTTTGCCCAACTTTGGTAAAAAAAATATTTGGTTTTTACTTCTTCCATCTTCTTATTGCAATCCACGGCAGAGTTTGGTGCACTAAATGAGAAATTCTAACTGTGCTAGAACACAATGAATGAAAACTTGATGCCATCAGAACACGAGAAGGACATCTAAAACCAACCAAGCAACCAATTTAGATCTGTTCACCCACATCGCTAGAGTTTTTGCAGTTGATTTTGCTCTCTCCTCAATCACCTGTCTTACCCCTTTCTGACAGTCTTTTATAGTTCATTACATATATATTTTTTTTAAGTTCCTAAACTATCTTAGGAATGGATCATCTTTTGGTTTCAGTTCACTTCTTCTCTGTTTTAAGAGGGATAATCTCAAGTTTTGTATCTTCCACCTCCTCTATGCAACACAGAATGTTACGTACCTCAGTCACATAACCCCACAATCTCTACTTTTCCACTGATTGTAAATCTAATTTAATTTTCTTATCCTGTACACACAGCTCTAATGCTTCAGAAAAACAAGCAAAATTCTATACTTCATTTCTGTGAAAATGAGATAAGTTGGAGAAAATGCAAAATATTGCAAAAAGAATAAAATAAGAGAAGGGATTTGTAATGATGCCTACTGCATGCAAAATAACTTACTCATAGATCTGAAAATACTTTCTAAAAGGGGGAGCAGTATCATTATCCCCCTTTTCAACAAACAAACTCATAAAGTATGAGGGAAAAAGTGTCCTGCTTAATGTCATCCTGAAGACCAGTGGCAGAACCAAGAAGAAAACCCAGGTTTGCTAAGTCACAGTTAAACACATTAACCTTGAACCACACTACTCGTCAGCTTCTCCCTGTTCCCACAAATTAGGTGGGAAATGCTAAATTTAGCCCAGATTAAAATCAGAGAATATGATTATGGGAACAATGCAACTGATTATGACACTGGATTATCTCTATCATGGTATTTGAAAGTTATGATTTAACTGCTTAATGTTGTGTCTCATGCCACTAATAATGTCTGTTCTTTCATGACACCTGTCAATAAATTCAAGACATTTAAGACGCAGTAAATTTTCTTTCTTCAAGTCATTCCTAGGGATTTTTTATTAGATAAGATCTTGCTTATACCACCTTTATTGAGGTTCTTGAAAATGTATCAAGTACTCCCATTTCAGTAAATGCAGCTACTGGCAAAAGAAAGTGTTTACCATTGTGAAAAAGTGTTTCACAATGAAACCATCAATTCTTTAGGATGATTTTACTGTAGGCCTCCTTACATTGCTTAGTTTCTTTCTTAAATCTGGTGGATTTTTTATATCAGATCAGATTCTGAACAGAAATACGATTCTCCTCTCAGACTGTAATGGAACAATAAGCAGCAAATCCCCTGACAAATATAAGCATGCTGATTAATTGCAAAATAGTTGAAGTGAACAAAGTAGTTATGATAGCTGAATTATAGTAGCTATATTGCCCATTAAAATTTAAGCACAAAATTAATTGAAATCAACTTGATGGTCGCAAGATAGATTTCACTATCAACTTGTTTTGCTATTGTCAGATTTTGGGGCAATGTTAAGAAACATGCCTCCTAACTAGAATTGGCAATGAGGCAAGTCTTGGTTTTCACTTCTCTGGAGCTATTCAATCATTCTTAGAGTGGCTGATATATTTACTTCTCTGGGGACATCTCTACTAAGCATTTGTAAACATTAACCAGTGGTTTTACAAACATGGGACCATGGTTGATGAAACCAGTAGAGTAAATCATGGCAAGCTCTGAAATGACCAGGCCACAAAATAATATTGTTGTTTCATGAGTATAGGTAGCCATAAATTTTAGAGTCTTTGGATTTAGTCTTCAACGTTCAGTGAGTTAAAAATTAAACTGTTTGTCACATATTGAAATATTTTTCATATTCTTTATTAAAATTTTTAAAAATAAAACACCGAATGATTGAAAAAAGTTTTTTTTTTTTCCCATTTAGGAACACTGTTACAGTGCCTCATGGGAAAGAGTGTTTGGTTTCCTTATGCACCCATTCTCCTCTGCAAGCTGTGATCTCTATCTGGACAGTATCTGTCAGGGTGTACCACTGCATCATGACTGCCATGTTGTAACATCTTTCTTCTGTACATGGGAATTGTAGACCAGTCAGAGCTCCCAACAAAAATAAAAGAACTGAGGGCATTAGGCATAGAACCTCCTTCAAATGTGCATGTTATGGTCTATCCAGCCCTCCATCGACTCAAAAGGGAAATTGAATCAGACCCCATGTGAACATAACTGAATATTAGCATCACATTTATGGGTACTTGCACAGGACCATTTGGCAACTGACTGGCAATTCAACGCATTATATACAAAGTGGAGGAATATATCATATACAGCATATTTTGTTACATGATTTGTAAGCTTTAATATTGGACATGCTTTCATGGATTATACTAGGTGCAGGGGTAAATATTGTCTCTGATCGCTACAAGTATTCCAAATAGTCCTTTACTTTCTCTTGGAACAGAACTAATAAGAGAATTTTTCAAGGTTTTGGTTTGTGCCCTGAGGGACATAAACATATTTCAAAATTTGTGTAATGCGGTGGGGAGAAGGCGGAGGAAGTTCTTCTGTATTTCAAGATCAAATTAATGATTTCCAGTGCTCCCAGTTAGTAGCCGCAATATGATGCATCAACATCTTCCCATCTTCACAAACTTCCAATTATAATTTGGACAAAAAGAAAGCTAAATGGAAGTCATATGAAGAATGCTGCCAATGTTTGCTCTCTTCTTCTGAAATATGATTTTCATTTTTTTCTCTCTAAATAGTACTCATTTCTGTGTTGTCATCTTTTTTTTTACTTGCCCTCGTGTTTTCCTGTTGCAGTATAATTCTAATAAGTTTCCAAATATTCTATTTTACTAGATCACAGCTTGCAATGATTACAATAAGTTTAATGTGTACCATCACTACATCACAATGACAACTGTTGTATCTAAATCGATGAAATGGGGCAAATGAAACTCGCCTTCCCCCTTAAGGGGTTTTGAACTATAAGGATAAGTTACTCAGGTGTCAGCAGCTTCTGCATGCAGTATGCTTAAGTTTCATCAGTTGTAAGATACTACACCTCGTATTCCTCATAAATCATGGAAGTTAGGAGCCAGATTTCTAGGATCATTATAATTCACCAATATCAGGGACAAAACTTATTTCTCAATGTGAAACTCAAGTCACTTTTATCAGTGTAAAAGAATATATATATGGCTCTTAGAATATATATTCTACGGAGTGTGTGTGTGTGTGTGTGTGTGTGTGTGCGCGCGCGCGTATGTGTAAAATATATATAGAAAATGGCTCTTAAAATATACTCTAAGAGCCATTTCCTTACACATTTTTCTACCTCCTTCATTTCTAGTTGTCTCTGTTGTACTGGTGTTTCTGACGCTGTTATCCTGGCAAACTCCTTGAAAGATTTCAGCACGAAGCAGTAATAGCACATCAAGTAAAAAAGAACCTCTTTACTTCACCTTCAGCAAAACTTCTTTGTGTCCTTTGATACTCCATTCTCGTAAGCTGAGCTAGGTGTATATGTGGCCTATAAAGATTCCTTAAGTGTTTTGGAATATGATGAGACAATACCAAGCCAAATTCTCCTCTTGACAAGTGCACTTGTGCAGCTCTATCATAGAGCAGAATGGCAATAAAATATTTTCAGTTAAATGTTACTCCCCTCACTGCTGAAATGCAACTACCTCCATAATGGAACACCAGAGTAGTTTTTTAAATAAAGAATATCACATCCAGATGAACTTACAAAAAGGAATTTAAACAGTCAGAAAAAAAAAATCCCAGACACACACATTGGAATTAGGCCATGACACAAAGGTTCTCTCCAGGTTGCTCTTGCAGAGTCCCATGGGAACATCAATGATCACACGTGGTCAAGGCCTCTGGTTTATGTTTCATCTAACTGATGGTACCACCAGCAGCAGAGAGCTACTTTATATCATGGGTCAAATTAATTCCACTTTGTAGTGATGCAAATAACCATTTGACAACAGCCAGGGATTTTTAACAGTACTGTAATTTTTTGTTTTATGAGTATATCTGTATTCATTATTGGGAAAAGTGACTCCAGCATACATAGCATGTTTCAGTATCCTACAGAATATAACATGTTATATAACAACAACTATAGCTTTGTCATCTTGTTCTCTGGATATCTCTCTACCATGGAACTTCTCTCTTCCTTTCACACTGGAAATCTTTACACACTCACCAACCCCTTCACCTTCACTATTATGACTTCGCCTAGACACAAATCTGTATTTTTATCTCCCTTCAACTCTTAGAGTTAATTAAATCCTTGACTATATATTACACACAGCAAGACTAACCTTTGTAGAAATTCTTTTACCTTTGCTCTGGCTTTTGTCTTGCTTACATTTTTTCTGTCATGGGGAAAAAAAATAAAAACATACTTGCTTTTGTTCTCATATCTCTCTTTTAAATTGAGTGGTTGTTTTATAAGGTTTACCATCTTTCCCAGGACCCAATCAATTTTCACATCAAATACACTAATTGACAACAGGTTTAACACATTTCTTGATTGTAAGTACAAATACTTACACTAAACAAAGCCCAAAACCTTAAATAAAAAAAAAGAAAAAGACCACCCTGTAACAGTACTTAAATCCCCATAAGTATTATTTAAGAATTCATGAGGTCTGGACTACAGTCAGGAAAGTACTTCAGGCTTTAAAATATAATATTTGTTCTATTGCCATGTAAATAGCTCCTCTGTTCAGATAACTTTCAGATGGTACATTAATAGGTCTTCTGGTGAAGTTGCAATCTGTTGTTTAAATGTGCATTCATAAATGTTTATAAAATTTGTATTACAGACTCTCATCTTTGCCTTATCTATATGAAACTTCAAAGAGACAATAATTCTATGCAAAATCATCTTTAAAATATGGGAATTCCAGGTATTTTATTTCTGTAAAAACTTTATGAGACAGAGTCTCATCGTATTTGGCCTGTTGTACTCATTTAAGATATTAATTGTTACATCAAATTGGTGCAAAGATGCAAATCAACACCAGCTTTTCTCATGGTTTAAAAACATCACTACAGTTTGGGAACAGTATGTATATTTCAGAAAAGATGTGCATGTCAAATGGAGCTAATTAAAGAGATCTGACAGACCTCCATTCTATCAGAATATTCAATTCCATTAAAATTAGGTTAATTTAATCAAGATTTCATTTAAACACTAATTTGCAAAGTTTGTAACCAACATTTTACCTATTCAATAAAGTTATTTTAAATTTGCAGTAATGGAGTCTAAACAACTCTGAACACAAAGTAAGTGCAACGCAATTTTTCCTCATTGCCTCACACTTGTCCTGGCAAAAATCATGACAGATTAAGATCTTGATAGTGCAGTGAGACCCACACAGGTACCTCAGATTTTAATGATGTGCCCTGCAGAAGTCTGCAACTCGCAAACACAGGGCCTACATGGAGATGCATAGACTTCAATACAGAGCTTTGCTTGTGAAACTGCCTGACTTCACATTGTTTGCCAATAATGGTTGTGAATTTAGTCATGTAAAACCTGCCCATTTCAAAGATGTCACAGTACAGCTAACAATGGTCTTTACTGCAGAGAGATCACTGTTGAACTAATGGCCTAAAAACTCACTCTGTTTGAATTTCATGTTACTGTACTTTGTGTGCAGCTGAAGCCACCATGTTGCCAGCCTCAGTGCCATTCTTGATGGTGTCACCATAATTGTTACTGTTTCACAAGTCTCATTTAGCATTCCTGATGTTTCTAAAATGCATAAAATTTCATGGGATGATCCAGCTGGCCAGGAAGTGGATGAGATGGAAGAGGAGGATGGGTGACATAGTCTCTAGCATGCTGTTTCCAAGACATATTTTTCAGTAATCTATGTTTGTATGGGTGTTAATATCACATTAATTCTACCTTTGAGATGTGGATTAAGGAGCTTTGCTAAAATCCATTAATCTTTCAAACATTACTATATATTTAGAGCAAAGACAAAATGTAGAAACTCCACGCCAAAGTCTTCTCTGCTAAGTTGCTGCATGCTGTTGATAGGGAGCATGTAAAGGCATTGCCTCCCTTTCTTCTATTGATTATGCTCAAATACTGCCAGCTAATTACAGACTCTCATCTTTGCCTTATCTATATGAAACTTCAAAGAGAAAACAAGAGGTGGAAAAGCCAAAAGAGATGCTTAGATTTGATAGTAAATAGATGATATGTAAGAACTAAGAAGGATAGACAGAGGTGAGATCAAAAGAGGCAAAGGACAGAAAATATCCAAAAAGAAAAGTATATCAAGTAAAAAGAAGAGAGAAAACTTTGGAGGCATAGACAGCTGGAGGGTTCAAGTGAAAAAAAGAGAAAGGGAGGAATAAGGTAGGAGACCCATATAGAAAGTGTAAAGATTCTTTTTCACTGGCAGTATTTCCCTAATGTATCCCTAGAAAGGAAAAGAGACCTCAACAAAAAGAGAAGACCTTAGACAGGGGAGACAGACTCCAGGGAGATGAGAGGGATAAAAGTGATGATAAAGAAGGAAGAAGAGAGAAATCAGGGATAACTGGAAGAAAGCATGTGAGAACGAGCAGAAGGAGAGGACAAAGAATGAACAGATGATTAGAACATGCTTAAAGAAAACAGAAACAACAGAGTGAGCAAAGAAGAGAGGTTGAAAGAAAGGAGCGATGGTAAAAGAAAGCTAGTATGTGAGAAAGTAGAAACTGAATAACTGAAGGAAAAGTTGACCAATACATAGATGAAAATGTGCAGCAGAAGAAAAACCTAATGGAAAGCAAGTAAGTCCATTGTCTTAAATGGTCTTAGCAAAGGAAGTTTGGTAGCAAATTACAACCAAAAATGTATGTACAAAGAGTTAGAAACAGGATATCACTCTGGTATGTGAGTACCTATCTGTAACTTCTGAATTTCTACTCCAGTGGAAGGAAACATGGGTATAATTTATGGCCCATGCCGATTATGACCATTGTGATTCCTAAGGTCAGCTGAGAGCAATCTTTTGCATGTATCATCAATGTGGCATCAAGTTCACCTGGCAAAAATGCATGGAAGGTCATTTACAGATGTCACTCCTCAGCTCTGGAACTCCCTCCCTCCCTCTTGAGGCCTGCTAGAGACTAAGGATGGAAACCTACATTGCATTTTGTTACCCTGTGCTGCCATAAAAAATGTTATGGTGGCACAGAGAGAAAGCAAATAGATGTCCATACCCTTTGTCACGCTACTGATTGGTCATGACAAAAGGTAGTAATAATTTATGCCACTTTATTGCAGCAGCCATCTACTTGCTTTACAGTAGGAGAGCTGCCAGCACTCTCCATCCATCCCAGGTAAGCACTCCCAGGGCTTGAGGAGATCAGTCCTGCATAGCCTGGGAATTCCTGCACCAGATCTGCACCAGACCTTAAGCCCCAGGAGCACCTGCTCAGATTTCCCTGCTTCTGGGGATAAGCCCCCAGCATCCCTTTGCTGCACCTGTGGAAATAGAAAGTTGGAGTTCCCCACTTTCAGATGTACGCCACCAGCATTCAGGGTATGTCTCTGAAACAGTGGAAATTTGAAGCTCCCTGGTCCTAAATATGTGACCCAGAAAACTCTAGGATATGCTTCTAGAAGCACAAAAAAATGGGGTTCCTCACTTCCAGAGACTGCAGTGCACATGCATCAAAAGGCAGCATTAAAACACGATAGATCATTCCCTTTAATGCCCTCGTGCATCTTTGTTTCCCATGAAAATAGCATTTCAAAATCAATGTCCAATAGCTTTTGCTCAATGACTGAGAAGTTACACTACAGAATGGTTCAATTTTGTAAATGACCATATAGATATTGTTTTCTAGATGAATAAAGAAAAAAAAAGAAAAAACAACCCAGTAAGAAGGTTTCACAGGCTTTCCAGATTGCCCCACAATCTTTGAGGCATCTCTCTGGAAGTGGGGAACCCCAACTTTTCCCACTTCTAGAAACACACTCCAAAGACCTCTGGGAGCATGACTCTGAAAGCAGGAAACCTTTGTCTATTGTCTCACAAAATTAACTGGTGGGAAAATGCATGATGTACATTTTGCTCAGTGAAGCAGATCAACTGCATCAGGACACATCCCACACAGCTGATCCAGTTCATTTGGCAACATCTATTTGTAGCCTAAGTCTGGACATCTTTTAGAATCACTAAAAAATCTTTCTATTTGTGCAAGTATTTAGCAAAAAAGCTAGGCTCGGGTATTGTTTGGGGGAGGGGAATTTGAATTTTATGTCGATACTCTAGTTCAGGGGAGACCAATGTGTAGTGCATGTGCCACAAGTTGGCCAGGCAACCTCTGCATGTGGCATGCAGCAGATCAGATAGATGGCAGGGAGCAGAAATCAAAGCTGTGGATAAGGCCGATATATTATATATGTACATATGGGTTTCTCATAAATATGTTCACCCTTCCTCAACTTTCCCATCCAAAACCATGTTAGCATAAGAAAGCAAGAACAAATAGATTAACTTATATTTGGAGTGCTGGTTACAGTTGTTCGATCAGTTTTTGACCAATTGAAAATTTTGAAAAGTGTCTTACCAAATTCAAAATACCATAATCAAATTTTGGCCTTTTTTGTTAGCTCTGGAGGTATCTCGGGAAAATAATGAAATTTCACTGGGAAAGAAGGGATAAAACCTTTAGAACTGTTGTTCCATCTTTATCAGTTATAAATCAGGCTTCTGCAGTCTGTCAGAGGATCTATATTACTACTATATAAAGTAATTTCTCAATCTAGGATAAGTATTACTCAGTGATCTTTTTATCAACAGGGTAGATGACTAAATAATACTCTCTTGCTAAATCACACTAGCCAGTAGAGTTTTTTTGTTAAAGGCTACATGTCATCAGTTCCTATGCATACATGAATGTATACATGTATATTTACATACATACATACTCTTTCTTAACTCCATTCATACAGATAGTTCCATTTATTTCATATGAGTAAACCTGTGCATGAGTTTGTTTTTTTTTCAGGTCAGGGTGTCCATTGTCTGCTATTATTTTATAAAAATATAATTACTAAACATATCAACATTGATATTAACATTATTAATACCATTATGTAAAATTATAAACATTAATGCTAGACACTTTCCAAATACTTAGCAAAAATAATCCCTGACGTGAGAAGGAAGCAAGTAGGTTGTAAGAGGAATGCATAGGAAGGAATGGAAATGATTGTATTCATTTTAAAGGGGCTAATAGGCTCGGAGGACCTATGGAGAGAAATTAATGATAGGAAGGCAACATTTCATATTCTAGACTTGTTTGTTAACTACATCCTTTCAAAAAATGGAATTAGGGTAGGCCAAACTGCTTGCTGAGAAATAGTCTGGTACAAGGGGCTGACAAAATTATAAATATTCCTTACCCTAATTTACCATTAATTAGATGAGCTTTCAGATTAGTTAGAAACTATATAATAACTACAAAATATATTTTGATAAGTAGTATGTCAACGTGTGATGAGTGACTATACTGTGATGCACATGCATCAGAAGGCAACAATAAAATACCACAACCTTTTTTCTTTAATGACCTAGTCACTAGTGCATCTTTATTTTCTATGAAAACAGCTTTTCAGAACCAGTGTCCAAAAGCCTTTGTGCAGTTACTGAGCAGATACACTTCAGGATGGTTTAAATTTGTAAATGACCCTCTAGATGTATAAAAAAAAAAAAAGATAGTGGTAGGAAGGCTTCATTGGCTTTAGAAATAAGGTTCTATTCACTTAAATAGTGACTCTAATGAAGCCCACATTTAGAAAGGTGAGATATCTTCACTAACTTTGTCAAGCAATTTATTTTTCTTTTAGAACAGGAGATCAAAAGATCTGGATAATGGATGGACCACTGACAGAGTCACTGAGTAACTGTCCCATGGAGAAATGCTGACATACGTCCCTTTGTGTCATTTGAGATTTATAAAGCAGACATGGCTAGTATTATTATACAGTACTGACCACAGAATACATACCTATGCTTGGGGAAAGAAAAAGAGAAGGAAAGAGTTAAAGGTTAATGAAGGGGTAATAAAGAAGCTAGTTCACTGTTCATGCGTGCTGTCTGTGTGCGGAGGTATCTGATGCTCATGTTGAATTTTATATATCCCTGTAGAGAAACAGGGGTAGAGTAGTACAGGCGTTTTCAGTTTTATGAGGAGGAGCATGCCTATTGGGTAGAGAGCATATGGTTTATGTGTTCTGAGGGACTTGTTCTCATTGTTCACACTTCTGGCAGACTGACAGCTTGCTGTAGCTCCAATTTATTGGGGCCTGGATTTGATGGAGTGCTTGAAATCCTCTTTCAGTTATATTCTCCACAAGCAACAAAATGGCAACATAAAGAAAAGGAGACTGCCTCTACTATTAGTAATATTTAATCATTCTATTGTGGTAGCACCTAAATGACTACATCAGAAATCCGGCCCCCTTTGTGAGATGTGCAGCAATAACAGAGAAGAAAGTACCTGCTAAAGACCTGTTTCTGAACTCGTCTTTTTCCTCTGCCTTCATTTTGGCCTATTTTAATTTAATTTGCCTGTGTTACCCATGTGATGATAAAGACAACAAAAATCATTAAATGAAGAGGATAAATATTCCCCTTTGTAATTCTGAATGTAATTGGAATTATTGCAAACAATAGAAATATTTTACAGCAGTAGCTTTCAAAATGGGCATAAGGAAAATTAATGCCCTAAGGTATTTCTTCTTAAAATCAAATGCAGTATTACCAATGTTCAAAACTGTAAAGACTCCACTGTTGACTGGAGAGGAGTATGGAGTATGGGAATTGGGATGAAAGAAAAAAAAAACAATGTATTGTAAAGGATAAACTTACTTTCTGAGGGGAAAAAATCTCTAATTTACAGTGAAATTTACACCAAAATAATAAAGTATAGAGAATGAGACATGAAAGGAAGGTATGAAACATTACAGGAACAATGGAATTATTTGATCTAGATTCCTAGGGATGGATCGAGTAAATGAAGTGTTAGTATGTTGAATTTTCCTTCTCCCTCAAAGAGGGCAGCTGGTGATGGGAGATTCTCCAAGTCTTACAGATTCAGCTGAGTTTGAATAAAAACTCCAAAGTCTGGATACAGATCAAAATTTCCTGAATCTGCTGAAGCTGTACCAGAAATCTCATGAGACAGCCTGGTTTTGGGAGAACTGCCAGCCTAACAGGAATGAGGAATCAAGTAATGTGGTCAGAACAGCCTGCCTTGCCTGCTTTCACCTGCCTTCACCAGGGTGAGCCTGCCTTTTCTGCTTCTACATCACTAGAGACCCGGAAGTGCAGAGAAGTGTAAAAAGCAGAAAAAAAAGAACCCCAAACCCTATTCAAAACCAAGGAAATCAAACACTTTTTTGAACCTCAGAGATTGCTTAGCTTACGTTTGGATTGGGACATGAGTCTAGGTAGGGTTTTATTTTATTTAAACTATTTTACTGCCTTTTACACAGGAATGAATGAAATGTTTGAAACAGGAATTACTAATATATTTGCTTTTTCATACCTGCTCAGATTAATAATCATAAACCATAGTATGAGTCTTTTCTGGTCATTACTATGGCAAACTCTCAGTGAAGTCAACAGGATTTTTCCTTACGACTTTCTTGTAAGATTTATAAAGCTCTCTAGTTTGGCTTGATTCTGTCCCCATTAAAGCCAATGCTACAATTCCTACTGAACATAGTTAATGCTGGGGGATCAACCAAGGAAAATTTCACCCTTAACAGGGTTTAAACCATTACATATGCCCAAAAACACTCATAAAAGCCTGCATATTCTCTAAAAACCTGAGTGATAATATCTTTATCTTCCCCTTAAAAAAACCAAAACCTAATTTATAATTCTATAACAAAGCGTCAGAGAACAATGGGCCTATTGTAGAATTCTATGCAATGGTTCAAGTAAACCTATAGAATGGTTATAATTATTCAGTGAAATTCTGTAGGACTTTTCCATAGTTCATATGCTAAGTATCAAGCAATTATTACTAAGCCTCTCAGTAAAGAGTGGTGGTATTTTAGACAGCATTGAAACAGTCCAAGCAGAAAGGCTATCCATTACACTAAGTATAAAATATTTCTTAATGTATATGGCTCTTAAGTCTAAACCAAATCAAACAAGACAAAGGAGAAAGAGTGACCTCTCCTGGAAAAAGGCATATCGTTGCTGTTTACTATTGGAGAAAACAGGGCTAGAAAGGGTCGAGTTACCCTTAAATAAGTTAAACTCTTTCAAATTTCAGCTCTGTTTGGCAGTTGCATAGAAAATGTTGCTTGCCTGGTTTTAGGAGTCTAATAATGATGTGGAGGAAATGAGTTTGTAACACATTTTGTAAAGTTTAATGAGTATAATTATTAATAAAAAGCAGATAAAATGCAGAAGATGTTTTCTGTTGGGGTTTGTGCAATCATTTGACCTAATTATTTTTGATGTTTTGCCCATCAAATAATGTACCTGCAGCTTGTGAAATGTCAGGCATAATTAGAATAAATGAAGCTGTAGTGTAAACCTCTGAAAAGCATCTCAGGTGCTCCTAGTAGTCATTTATAAGGCAACAGGGGCAGAGAAATGTTACGGATGAAAGAACTGGCATTCTGAGGACTGCAAAAATGTTTTTAAGGCTAAACAAAGTTTTTTGGGGGGAAAGAATTATTAACAAATAATAATACTTTGTCCTTTCATGCCAATTCCCATCTTAGGAGGTTCCTCAGTCCAAGCTGCTGTGTTCTATAGATGAGTTCCTTGCAAAGTATCCTACTGTGTTCTTGGGATTCCTGCATTGGGCTAAAACTGGATGGGTTTATCCTAGGAACCCATCTAGGATTTGACTCTCATAAGAACAGGCACAAGACAGTTATTTACACATGCAGCCTAAATGGCAATTAGTTCAAATCCCTGCCACCCCACCACCACAGGCCCTAATCGTCAAGGGAAAAAGTGTTACCTCAGTACCTTGTTGGTATTTAAAGGTGACAATGAGCTTGTACATCTGTAGCATCCCAGAATAAAAGGCTTTGTCCTGGGAGAAATCCAGGGTGTCACCCCAAGAGTGTGCATGTGCATTTTCCAGGGGACAAATAGCAGCAGTACATATTTGGGCTGCTGCTAGTTGTCCTCAAGGAATGCCCCTGCTCACATGCTTTGGTGCACAGCAAATTGCCCCAGATAGTATAGGGAAGGCTGGGGTCAGAAGCTGAGCTGGCCCCAGCAGCCTTACCTGAGGTCTTGGGGGCCTCCTACGGTGGCAGCAGTGGTGATCCGGCTGTGTGGAGCCTAGCCAGAAGCCAAAGTATGGCTCTAGCTGTCCAGGCTCCAGTTTCAGGCTCATGAGGATGCGGCCCCAATATCTTTTTAGACTTGGGGGTCAGGGAATAATTCTCCTGTCTGCTTCAGAGGGATCAGTGGAACCAGGCATCTACGATCCATAGCCTTTTAGTGGCCTGAAAACCCATGCTCAGAAATAGAAATGAGCTCTGGGATACTTTTGAAAAACTATCACTATCTTCATGGAGATAATTGGGACAATGACAAAATTTTTTGTCAGTTAGAAAATGAAGATGGCAAAGAAACTATTATTCTCAATGGACAGGAAATCACAGAAGAAATCAAAGGAAATCAGACCATAGAAAATGACATTTTTTTATTTTTTTTTAATGTTACTATGTTGTCAGAAATAAGTTTTCCCTTATGGTCAAAATTACCTGTGAGGCAATCTGTACAATGATCTAATCCTTTGTCTTTTGGGAAATGATTTTATTTTTTGGAATAAAAAGATAAAAATTTCTATTAAAAATATTAAACGTTTCCTATTGGAAAAATAAATAGAAGCAAAAAGTGTGTAATGGTCCTGGAAATTCTCCCAACATTGTCCTGTCACATAAAATTGTTAATTCAGGTCACAAACTGGTTAATTCAATCTTTCAGTGTTCCAACTGGAAAAGTTGCCTTAACACAAGTTGTGTAGGCATTCTTTTACTGACTGGAGTGATGAGTGCCTGCATTTGATACCGTGAAGACCTCCGAAATGACACATCTGAGTATTAAACATCTGTGGACTTCAATGAATCCATACCTAATAAGTCAAACATGTTCAATGAACAGTTAGCAATGTAGCATGCCTCTGCACCACAGCCAAATTTTCTCTGAATTTCATTAATAGAACTAAGACAACTAAAATGATTGTCTAGGACTCTACAGGTAATGCCAGATATTGTGCCCACAGTTCCTCCTACCCACATCAATCAATCTCTCTGGGCCCAGTTTAACCCAGTAAAAGGAACCCTTCAGCTTTATAGGGTAACTAAAGCAAATGCTGGAAAGAAGGAGTTCCAGGTGGCTAACACAAAACTTACAGAGGCCATCCATGGTGGCTGGGTAGAAAATCTTAGGAAGCCTTAGTCTCCAAGTCAGAGTGTTTTGCTGGTACAGGGAAAAGTTGGAGTGACTTAAGCACTAGACAAAGCTAGCCAAAGTGCTATAATGAGTACATGAGTACACTTATGGTGTCACTTTGTAAGCATATAGCAAAACATTTTTTTAAAAAGGCAGATAAGAATTGCTAACCCACTTTTTCAATAATTGTAACTGAGGGCCAATCCAAATAGATGCATCGGGAAAGTGACCTATCCTTTCCTCCTCTCCACTTCTGTGTGGTTGGTCAAATTAATGGCCCAGAAGATTTGTAGTCACCATACCCAGAGAAAACATAAAGTCTGGACCAAGCAAACCTAGGATGCAAAGTCTGCAGCTCATGAGAGGGGGAAGGTCTTGTAAACTGTTTGTGGTCATGCATGCGTACCCCTCCAGCCAGCCTAGTCTCAAATCAGGGTTCACAGTGGAAAGGTGTCTCATCAGCGTCCCAAAAGTTTTGTTGGTGAAGGTATTACATGGCAAAGGGGTGAACCCTTGGAGCTTGCAAACCTAGTTTGGAACCACTTTAGCTTGTAAGAGGGGGATGGGTCTTGTAAACTGTGTGTGGCCATGTATGTGAACCCATCAGTCAGCCTAGTCCCAAATTGGGGTTTGCAGCAGAAAGGTGTATACTCAGTGCCCCAAAAGTTTTGCTGGTGAAGGCATTACATGGGAAAATGGATTAAGCAAACTGGGATGCAACCTTTGCAGCTTGTGAGAGTGGGAAGGTCTTGTAAACTGTGTATCGTCGTGTGTGTATCCCAAATTGGAGTCCCAAATCGTGGTCAGCAGCAAAAGTTTTGTAGGTGAAGGCAGAAAAAAAGGGTCCAATGAGCGAGTGGATGGGAAAGGCGGTGATGCTGTAGGCATCAGATACCACTCGTTTTGTGAGAAGGGGCTTTTACAGTAACAAGTGATCATTGTAGGATATGAATTGGAAAGAGCATGAGTGTCATTATGCTAATGAGCATAATCAACAGCCCTGTCTAAACAAGGACCCTCCCATGTTCAAGGGAAAAAATAAGTGTGAGCCACTCAGTGAACTGAAACAGTAAAAAAACTGTACTGGAATAAAAAAATAATAATTAAAAAAGGATAATAATTACAAAGTAATTACAAAACTTTTAAAATATAAGAAATAATGATTAGCTCCAAGTCAGAAGACAGAATACATTGCTTAAAATATGCGTACTCATTTATAACACTGATGAAAAAAATTACAATTCAGTAAAATATATCAACTAATTAAACTAAAGGACTCTAGCTATTATACACATATGACATATCACAAGTTCCCCCTGCTGTAATATAGTATTAAGAGGTCAGCAGGGTTGAATTGTTATAAGGTGCCCTCTAGTGTATTTTAATTGTAATAGCGCATTGAGCATTTTGGAGTTTTTTGACGGGTCACACCTAAAAGAGTTACGGGAAACATCGTATCACATTGAGAGAGACATAATGACATGAAAAACAGATTGATTGGAAAAAAACCCACACGTGTACAAGTGCCCCATATCATAAAATTATATTTGTGTGCTACTGATAGGACACATTCAGTAACTAGCTGACACGGACTGGTTTAACATTGGTACAACAGGAACATTGTATAACTACATACAACTAAATTCCAGACTTACAATATAAAATGCTTAAAATATTTTGATGTGGCATTAAGAATTTCTCTTACTTATTTATGCCCTTCCATTAGCGAGCAGCTATGAACAGGTATAAAAAAAGCCCAACCAAATATAAGAGAGGCTAGGATTTCTTAGCAGAAAATTGTGTCTTCAGAGCTTTGCTATGACTTGGACTACATTTGATTGCAATGACAGAAACTGTATGTTGAGCCAGGTTTTGCAAAATACAGCCCACAATTTATGTACAGTTGAATTACCAGTGTAAAATAATGTACTTAAAAGTTGCCCTTGGATCTACATGCACAGTTAACTTTAAAAATAACAAGCTGTACCCATGAGAAGGAACCCCAGATGTCAGTATTTCTGAAAGATGAGCCAAGTGAGAATGAAATAAAATAAAATAACAGGACTATGAGGATGGTAGGAATGACCAGCTCATCTAGTCCAACCGCTGGCACAGATCTAAGATTTGTTGTTCCTCAGTCATCCAGAATCGAACAGGTAAAATATCCTGAAATTATGCTTAATAATTTATCTCCACCTGAGGATTTCTGGCTATGTTATTTCTTTCCCTATTCCAAACATTATATTCTTCAATGATAATGCTGTAAAGCCTTCTAGGAATCAGCCATTTACATTGCACAACTTGCCAGTGAGTAGAGACAATCTTTGATCTCCAAAAATATTTTACGGGAAAATTTACCTTCCTCACTTTTTTCAGCAAGGGATTAAATAGATAATAGATTTGATTTGTAATAGGCTTGATCAAGATAGGCTTGGAAAATTATCTGTGAATTATAAAATTTATTTTTGGGATAATTAAGAATTTTTTTCCAGGCATTCATGTAATTTCAGATTCCCTAAACATATACAGATGGGTTTCATAGATTTCATAGACTTCATAAACATTAGGGCTGGAAGGGACCTCAGAAGATCATCGAGTCCAGCCCCCGCCCAAAGGGCAGGAAGTCAGCTGGGGTCATAGGATCCCAGCAAGATAAGCATCCAATTTGCTCCTGAAGGTGTTCAGTGTAGGTGCTTGAACCAACTCCGATGACAGGCTGTTCCAGACCTTGGGGGCTTGGACAGTAAAGAAATTCTTCCATATGTCCAGCCTGAAACGGTGTTGCAGTAGTTTATTGACTGTTCAACCTCATCATCCCTTGGGGCGCTCTGGTGAACAAACGTTCCCCCAGATCCTGGTGGTCACCCCTGATAAACTTATAAGTGGCCATCAGATCACCCCTGAGCCCGTGCTTTTCCAGGCTAAAGAGCCCCATGGCTCTCATCCTGTCATCATAAGGTTTGTTTTCCTGACCTCTGATCATGCACATGGCTCTTCTCTGGACTCTCTCCAGCTTTTCCACATCCTTTTTGAATTCTGGAGCCCAAAACTGGATGCAGTACTCCAGCTGCGGCCTCACCAAGGCCGAGTACAAGGGAAGAATGACGTCCCGGGATTTGCTCGAGAAGCATCTATGGATGCAAGCCAGCATTTTGGTCGCTTTAGTAGCCACAGCATCACATTGCAGGCTCAAGTTCATCTTGTGGTCAATGATGACCCCCAAAGTCCCTTTCTCCCATAGTGCTAGCCAGCGTAGCACTGCCGAGCCTATAAGGATGCTACAGGTTTTTCCTCCCAAGGTGAAGAACCTTGCATTTTTCACCATGAGGTTCTTGTCTGTTTTCTGGTGTGGATGCTTTGCCCCAAAGTTTGGTGTCATCAGCGAACTTGGCCAGTCCTCTCCTGACTCCAATGTCCACATCGTTAATGAAGATGTTGAACAATATGGGTCCAAGGACAGAGCCTTGGGCTTTCCACTGGTCACAGGGCACCATGATGAGTGACTTCCATCAATTACCACCCTCTGGGGCCGACCACAGAACCAATTTCCCAGCCAATGGATCGGTGGACCCAAGGTCACTATAGGCCAGTTTTGCCAAGAGGTGATCATGGGATACCAGATCAAAGGCTTTTTTGAAGTCAAGATATATGACATCAATCTCTTCTCCCTTGTCCCAGTGATAGGTCACCTGGTCATAGAAGGAAATGAAATTGGTCAAACAAGACCTACCCACAACAAACCCGTGCTGGCTATCCCTCAGGATGTTGGCGTCAGCCAGTCCACTAAGGATGGCCTCTTTAATAAACGTTTTTAAGATCTTCCCCAGGATAGAAGTCAGGCTGACGGGCCAATAGTTAGCCAGATCCACGCTCCTCCCTTTCTTGAAGATCGGCACCACATTGGCCTTCTTCCAGTCTTCGGGCACTACACCAGAGCGCCAGGAGTTTTCAAAGATCCATGACAGAGGCTGGGCTACGATGCTCGCCAGCGCCTTGAGTATCCTGGGGTGTAGATTGTGAGGGCCGGCTGACTTGAAGGCATCCAGCTTCTCAAGGTGTACCTTCACAAGGTGAGCATTAATGGAGGGCAGGGGATCTCCTTCACCCAGACCTTCCTGTCCCGTGGTGGGCATGGGTCTCCCATGGGACTGATGAAAGACCGATGCAAAGTACCCATTTAATAGGTTGGCTTTTTCCTGGGTGTCAGTTGTCCCATCTGATTCAGCAGGGGTCCAATGTTGCCTTTGCATGGTGAAGGTGATTAGTTCATGGTCGCTGTCACCCAGCTTCCCATCGATCACTAGGTCATGCCCTGTAGCCAGTACCAGGTTGAGCAGTGCTTTGCTTCTCGTTGGCCCATAGACTTCTTGAGTCAGGCAGAGGTCATCCACAGATGAGAGGAAGCTTTGCGACCGTTCAGATTTTGCTGAGTGATCCTCCCATGAGATGTCCAGGTAACTGAAGTCACCCATAACAACCATGGTCCTGGAGCATGCGGCCTCAGCCAGTTCCTGGGAGAACTCCTGGTCAAGCTCAGGACTTTGGGTGGGAGGTCTGTAATAGACTCCCACCCTTCTGTCCCCTGTGCTGTGTACCCCATGGATTTTAACCCAGAGGGTCTCCAGTCATCCACCCTGGTTGCCAAGATCAGCTTGCAGGGACTTGTAGCTTTCCTTAACATAGTGAGCTACATCCCCGCCGCTTGTATCTACACGATCCCTCCTGTACAGGGTATAGCCATCAATACCCATGGTCCAGGCATGGGTGGAGTCCCACCAGGTCTCTGTTATCCCTATGACATCGGACTTTGACAAGCTCAAGAGGCTTGTCGGTCAGGCCCTTAGGGACCATGACCCCAGGGAAATGGGAGTTCGAGAAGAGTGGTTGCTCCTCAAGGAAGCGATCCTCAATGCACAAGCTAAATCTATTCCAACATGGAGGAAAGGCAGCAAGAAGGCACAGCAGCCCTCCTGGCTCTCCAAGGACCTAGCGGACCTCCTGCGGCTAAAAAGGAAAGCCTACAAAAGATGGAGGACGGGATTCACCTCCAAGGACGATTGTTCTGAGCTGGTCTGGTCCTGCAGGGAGCAAACCAGGAAAGCCAAGGCTGCAACTGAACTCCAAGTAGCTTCAAGCATCAAGGACAACAAAAAGTCCTTTTTCAGATATGTGGGGAGCCGGAGGAAAAGCAAGGGCAACGTTGGACCCCTGCTAAACCAGATGGGGCAACTGACAACTGACGCCCAGGAAAAAGCCAACCAATTAAATAAATACTTTGCGTCAGTTTTTCATCAGTCCCATGCCCATGCCTGCTATGGGACAGGGAGATCTGGGTGATGGGGATCCCCTACCCTCCATAAATGCTGACCTCATGAAGGAACATCTTGAGAAGCTGGATACCTTCAAGTCAGCCGGCCCTGACAATCTGCACCCCAGGGTACTCAAGGAGCTGGCAAGCGTCATAGCCCAGCCCCTGGCACGTGTCTTTGAAAACTCCTGGCGCTCTGGTGTAGTGCCCGAAGACTGGAAGAAGGCCAATGTGGTGCCGATCCTCAAGAAAGGGAGGAGAGTGGATCCGGCTAACTACAGGCCCATTAGCCTGACTTCTATCCTGGGGAAGATCTTAGAAAAGTTTATTAAGGAGGTCATCCTTGATGGACTGGCCCAGGCTAACATCCTAAGGGATAGCCAGCACGGGTTTGTTGCGGGTAGGTCTTGTTTGACCAGTCTCATTTCCTTCTATGACCAGGTGACCTATCACCTGGACCAGGGAGAAGAGATTGATGTCATATATCTTGACTTCAAAAAAGCTTTTGATCTGGTATCCCATGATCACCTCTTGGCCAAACTGGCCAGTTGTGGCCTTGGCTCCACCACGATCCGCTGGCTGGGAAATTGGCTCCGTGGTCGGACCCAGAGGGTTGTAATCGATGGCAGTCACTCATCGTGGTGCCCTGTGACCAGTGGGGTCCCTCAAGGCTCTGTCCTGGGACCCATACTGTTCAACATTTTCATTAATGATGTGGACATTGGAGTCAGGAGTGGACTGGCCAAGTTCACCGATGACACCAAACTTTGGGGCAAAGCATCCACGCCAGAAGATAGGCGGGTGATCCAGGCTGACCTGGACAAGCTCAGCAAATGGGTGGACGAGAACCTGATGGTGTTTAACACCGAAAAATGCAAGGTTCTCCACCTTGGGAGGAAAAACCTGTAGCATCCTTATAAGCTCGGCGGTGCTACGTTGTATAGCACTACAGAAGAAAGAGACTTGGTGGTCATCATTGCACAAGATGAACATGAGCCTGCAATGTGATACTGCGGCTAATAAAGCGACCAAAATGCTGGCTTGCATCCATAGATGCTTCTCGAGCAAATCCCGGGACGTCATTCTCCCTTCGTACTCGGCCTTGGTGAGGCCGCAGCTGGAGTACTGCGTCCAGTTTTGGGCTCCACAATTCAAGAAGGATGTGGAGAAGCTTGAGAGAGTCCAGAGGAGGGCCATGCGCGTGATCAGAGGGCACGAAAACAGATCTTAACGACGATAGGCTGAGAGACATGGGACTCTTTAGCCTGGAAAAGCGTAGGCTCAGGGGTGATCTGATGGCCACCTATAAGTTTATCAAGGGTGACCACCAGGATCTGGGGGAACGTTTGTTCACCAGAGCACCCCAAGGGATGACTAGGTGGAATGGTCACAAACTCCTGCAAGACCGTTTCAGGCTGGACATAAGGAAAAATTTCTTTACTGTCTGAGCCCCCAAGGTCTGGAACAGTCTGCCAGCAGAGGTGGTTCAAGCACCTACATTGAACGCCTTCAAGAGTAAGTTGGATGCTCATCTTGCTGGGATCCTATGACCCCAGCTGACTTCCTGCCCTTTGGGCAGGGGGCTGGACTCGATGATCTCCCGAGGTCCCTTCCAGCCCTGATGTCTACGAAATCTATGAAATCATAATTATTTGCATTGAGCAGGAGGATGAGGTCCTCTTGCTTGATCGCCAAGCTCCTGGCATTTGTGTACAGGCAGGCAAGTGTCCCCTGGGGGGCTCTTGCCTTGCTCACAGATTGTACCAGGGCTCTGGCAGGGGTGGGCTCCCTAATGTGCCTTGGCCTGCTGGCTTTGCAAGAGTTGCTCAGCAGGCCATCAGCGGCGGTAGTCCCCCCCTCCCCCCCCGCCCCGTCTCCAAACAGGCTTAGTTTAAAGCCCGGTGGAACAGGCCAGCCAGTCTGGCTGAAAAGAGCCTCCTCCCCAGGGGAGAGAGGTGGAGGCCACCTCTTCCCAGCAGCTCGCTGCCTCTCTTGCCAAAGAGCGGGCTGTGGTCATGGAAGCCAAAGCCTTCCCAATGACGCTAGTGCCGCAGTCTTTGGTTGACTACATGGATCCTCCTCTCCCTCCTCAGCCCATAGCCCGAGACTGGGAGGATTGATGAGAACACCACCTGTGCCCTCAGACCCTTTAGCCCCAATCCCAAATCCCTGTAGCACCTCATGACCTGGCTGGGAGCACTCTGAGCTGTGTCATTGGTGCCCACATGAATAAGGAGCATAGCATAGTGGTCTGTAGGCTGGAGGAGCTTTGGGATCTTCTCCACAGTGTCCCAGATGCGGGCCCCAGGAAGCAGCAGACTTCCCAGGTTAAGGGGTCAAGGTGGCAGATTGTCCCCTCAGGATGGAGTATGCCACAACAAACACCTTACGTTTTGTCTCGGGGAGAGTGGAGGCGGTAGTTGCAGTTGAGCTTATGCTGCCTGTGGGAGCTGGCAACTCAGCAGGCTCTCCTGGAGCAGCAAGAGGTGCATACCTGTTGTTAAGCTCCAGCAGGGCAGGGGCCTTGGTGAGGCGGGCCTTAGGGCCCTTGACCACCTTGGTCCATGCCCCTGACTGGACAGAGTGGGAGGTCCTGGAGTCCTCTTTTGTCCTGGAGGGAGACTGTGGTCTACCCTCTGGCTTCTGGGGGAGAAGGGCCTGGCAGTAGGAGTCTATCTCCTGCTCACAGTCCCTGATGGCACGCAGTCTCTGGACTATGGCCTGGAGCTCCTCCAGCTGGCGTGCCAGAGATCCCAAAAGGGAGGAAACACCAGAAGGGGAGCTCCCGGGCCCCAGAGCCTGAAAAGGTGACAGGCAGCCCCCACAGCCAGGAGCCAGGGGCTCCATCTGCATGAAGCCCAGAACCATGGGCTCCATCTGGGTGGCTGTCTCTGAGGTGCCAGGGGGGAGGCCCGCAGACCATCTACCCTGGGGGGCCCTTCCGTGCACCCTCCTACACAAACTCTGTGCTAACTCACGCACCAACAGACAAGCGCACCTGTTCACGTGGCTTCCTGGGGGGCTGGGCAAAGTATGGGCTTGGGTGGGGCTTGACTCAGCCCGGCTCCACTCAGCCGCCTCCTCCCACCCACTCAGGGGTTAACCCTCTCCCACCATGGGCCCTGCTTGCCTCCGGCGGAACAACACAGGATGCAATTCAACAAAGATAAATGCAAGGTACTCCACCGAGAAAGGAGGAATCCCAAGCACACCCACAGATAGGGGGATAACCTCCTCAGTAGCTCAGAGGCTGAGCGAGATCTTGGAGTCATCGTTGGCTCCAAGATAACATGAGCTGGCAGTGTAATGAGGCCATCAACAAAACAAATCGCATCTTGTCATGTATTAGCAGATGCATGACCAAGAGATCGAGGAAGGTGCAAGTCTGCAGTGTTCAGTAGATACTTTCAGATGCGAGTTACTACTAACAAAACAGTTATCGCAAAGACCAAGAAGTCTTTTTCTGTACGTGCTGAGCTGCAATGATTGTCATTGCACTGGTGAGCCATGTGAATTGAACCATCTAAAAGGGCGATACATATCCATGAACTGAAGGGAATCAACTGCTTAAAGAGGGAAATCCTCATCCAAGAATAGGGTGCTAATTTTGCTTTTGATTGTCATGAATTAATGTTTAAATCATTCCTTTACCCTCTATTTTATTTTCAATTCAGTAAGATTCATTTTAAAAACTGAAATAATCCATTTATGCTTCGAATCAAAATGAAAGATTAACTATGATGGGGGGAAAATATCAAAGATCATCTATCTGCTTAGAACTGTCCACTTAAAATTGCATAGAAGTCCACCCAATTGTATTTTCCATTCAGACTGAATCTGCACCAAACTTTCCCAATACTTCCTAAGAAAGTTTTATTTAATCAAGAACAAGTCCCCATTCAGCCCCAAAGGTCACAGTTTATAAGGTTTACCTGACCTGGACTTTGTATAAAGCAGATGGCTCTGCTTTATAGCAATTAGTAAGCAGGAACTGTGGTATTTGGTTATATCTTCTGATTCTCTGTTTATATGAAGTTATGTGAAACTGGAACCTCTTTGAAAGGCAAGCTGTGTGGAAACCATTTAAGACTATTTCATTTCTAATTAAAGCCTTTGATAGAGCCATTTTTATGCAAGGGGTAGGATCAGTGCAGAGACTGTCAAACTTCTAAACACCCAATGGGGTGGCAGTTGGCCTGTGCTTGAAAGTCTGTCACTGCCCATGATAACTTTGAGATAGGAAATAGGAATCTCACATTAAAGGAGAAGTAAACCTCTGTTTCAAAGTTTGTGCAATTTGTGCATTTACCTGGGCCTGGCTTTGATAAAGCCCAGGTAAGCCCTGGCTGCACTGTGGGTTGCAATGGTTCATAGATGACTTTGTTCTGTTTAAAAGGCTATCATTTATCCAAAACAAGACTGGAAATCAATATTGGTATATTCCACCAATTTTCCTACTTATATAATATTCTCCTACATAATACCAGTATATCAAAAATAGGAGAACAGACTGCAATAAAAAAACTAAGTGATTTGAATCTTCTTCCAAAACTTGTATCAAACAGTTTTAGTAATTCAGCTATGTACTGTGTTAAAAAGTCTTATTATTATCTGAGAGGCTACAACATCACTCTTACATTACCATTATTGTTTGATGCATTTCTATGCTTCCTAGTTCTTGTTAAGGGTCAGAAACATGAATTCAAAAGATTATGCTGATTATTTGCATTATATGTACACTTAGAGACCCTAATCAAACAGTGACCCCATTGTTATGTACAAATATTCAGAAGTAAATAGTTCTCTAACCCAAAAAAGCCAAATAATAAGCTATCACGGAACTGTACCACGTGCTTAGTCAATATTTTAAAGGTATTTGTGTGGCTATACTTGTTATAAAACCACTACATAAGATAAGCAATGCCACAGGATAGTATCTGCTAGTAGTTTATTGTAGTCATACTTGATCATATTTTTATTTGAATTTGAAACAGTAAGATCCCAAGGACAAAGTCTTTTTTACTCCATTTCCAGTCTCAGGACAAACCCTCTGAGCTGCCAGCTATCATCCAGAACTGCAGGTACTAAGCACCACTCACTAACAGGTGTAAAGTCCCTTGCAGGAACAAAGCCACAGGACAAGAAATGAACATTTAGCTCTACTACATGCTTGTGGACTGTTCTGTTTTGACTAGAGTTTTAAGGTTTCAACAGAACACTGTTTTGTTTCTAATTTCATTTAAAGTCAAAACAGCTGTTCCATTTCTCTTCATTGAAACAGTGAGGCTGTTTTGATGCTGTTTCAACATTTCGTCCATTCATAATAATGGGGAAGCTCGAAACAGCCTCTTTCATCTGGCAGGCAGATCGGGGCCCAATCCCGGGAGGGCTGCCAGAGCTGTACCAGTCCTCCTGGGGCTGACGGCTCCCGATCTGCCTGCCAGGTGAGGGAGGGAAGCTGGTGCTACCACCTGTGACTGGGGAAGGGAACTGAGCCCAATTGCTCAGTTCCACTCCCCGGCACTAGATCGGGCTGGGGAAAGGACGTCAGTCCAGCTGTGGACTGACATCCACAGCCCGACCATCACGCTGGGGTAATGAACTCATCTGGGCAGAGTTCCCAACCCCAGCCCAACCATTGTTTCCCCAGCCTGATAGTCGTACTGGGGTGGGGAATTCAGCCCAGTTGGGCTGAGTTGCCTTCCCCATCCTGATCATAGAGTTGGGGAGGGAAACTGAGTGATCAGTCTCAGTTCCCCTCTGCAGCCTGATTGCAGCTCTGTGATAGGCTTCTCACCCCAGCCGCGGGAGGCAGAGAGAGCCAGGGCTGTGCTCCTCACCTGGCTGAGCTTAGAGCCACTGGGAGCGCAGCACTGGTTCTCACCTGTCTCCCACCACCTGGCTGCTTCAAAACTCAAAATGTTTTGAAACTTCTGAAATATTACAACTAGCCTCGTTTTGTTTCAAGGCTGTTTTGAAGCCCTTTGTTTAATTTTGATTTCACTGTTTTGAGCTCGAAATGAGTCGAAACAGTGTCAAAATGAAATGGCTGGCAAAATTTAGCACAGCCCTACTGCTAACTAGACAGGTTCTCAAAAGCTGTTTTAAGTTGTAAGATGGAAGTTTAAGCTCAGCCAAAGCTCAACTGACAGCTTTGGCTGAACTTATTTTAAATTGGGCCAGGATTTAACTTACTATTTAAAAGCATGTCAGTATTTAAAATATACTTAATGTGGCTTTTGTTCATACATAATTGACAATGTTTTTCATTATTCGCTCTGTTATATCACTTCCTATTGCTGCATATACTTATGGTCATGTGACTGGGGCTATGAGAATTTTGTAAATGGTGCTTTATAAAACACAGATACTTACTATGAATAGTCAGCATCTATATTTTACCAGCTGTAGCAATGCTCTTTAAATATGCAAATATTTAAATCTCCACTATTTGTTCCTTTGCAATAAAACAGGAACATTTAGAAAATGGTATTAAAATATAAAAAGAAAGAATGAGTGCTTGACTGTTTATTATAAAGGAGAGTATACCAGATGTCTGAAAACAAATAAACACCCAAATTATCAGTTTCAGAAACTTTTTGATCTGTAACAGAGTTCCAGTTATACTTTACACACTACAGAAGAGTGCTAGTTTTGCTATAGTTTTATATAAGCACATTAACACATACACACACTTTATATGCAATCCCTGCCTTGCACAAAGCCCTAAATGGGTATTGAATATAAAGTAAAAAGATCTAAGGCTCATGTACATTTTTTAAAATAAAAAAACAGTATTAAAAGGACCCAAATTTTAATATTTTTTCTAAATAACAAATATTGTGCTTGTAGATGAGATGATAGCATGGATGTCATTAGAATTCTGAGAAACCCAGTGGTGTTTGAAATAAAGAGTATTGCTTCTGTTCTTGGAACCTGCAGTGCAACAAAGCTGCAAGTAAATGCCTTGTATTAAATAGAGCTGATCTTGAAGTCTCATAGGTGATTTTTAGAACCCTCATCTCAGTATCACTGATCACAGGAATGCCAACAACAGTAGACATGGAGAGCCTGACCCTGCAACACTGCAGCTTCTTTTCACTTCAGCAAGCATTCTCTAGGCACAAAGTGAGTGGACCTCAACACTAAGGAGAGACATTCAAAAAGCTGGAGCCTGAATTGATTCAAGCTTTCCACGTTAATCTAACTTGTGTAGATTGAACTGATTTCCAAGTGAAAGGACATTCCCTTTTGATTTTGGTAATGCAGGGCGTGTGACCAGGCCCCAACAGGCTGAATACGACTAGGGAGGGGTTTAAATGTTCACCCTGGCCTGCAGAGAGCCTAGCCAGGGTGTGCCCAGTTTTCCTCCCCTGCTTGTGGCTCAGCATAGCCCAGGACCCTCAGAACCGCCCCCACTTCCAGCCAGTGGGCAATCCCACTGCACCTTTCCAGTCACCGAGACCAGGTTTCTCTTGGGGCAGCCCAGGAACAAAGACCCAATGGGGGTGGGGGGAAGTGGGGGCCCAGGAGCAAAGTTCCATAAAGAAAAGCTCCTGCCCAGTGTCCCCTTCTACCCATTGGAAAGTGATGCCTGGGACAGCCCTAGCCTCCTCACACATGATGCAGGCTCTCCCACTCAGCCCTGAGCCCTATTACCCATATCCCCCAGGCCACTGAGCTAGGTATGCCCTGCTGACTGTTCCCCTGGCTGCCACTGGTGTAGCATGGCCCTGTGTGCCAGGTGCAGGGCACTACCCCTGCAGCTTCCCTGCCACCATTGCCATGAGGGTGCCTGCCCTGGCCATAGCTGTAGGCACCACTTACGCTGATGAACAGCTGTTGGGCACTTGCCAGACAGATGGCAGCAGAGAAACAGTAGGGGTAGTGCTCAACACCTGGTACAAGGGGCTGTGCTGCATCTATGGCTTCCCTGCTGCCACTGCCTGGGCGATAGCCAGACACCAGCCGGCATGGCCGCCTTAAGGTAATGAGAGTAGGGAAGGGATTTATTCCTCTCTTTGTCCCCACTCCCACTGGGGGACCACAGCCAGAATCTGCCAGCCCCAGCCACTACCCTCCACCACTCACACCTAACCAGGCACACCCCAGCTGGGGTTCCCTAGGAGGGAGAGGGAATAAACCCCCACCTTTTCCCCTTCACCTCAGGGGGCCATGCCAATCCCTGGTGCTGGAACAGTTGGGGGAGAAGGACCCTGATGGGGCAGCAGCCCTCGTCATGGTGTTCTGGAGAGTGCAAACATCTTCCCAGTGGGAGAGGTGGGGCTGCACTGCAGGCAGGAGCTGGGCAGGCAGAGCTACCACATCCTGCAGGAGTGGCAGCACTAGAGGAAGCTTGTGGGGCTATGGCCACCCAAAATTCAGTGTAGCCCTCATAGCCAACCCTCTGAGCCCCACCACCGCTGCTCACCCTATGCAGGCTGCAGCAGTTCAGCCCATCCCACTCCTGCCCACAGGATAGCCCCCCACAGCTGGGAAGAGGCTTGCACTCCCCAGGACACCATCCCCCCAACTGGTCAAGCAACAGGGGCATGGCCAGATTCCAGACCCTGGGGACAGGGAGGGGGTTTATTCCCCCTGTCTGCTCTCCCTCCAGAGGATCACAGCCAGCCTCTGCCACATACACCAGGCCAGGAAAACCCTGGCTAGGGTCACTTGTAGGGAGAGGAGTCAGAAAGGGGAATAAACATCTGTCCTGGCCCCTTCCCCTCAGGGGGCCATGCCAGCTGGCATCTGGCCATGTTTCCACCCCTGCCACTGGACCAGCAAGGGCAGGGGATGGTGTCCCAGGGAATGTAAGCCTATTCCTTGTGGGGGGCCTGTGCTGTAGGCCAGAGTGGAGCAGGCAGAGATGCCACAGCCTGTGTGGAGAAAGTGGTGGCAGGGCTCAGAGGGGTGGCTATGGGAGCTAAGCCAAATTCTGGGGTGGCCATTGCCCCCCAGGTCTCCTCTAGTGCCTCTGCCACCACTCACCCTATGCAGTGTGTGCCAGTGCAACCTCCCCACCAGAAAGAGGCTTGTGCTCCCTGGTACACCATCACAGGGGCTGCTGCCTCTTCCCCCTTCATCGCTCCAGCACCAGGGGCAGGGGCATGGCCAGAGGCCGGCTGGCATGGTTTCCTGAGGTGAACGGGGCAGGGAGATGGCTTATTCCTCCTCCCACTGGCATCTGGTGAAGGGGGCAGGGAGAGGGCTTATTCTACAGCTCGCCCCACACATCAAACCTCATTTGATGCGGTTTAGCTGAAGTGCCCTGGCAGCCATTTTAAAACACATCGGGGCTTAGTAGATGTGACGATGAGGTAATTCTAGGGCATTTTAATTAGAACATTCTAATTAAAATGCAACAAGCATGAGTATAGGCAGCCATATAGTTTACCTTTTTCTGGTGAAAGTGTGTCTATTTTTGTGGGACAGTTTGAATATTAAATATTATGCATCTCTTTGTCTCTGTCTTAGAAGTCAAGTACAAGCTCTAACACAGGGATGTCAAAGGTACGGCCTCTGGACCAGATTGTCCCACAGAGCCGTAACACCTGACCCACAGTTCTGCCTGTCCATGCAGCATGTGTTTGCCCCAGCATGGCACATTGCATGCAGCATGCAGAGCCTGTCTGGCACAGATTGAACAGGGCATGTGGCTACTCTGGGGTGTGTGCTGCATGCAGTCCCTGTGCTGGATTTGTCCTACATGTTGGATCTGGTCTGGATCAGGCTTACGGATGGGCAACCCATGCCAGATCCAGCAAGCAGAGCTGTTCTGGTATGGATGCCACATGCAGTGCACTCTGCCATGCTAGGCTGGAACCAGTGTGCTCTATATATAATGCATGGTGTCAGTCTACATGGTGCCCACACTGGGCCAGTTCTGCATGCTGGATCTGGGACCAGTCTACATTGGGTAAACAAACCATCCCAGTGTACCAGATCCAGTGCATAGGGTAGTCCGGTATGGGCATCAAATGCAGCACTCCCCAGATCCCTGCATGCTATGTGCAGGGCTGCATCTGGGGCCAGGGCCAGGGCCATTACATGTTCTACAAGCAGTATATTCAGCCAGTCCAAGTGTGCATTACATGTAGTGCCCATTACCAATCCAGCCTACAGAGTGGTCCCACACCCCTGAGCCAGCCCACTGGACCGGATGAGTTTAACACCTTTGCTCTAAGGGAACACACTGAAAATTTTGAAACTATCCAACGTATTAGTTATGATCCGAAAGCTGTATAAGGTCTGAGACCTGTCTGGCTGACAGACTGTAGCCCAGTTTCTCAAATGCAGTATGGCTGTGCCTGGGCTGCTGGGAGAAGATAGGGGAGGGGTGCAAAGTTCATCTTAAGCCACCTTTGTAATCCCACAACCTTCAGGGCTGATACCATAACTTATAACAGTACTGAGAGAATCCTAAATTGTACTCTCAGTCTTTCAAAAGACTCCTACATGTGTAGCAACTATCAAATAGATTCTAGTCTGATCTTCCCATGGGACTCGTTGAACATATCCTTGTGACCAGCAGAAATCGCCACTGCCTATCTAGGATAGATTCATAGACCTTTTGCCATACCAAAGAGGGGTGAAAAGCCTGTAGCCTTGGGAAGGATATGGCTCCATATGACCCTTTTTGATTATTATGA